>NC_090372.1:171147147-171475272 GCF_036365525.1 Heterodontus francisci | reverse complement strand
CCAATTAAAATGCTGCATGCATTAAGCAACTTAAAGCTCCTATACTCAATTAGTAAACTGGGTGATAACTCGAAGCACCTTGATCGACCGGACACGATTTCTTTCCATAGCACTCGAGTGTTCCTTAAAGAAATGTTGAGCATACACAAAAGTTAAGAGCTTAAAGTACCTGAACATTCCTGTTGATGGAGCCATTTCTATCAGGTGTATAATATACATTTCTACTGTGTAATATAATAAAATGGTAGATTGATTATAACAACATACTTTCATGTTGATGTAAATAAGTTTCAGATTTGCACCATGTAAAATGCATAATGTAATGCAAGTGTGAAACCACAGAATCAAACTTAGGAAAGCAGTGTGACATTACCTTGAGGACAGAGACTCTCACTGTTCTGGCTTTGCAATAACGGTAGTTTTTGACTGCCTGCACCCTTTTCAAACTTCAGCTGGTATTTTGGTGACCTTGATGAGTTTATCCAGCGAGTGCCTGAATTATACTAGCCAGAAAGGCACCAGGTGCAATACATAGTCTAGTTGAGTAAGCATTCAAAGCTGAGCTATCATTTACATCCCCATCCTTGGATTAAGGAGAAAACATCTGCCAGGGTTACTATTCCTGATGCTTAACCAGTGATAGCTACCGGAAATGTGTGTCAGGCATGTTGGGTAAGCACAGGAACGCATTTCGCTGTGAAGATTCGAGTAGTCAAATAGCTAGTCAACACTCATCATTAAGGCACAGGAGCAAAAAATAGTAATCACTACGAGGGTGACTAGAACTCAAAAGAGGAGCGAACAACGGAATTGATATTAGACAATTGGAGGAAAGTTGATGAAAAAAACCAACTATATTCAAAAACACATTTGGTTCATCCAGAGAGTGACATATATTCCGCAATATAACTGGGTCTGCCAGTTATGAAAAATCTTCAACGATTAAACTACAACATGGTCAACAAAAATAAGCACATATGCAACAGACTTGCATTACTATTTAAATACACAGTGGTACCAGAGAAAATAGATATATAAAGTATTGCTGTTTAATTGTCATTGTTAGCCAGTAGAACAATATGTAACTCAATTTCAAGTTTTCTCCTGCAGGGGTTCCAGACCCCTTAAGGATCCACGAGGAGATTTTAAGGGGTCTGCCAAATCAGCATTTCAAGCATAAAATCTTTTTAAAGAAGCCATTTTGCAATAGAAATTCTTCTGTGCTATTCCTGGCATGCACTGGGAGCATATATCATGAAACTGAACACTCCCAGTGTAGGGAAAGGCAAAAATGAGAGAAAAGTAAAAAAAAAATGCTGATATTGAAGCATAGGAGATCCTGCCCCCTTTCCTGCCCAGATCCAGCAGTGACAGTTGGCAGTGGGTTTTGCCGCCAGGACACATGACCACACTCTCCTGCCACCATGTTTAAATCGGGTAAGCAGAGTAACAGATTGGTGGGAGCTGATGTCTATTTTGTGGGGCAATGGTCAGAGAATTAACAAAAGAGTGTTACTGAGCGTTCGACTGATTTCACCTTTCACTCTTTGTGACTGACTGCTGCTTGTCCGTAATAGCTGTTTATAGAGCTAATCAAAGGCCTGCTGCCCTCACCGCCGGGAACACACTGTGCCAGGTCACAGTTCCTGCGGTGTCACTCATGTGAGGTGCATACAGCCATAAAGTTGGCCTTTTATATATGGTGCAGATCATATATGGTGATCTATCTGATCTTCTGTTGTGGGAAATTGCTGTGTGTGAAATTTCTGCAGGTTTTTAACCACGGGACAGGAGGCACTCAGTACCAGCAACAAGTTTTACATCAAGTAAATAGAACTAAAATAAATATATATGTTTAATTGTATACTGAAAAAAATACTGTGTTAATGGGTGACCCGTAGAATTTTGACCCGGGTTCAATTCTGGGTACTGCCTGTGTGGAGTTTGCAAGTTCTCCCTGTGTCTGCGTGGGTTTTCTCCGGGTGCTCCGGTTTCCTCCCACAAAACCAAAAGACTTGCAGGTTGGTAGGTAAATTGGCCATTATAAATTGCCCCGAGTATAGGTAGGTGGTAGGGAAATATAGGGACAGGTGGGGATGTGGTAGGAATATGGGATTAGTGTAGGATTAGTATAAATGGGTGGTTGATGGTCGGCACAGACTCGGTGGGCCGAAGGGCCTGTTTCAGTGCTGTATCTCTAAACTAAACTAAAACATGGGGGGGGGGGGGGCGGCCTCAGAAGCAAAAAGATGAATTCAATCATCATCTACTAAAACTGTAACAAGTCTTACAGACCATTACTATTCTTGTAAAAGGAAAGCAGGTGTCATTCCCAATGCAAACAGGTTGTTGTCATAAGTCACCAGCAAAACTTCATCGAAGATTCAAAACATTGAACTGCTACCACTTCAGCCTTTACTGTTAAGTCTAATACTCATCATCAATCCTGGTAAGCAGTGCAAGAATAGTATTAAAATTGTCTGACTTTAATTGCCTCTATATGAATGAAATCAAGTTCCCAAAACATTAGTTACTATAAAAAAAACTCATTGTTAATTCAGCAAATTTTTTAAAATTCATTTCATGGGATGTGGGCATCGCTGATACGGCCAGCATTTGTTCCCATCCATAATTTTTTTTAGTCGTTCGTGGGATGTGGGCATTGCTGACTAGGCCAGCATTTATTGCCCATCCATAATTGTCCTTGAGAAGATGGTGGTGAGCTGCCTTCTTGAACTTTCAGTCATTGGGATGCTGGTACACCAACAGAGCTGTTGGGAAGGGAGTTTCAGGATTTTGACCCAGCGACAGTGAAGGAATGGTCCGGATGGCAGGTGGCTTAGAAGGGAACTTGCAGGTGGTGCTGTTCCCATGCATTTGCTGCCCTTGTCCTTCTAGGTGGCACAGGCCACAGGTTTGGAAGGTGCTGTTGAAAGAGCCTTGTGAGTTGCTGCCGTGCTAGCTGGTACACACTGCTGCCACTGTGCGTCAGTGGTGAAGTGAGTGAATGTTGAAGGTGGTAAATGAGGTGCCATTCAAACGGTCTGCTTTGTCCTGGATGATGCCAAGCTTCTTGAGTGTTGTTGGAACTGCACCCATCCAGGCAAGTGGACAGTATTCCATCACACTCTGGACTTGTGCCTTGTAGATAGTGGACAGGCATTGGGGAGACAGGAGATGAGTTTCTCGCCGCAGAATTCCCTGCCTCTGACCTGCTCTTGTCGTCACAGCATTTTGGCAGCTGGTCCAATTCAGTTCCTGGTCAATGGTACCCCCAGGATGTTGATAGGGGGGGATTCAGCAATGCTAATGCTATTGAACATCAAGGGAAGATAGCTAGATTCTCTCTTTTTTGAGATGGTCATTGTCTGGCACTTGTGTGGCATGAATGTTACTTGCCATTTATCAGCCCAAGCCTGTATGTTGTCCAGGTCTTGCTGAATCTGGACTTGGGCTGCTTCAGTACCTGAGGAGTCGCGAATGGTGCTGAACATTATATAATCATCAGCGAACATCCCCAATTCTGACCTGATGCTGGAGGGAAGGTCATTGATGAAGCAGCTGAAGATGGTTGGGCCTACGGCACTACCCTGAGGAACACCTGCAGTGATGTTCTGGGACTGAGATGATTGACCTCCAACAACCACAACCATCTTCCTTTGCACTAGGTATGACTCCACCAGCGGAGAGTCCCCCACCCCCCCTCCCCGATTCCCATTGACTCCAGTTTTGCTAGGGTTCCTTGATGCCATACTCAGTCAAGGGCAGTCACTCTCACCTCACCTCTGGAGTTCAGCTCTTTTGTCCATGTCTGGACCAAGGTTGTAATGAGGTCACGAGCTGAGTGGCCCTGGCGGAACCCAAACTGAGCATCAGTGAGCAGGGTATTGCTGAGTAAGCACCACTTGATAAAACTGTTGACAACCCCTTCCATCACTTTGCTGATGATTGAGAGTACACTGATAGGGCGGTAATTGCTGGGTTGGATTTGCCCTCCTTTTTGTGTACAGGACATACCTGGGCAATTTTCCACATCACTGGGTAGATGCCCTCAAGGTGCCTTCTTGAACTGTTGCGGTCCATCTGGCACAGGAAAATGTACAGTGCTGTTAGGGAGGGAGTTCCGGGATTTTGACCCAGCAACAGTGAAGGAACAGCGATATAGTTCCAAGTCAGATGTTGTGTGTCTTGGAGGGGAACTTACAGGTGGTAGTGATCCCATGCATCTGCTGCCCTTATCCTTCTAGGTGGTAGGGGTCACAGGTTTGGAAGCTGCTGTCGAAAGAGGCCTGGTGAGTTGCTGCACTGCATTTTGTAGATGGTACACACTGCTGCCACTGTGCGCCAGTGATGGAGGGAGTGAATGGTTGTGGTGATGGATGGGGTGCCAATCAAACGGGCTGCTTCGTCCTGGATGGTGACGAGCTTCCTGAGTGTTGTTGGAGCCACACTCATCCAGGCAAGTGGAGAGTATTCCATCACACTCCTGACTTGTGCCTTGTAGATGGCAGACATGCTTGGGAGAGTCAGGAGATGGCTTACTTGCCACAGAATTCCCAGCCTCTGACCTGCTCTTGTAGCCACAGTATTTACGTGGCTGGTCCAGTTCAGTTTCTGGTCAATGGTAACCCCCAGTATGTTCATAGTTCAACAATGGTAACACCATTGAATGTTAAGGGGAGATCGTTAGATTTTCTCTTGTTTGAGATGATCATTGCCTGGCACTTGTGTGGCGCGAAAGTTACTTGCCACTTATCAGCCCAAGCCTGAATGTTGTCCAGGTCTTGCTGCATATGAGCACAGACTGCTTCAGTAACTGAGGAGATGCAAATGGTACTGAACATTGTAAATTGTCATCAGCGAACATCCCCATATCTGACCTTAAGATGGAGGAAAGGCCATTGATGAAGCAGCTGAAGATGACTGGTCCTAGGGCACTACCCTGAGGAACTCCTGCAGTGATGTCCTGGGGCTGCGATGATTGGCCTCCAACAACCATAACCATCTTCCTTTGTGCCAGGTATGACTCTAACCAGTGAAGGGTTTTCCCCGATTCCCATTGACTTCAGTTTGGCTAGGGCTCCTTGATTCGACACTCAGTCAAATGCTGCCTTGATATCAATAGCAATCACTCTTACCTCACCTCTGGAGTTCAGCTCTTTTGTCCATGTTAAGACCAAGGAGGTAATGAGGTCAGGAGCCGAGTGGCCTTGGCAGAACCCAAACTGAGCATCAGTGTGCTGGTTATTGCTGAGTAAATGCCGCTTGATAGCACTGTCGACGACACCTTCCATCACTTTGCTAATAGAGAGTAAACTGATGGGGCAGCAATTGGCTGGATTGGATTTGTCTTTTTTTGTGGATGGGACATACCTGGGCAATTTTCCACATTGTCGGGTAGATGCCAGTGTTGTAGCTGAGCTGGAACAGCTTGGGTTGGGGTCAAATGACAATCTGCAATCAAATATCATTTCAGCTGATCAAGCAAGATGGGCTTTTAATTTACTACCACTGGCCATACACTATTTTAGTGATCCAGAACTACACAATTTTTAAAAACATATCACATTTTTCAAATCAATATTTTAAACAAAGGAAGACATGGCACTAAGGGGAGAGAGGAAGGCAACAGGATTAGTTTTCAATTGCTTAATGAGTAAGCACAGGCATGATGGGCTGTAAGGTTTCCTTCTTGCCATCAACTATGGTTAGGACCACACAGTCTAGAGTTTCATTAGTGGTTATAACCAAAACATTTTTCTCTCTACATTTCCATGCAGCTGAAAATTTTTTATGGAATCTTATTCTGAGATTTATGGAAAATAATGTCTTGCGTATCTTCTGCAAGTTGGAGTTGTTTTCTGTGGCATTTCCCACTGACTAAATTTTGTCACCAAACAAACTTAATGAAGCCCCAAGACAATCACCAGTTAAAGAAATAGAAAGAAGAACAATATCTGAGATGTTGCATCCAAGAATATTGAGCAACTTCAGATTGAAAATGCTGATGAGGCAACAAGGCACCATAATGATAAACTGTGCTAAGGAGCTCTGCAGTGATACCATAATGTTTCAAATCAGATACCAGGCATTGCAATGTTTGGCTTACAACAATTCTCACATAAACAGAAATCAAATTTCAAAAGGTTCTAAAGAAACTGCAAGGTACTTGCGTCCTTGTTTTAGAGAAAGAGGAAGTTAATTTGGCAGTAGCAGAACATTTTGGAAAAAATCTGTTTAATGACTGAAAGTCGCAAATTGTGTCTATCTGAGGTTGCTGGGCAGAGGATGCAGTAAGGAATCTACTTTGAAAAACTTCTGTAAACAAAACTGTCAAATTTCATCATCAGGATTTAAACGACAGACAATAAATATAATCCATTTCCTCAGCTTTTCCTTCAGGCCATTGTAGCTTTAGTGCCCTACAAATATTTTCATCTTTCTCCTCCCTCTCCACATACATTTTCCTGTTTTAAAGTTGTACCTAAAGGGGCCATTTATCAGTCCCTAACCAAAACGATGGACAGGCCATCTGCCTATGTTGCTCTTCCAGCCACTTGTTGGTGTGCAAGTCACGCATGTCAACTTTCGCTAGTGTTCCCTACCTCCATGGAGAACCATGAAGGAAGATTTTGTCCATGTGCTGTGTACAGCTAAACCATAAAATCTAGTTACCAAGAATGTGTGTGTGTTTTCAACAGATACTGAACAGAGGAAATCCTCCCCCATATGTCTGTACCATCTCAAAATATTCTCCGAATCTTCGGAGAATACTTGGCATCAGGTGGCAGGACTATATCTCCAACACAGAAGTCCTTGAAGCGGCCAACATCCCCAGCTTATACACACTACTGAGTCAGCGGCGCTTGAGATGGCTTGGCCATGTGAGCCGCATGGAAGATGGCAGGATCCCCAAAGACACATTGTACAGCGAGCTCGCCACTGGTATCAGACCCACCGGCCGTCCATGTCTCCGTTATAAAGACGTCTGCAAACGCGACATGAAATCGTGTGACATTGATCACAAGTCGTGGGAGTCAGTTGCCAGCATTTGCCAGAGCTGGCGGGCAGCCATAAAGACAGGGCTAAATTGTGGCGAGTCGAAGAGACTTAGTAGTTGGCAGGAAAAAAGACAGAGGCGCAAGGGGAGAGCCAACTGTGCAACAGCCCCAACAAACAAATTTCTCTGCAGCACCTGTGGAAGAGCCTGTCACTCCAGAATTGGCCTTTATAGCCACTCCAGGCGCTGCTTCACAAACCACTGACCACCTCCAGGCGCGTATCCATTGTCTCTCGAGATAAGGAGGCCCAAAAGAAAAAGATCTCAAAATAGCTCCAGATGGATGCCTTCTCATGAACAGGATAAAAACATTAACGATGTGCAAACCTGCATCCTATCATCCACAAACAGCAAGTCAATAAACCACTATACAGTCACTGGTCCAATGTGGTAACATTGGTTTAGTACATTGCTGCAATACCAGGTTATCCTGATGGAGTCCTCATTGTTAGAGTAATATCCTTATTTGGTTGAATTCATGTTGCCCTCCAATTTCAGCTAGAGGTCCTCAATAACAACCCACAATTTACTGATTGTATATGTGCTAAAGGAGGCTTTTTAACAAAATACATGTGTTTGGAGGAACTTATTTGAACAGAAGGTGGTTTAGAGCAAGAAAAGGCAGTTTAGCTCATCGAGCCTCCTCTATCCAAAACCCATAATTCTTCCATCCTGGCTTTCCAGCCATGCCACATGTTAATCCCCTTCTTCACAGAAATAATTTCCTTCCCTGACTGCACAAGGAATTTTTTTTAAATCAAGCCATGTTAAATATTTCTATAATCCCCAATTCCACTTCACAATAAATATCAACACCGCTCCGTTGTGAAAGGTATCAATTAACTTTGCATCAACTGTTTTCTGTTTGTTCCATATATTCAGGTAGTGGATTGGTTGGTAAGTTTCTTTAATCATTTATCTTTCAAAGCTCAAGTAATTGTACTAATTGTAAGGTTTTATTTATTAATACTAGTTAAGCTTAATAGATTGGCTGGTGAATATTTCTAATTAATGAAGTAAATTAATTAAGTAAATAATTAATTAGTTATTTAAAACACAATCAGGATGGCAGGCAGGTGATGTGTTGCAGCTGCAGTATGAGGGAGCTGGTGGACACCAGTGTGATCCATGGCAAACACGTCTGCAGTAGATGTCTGCGGCTCGAGGAGCTTTGGCTCCGAGTAGATGAGTTGGAGGCCGAGCTGCAGGCACTGCGATGCATCGGGAGGGGAAAAGTTACCTGGATACTTTGTTCCAGGAGGCAGTGACACCCCATAGGATTGAGACTTCTGATTTGGCCAGTGGCCAGGGAGAGGAGGATGTGACTGCGAGTAAGGCAGGTAAGGGGATCGAGATGGCAGAAGTTGAGGAGGCTCTACCTTGCAATTGTCCAACAGGCCTGAGATTATTTCAGCTTGTACGGATGACAGCGAGGGCTGCAGGATGGATGAGCAAACTGACCATGGTACTGTGGTACAGGAAGCCATTCAAATGGGGTGAGTACATCGGAACGTAGTGGTAGTAGGGGACAGTATAGTCAGGGGGATAGACACAGATCTCTGCAGCCAAGAACGAGAATCCAGAAGGCTGTGTTGCCTGCCCAGTGCCAGGGTTCAGGACATCTGCTTGGGACTGGAGAGGAACTTGCAGTGGGAGGGGGAGGATCCAGTTGTTGTGATCCACATGGGTACCAATGACATAGGTGGGACTAGGAAAGAGGCTCTGTAGAGGGAGTATGAGCAGCTAGGGGCTAAATTGAAAAGCAGAACCTCAAAAGGTAATAATCTCTGGGTTATTACATGACCCACGAGCAGATTGGCATTGGGTAAATGAGGTGAGGCAGTTAAATGTGTGGCTCAAAGATTGGTGTGGGAGAAATCGGTTTCAATTCATGGGGCATTGACACCAGTACTAGGGAAAGTGGGAGCTGTACCGTTGGGACTGTCTACACCTGAACCATGCTGGGAACACTGTTCTGGCGACTTGTATAACTAGGGCAGTAGAGAGGGTTTAAAACTAAATAGTGGGAGCAAGTGATCAAGTGAAAGTTTCCTCCGGGTGCTCCGGTTTCCTCCCACATGCCAAAGACTTGCAGGTTGATAGGTAAATTGGCCGTTAGCAATTGCCCCTAGTATAGGTAGGTGGTAGGGAAAATGTGGGGATGTGGTAGGAATATGGAATTAGTGTAGGATTAGTATAAAAATGGGTGGTTGATGGTCGGCACAGACTCGGTGGGCCGAAGGGCCTGTTTCAGTGCTGTATCTCTAAAAAAAAAGTGAGGGAAGATGTGATAATTTAATGAGAGGAGAAGGCAAGACAGCAAGATAGCAGTAAGGATAATGATAATCAGGGTATGACAGGAAGGCACAGTGTGTACAAACTCAAGAGTGATCCAGCAGATAAATAAGACAAGAGGTTGTGAACTAACAGAGTGCGGGGGGGTTTGGGAGAGGTGAGATTTAGAAATCCAAAGAGAAAGACCAAGGCATTGGAACAGTATAGCGTTGTGGGTAAAGACAAGCAGAATGGGACAAGAAGGGACGGAGTTTAACAGAAACTGTACATCAGCAAATGAGGTCATTGAAGGGAACAGAAGGAAAAAAATGAAATTAAAAGTTCTATACATGAATGCATGAAGCATCTGCAATAAGATAGATGAACAAATGGCACAAATAGAGGTACATGTTGTAGATCTAATCGCCATCACAAAGACATGGTTGCAAGGTGATCAACGTTGGGAAATAAATATTCCAGGGTACACAATATTTTGGAAAGACAGACAGAATAGCAAAGGAGGAGGGGTAGCACTGACAGTAAAGGATCACATAAGGGCATTAGTGAGAAAGGATCCGGCCTCAGAAGATCATGAAGTAGAATCAGTAGGGGTGGAAATAAGGAATAGCAAGAATCAGAAAACACTGGTGGGAGTAATTTATAGGCCCCCTAACAGTAGTCATACCATTGGACAGAGCATTAAACAAGAAATTATTGGAGCTTGTAACAAAAGCAATGCAATAGTTGTGGGGGACTTGAATCTTCATCTAGACTAGGACAATTAAATTCGCAGGAATAGTCTAGAACTTGAGTTTGGAGAAAGTTTTCAGGACAGTTTCTTGGAGCAATACGTTGTTTGAGCCAACTAGGGATACAGCTATCTTGGATCTAGTGTTGTGTAGTGAAGCAGGGTTAATAAGCCATATCATAGTAAAAGATCCACTGGGAAACAGTGATCATAATACCATTGAATTCCATGTTAAGTTTGAAAGTGACATGCTCCAATCACAAACAAGAATCTTAAACTTAAACAAAGCCAATTCCATAGACATGAGAAGAGAACTGGCTAAATTTGGTAAATAGACTAAAAGGTATGGTGATAAATGAACAGTGGGAAACCTTCAAAGAAACAATTCAAAACGTTCAACAAAAATACATTCCATTGAAAAACAAAAAATCAGCCACAAAGACACATCCGTGGCTCACTCAGAAAGTTAAGGTAAGTATTAGATTAAAAGAAAAGGCTTACAATGTTGCAAAAAAGAATAGCAAGTCTGAGGATTGGCAGTGCTTTAGAAACCAGCAAAGGGCCACCAAAAAGTTGAAAAATAAAGGAAAAAATAGGATGAGAGTAAACTCGCCAGTCGCATAATAACAGATTGTAAGCTTTTATCTTTCCTTTTTTCTTTTGGGCCTCCTTATCTCGAGAGACAATGGATACGCGCCTGGAGGTGGTCAGTGGTTTGTGAAGCAGCGCCTGGAGTGGCTATAAAGGCCAATTCTAGAGTGACAGGCTTTTCCACAGGTGCTGCAGAAAAATTTGTTTGTCGGGGCTGTTGCACAGTTGGCTCTCCCCTTGCGCCTCCGTCTTTTATCCTGCCAACTACTAAGTCTCTTCGACTCGCCACATTTTAGCCCCGTCTTTATGGCTGCCCGCCAGCTCTGGCGAACGCTGGCAACTGACTCCCACGACTTGTGATCAATGTCACAGGATTTCATGTCGCGTTTGCAGACGTCTTTATAGCGGAGACATGGACGGCCGGTGGGTCTGATACCAGTGGCTTTTATAGGTATATCAAAAAGAGAGTAGCTACAGTAAACGTTGGTCCCTTGGAAGCAGAGACAGGAGAAATTATTATGGGGAATGAGGAAATGGTAGAGGCATTGAACAAATATTTTGTGTCCGTCTTCACAGTTGAAGACACAAGTTCCATGCTAGAAATAGGCAATAACCTAAGGGATAAAAAGAGTGAGGAAATAAAATCTGACAAATCTCCAGGACCTGATGACCAACATTATAGGGTTCTAAAAGAGATAACTGCAGATATAGTGGATGCGTTAGCTATGATTTTTCAAAATTCCTTAGATTCGGGAATGGTCCCATCAGATTGGAAGTTGGCAAATGTTACACTGCTTTTCAAGAAAGGAGGGAGAGAGAAAACAGGGAATTACAGGTCAGTTAGCCTACATCAATCACAGTCATAGAGTCACAGTCATAGAGATACAGCACTGAAACAGGCCCACCGAGTCTGTGCCGACCATCAACCACCCAGTTATACTAATCCTACATTAATCCCATATTCCCTACCACATCCCCGCCTTCCCTCAATTCTCCTACCACCTACCTACACTAGGGGCAATTTACAATGGCCAATTTACCTATCAACCTTTGGCTGTGGGAGGAAACCGGAGGACCCGGTGGAAACCCACAGGGTCACAGGGAGAACTTGCAAACTCCGCACAGGCAGTACCCAGAACCGAACCCGGGTCGCTGGAGCTTTGAGGCTGCGGTGCTAACCACTGCGCCACCCTTTGGGAAAATACTGGAATCTATTATTAAGGAAGTCTTAACAATGCATTTAGAAAAGCACAGTATGATTAGAACAAGTCAACATGGTTTTACTAAAGGGAAATCTGGTTTGACAAATTTATTAGAGTTTTTTTAAGGATATAACTAGTAGGGTAGATAAAGGGGAACCAGTAGATGTAGCGTACCTGGATTTCCAAAAGGCATTCGATAAGGTGCCACACAAAAGGTTAACTGGTAAAATAAGGGCTAACGGAGTTGGAGGTAATATATTAGCATAGATAGATGATTAATTAATGGACAGGAATCAACAAGTGGGCATAAACGAGGCATTTTCAAGTTGGCAGACAGTAAATAGTGCAGTGCCACAAGGATCAGTGCAGGGGCCTCAGCTATTTACAATCTATATCAATGACTTGGATAAAGAGACAGAGAGTAATGTATCTAAGTTTGCTGATGATACAAAGCTAGGTGGAAAGGTAAGCCACGGGGAGGACACAGAGAGGCTGCAAAGAGATATAGACAGGTTTAATGAGTGGGCAACATGATGGCAGATGGAGTATAATGTAGAGAAGTGTAAGTTATGCACTTTGGTCATCAGAATAGAAAAGCAGAATATTTTGTAAAAGGTGTGCAACTTGTAAGTGTTGTAAGAGACTTGGGTGTGCTTGTACAAGGAATGCAGAAAGTTAACATGCAGGTACAACAAGCAATTAGGAAGGCAAATGGTATGCTGGCCTTTATTGCAAGGAGATTAGAGTACAGGAATAAGGAAGTATTGTACAGGGTTTTGGTGAGACCACATCTGGAATACTATGTGCAGTTTTGCTCTCCACATTTAAGAAAGGATATACTTGCATTGGAGACAATGCAGCAAAGGTTCACTAGATTGGTCCCTGCGATGACAGGGTTGTCCCATGATGACAGACTAAGTAAATTGGGCCTGTATACTCTGGAGTTTAGAAGAATGAGAGGTTGAAACACATAAGATTCTAAAGGGGCTAGATAGAGTAGACACAGAGATTATTTCTGCTGGTCGAGGAATCTAAAACATGGGGGCACAGTCTCAGGATAAGGGCTGATCATTTAGGACTGAGATGAGGAGAAATTACTTCACTCAAAAGGTTGTGAATCTTTGGAATTCTCTACCCCAGAGGGTTGTGGATGCCCCATTATTGAACAGTTAAGGCTGGGATAGACAGATTTTTGGCCTCTCAGGGAATCAAGGGATATGGCGAGCAGGTGGGAAAGTGGAGTTGAATCCTAAGATCAGCCATGATCATTTTGAATGGTGGAGCAGGCACGATGGGCCATATGGGTCTACTCCTGCTCTTGTTTCATGTGTTCTTGTGTTCACGATCCCGGAGGGGAAAAAGATTTTTCTAATCATTAGCCTTGCTTGAGGCTTGTGAATTTCACACTCGTGCTTTCCATTCCTAGGCACTTATCCAAGATCACAAGCTTGTTCAATTCCAGCTTATCCATACTTTTCACTGTTTTCAAAACATATCATCTGTCTTCCCTCCCTTTCCCCATGAAAATCCATGTTTAGTCACTTGAGCTTTATTGAACATGGAAGAAGAGAAACATCATTTGTTACGAAAATGCCTCCTTACATCTCAATTCAGAGATACAGTTCTGGAAACAAAGTTTCTTCCGGGGGGTGAGGGAGGCGGGGGTGGTGGTGGGCAGGGATGTGGGTAAGATGAACTGTCACTGCATTTATTTACATATACAAATGAAAATAGCTGTACTGAGTAGTGAAAACTGCAGGAATACAATCTGCGGGTTTCTCTGTAGTTTCTGTCTCCAGTATTGCTAAGTATTTTCACAGCTCTCTGCCAAATATCAAATGAAAGTTTACCATCAGTTTCAGAAAAAAATAATCAACCTTTTCCAATACCCCCCATAACCATTCTCCCAGCGTTCTTGACACAAGTGAAGGTTAGTACTAACACAACCAAGAATCTCTGTCCCTTTACTCCTCTGCCTCAGCATTAATAATCAATAGCTATTTTATCTGCAGCAGGACTGCATGAATAGTGAAGAGATAAACGATCGGTAAATCTGTTCTCAGCCATGTTAGTTAAGGGATGAATGTTGCCATGCCATCAAGCGAACTCCTGCTTGTCACATCTCAGGCTGAAATTAATCACACTTGAAATCACAGCTGTAACTTTAACAAAGGTTTAACATGTTTTTATTAAAGACTTCTGTAGAGTTCTTGCTTACAACTCACTATGGCTACAAAGCTATTTAACCTTACAACAACCCCCAGGCCAGACATTTTCCCCAAAGCACAGAGCTACTTTCAGTTTCCCTTCCAAGTACCATATATTCTCTGATAGTCAAGCTCACACATACAATTGTGACACCGCTCTTCTTCAAATTATATATTAAGATCCTTAATGTTCACCTGACTCAGTGGAACTACCAAATTGGACCTCATCTAGTATCTCATCTAAAGGACAGCACCTCCAACAATACAACACTGAACTATCAGGCTAGATTATGTGCTTGACGTAGAAGTGACAGTGCTACCAAATAAATCTGTTTATATATGGATAAGGAGTAGGTTACCCCAAGACTGGAGCATAAAACGGGTGGGAGGCAGCCTCTTATTCTATGCTGCATCTTAATATGCATTTTGTTTTAAGATACATTGGTGTTGTTGCCATGAACTTTGATGGAAGGACTGGCTGTACATTTAATGGAAATTCAGGAATGATTCAACATGACAGCGCTGAGCACTTCAGGTTTATTCCAATCCAGACCATCAATAATGCATTGCTATCCTTTGGTTGAAATATTAAATGAGTATGGTTAGTGTGGTTTATATCCAGTGAAAGGATTGCGGGATCTGACCTCTGTCTCCGCTTCCTCCTTGCTGTCAATATGAGTTGAAATGCTGTACAATCTAAGGAGGTCAAATATTCTTTTAGAACTGATGTTAGTCAACAGCCATTGGCTGGTCAGCACATCAACACTTTCAACATCATTCATACACCCAGAATCGGGAGTATACTCCATCCAATCCGAATAGGATTAACTCCCAAAGTTCTGTGGCACAATCAAAATTCACCAAACAATATCACAGTGGGCAGGCAAGTTAGTACACACACACACCAGCATCGTTCTCCCTCCCCATAATCAGTAACACCCAAAATTCTAAGCCAATCAGTAATCACTGATTGTGATGTACCATGGATGCATTTTCATGCATACAGCATATTCTAAATGCAATATGCAATGTACTGTAACCAAAATAGCAAATGAATAATTAAAAATAAGTGTTTTGTATTGGCATTGCCTCCCAGTAGGTGAATTGTGCTGACAGCTAACTGCTTCATTGCTCACTCTTATATCGGATTTTAGCTCAACCATCCTTTCCCAGCAATGTTCCAAATCCCACGATACAGTAAATTACTATAAAGAATTGTAGAACAGTGTTTATATTACTGAACCAGTAATCCAGAGACCTGGACTAATGATCCAGAGACATGAGTTCAAATCCCACCATGGCAGCTAGAGGAATTAAATTCAGTTAACAAATTAAAATCTGAGATTAAAAAGCTAGTACCGGTAATGTTGACCATATAATTACTGGAAAAAAACTATCTGGTTCGTTAATGTCCTTTTAGGGAAGGAAATCAGCCAACCTAACCGCGTCTGGCCTACGAGAGACCAGATCCACAGCAACATGATAGGCTATTTCAAGGGACAATTAACAGTCAAGCTACTCAGTTAAGGGTAACTAGGGATTGGTGATAAATGCTAGCCTTGCCAGTGACACCCACATCCCGCGAATAAATAAAAATCTTTGAAAAACCTTTAAATAAGGACTTTAGTTATGGAGAGATACAGCACTGAAACAGGCCCTTCGGCCCACTGAGTCTGTGCTGACCATCAACCACCCATTTATACTAATCCTACATTAATCCCACATTCCCCTAACACCTAACTACACTAGGGGCAATTTACAATGGCCAATTTACCTATCAACCTGCAAGTCTTTGGCTGTGGGAGGAAACCGGAGCAACCGGTGGAAACCCACGCAGTCACAGGGAGAACTTGCAAACTCCACACAGGCAATACCCAGAACTGAACCCAGGTCGCTGGAGCTGTGAGGCTGCGGTGCTAACCACTGCACCACTATGCCGCCCCAATTAAACTTAGTCTAAAGTACAGCAGAGGACGCAGCAGTTATAGCACATTTCCACAGTTTTTAGTGGCGAACTGTCAACATTCGCCATCATTAACACTCAAACTGATAGCAAATTCAGGATTCAGTGCAAGTACAGATTAACACTCCTCCACAGACTATGCTCTGGATACCTCCCCACGCCAGCAATCAGCAAAATCAATTGATCTGCCTAGAACTTTCCCTTTTTCATGCTCCCATCACTGTTAGAAACCTCATATGCCTTGTCTCACCGGCAGGACAGACCCACCAGAGGTGGCAGTACAGTGGTATACAGTCAGGAGACAGTAGCTCTGGGAGGCCTCAACATTGACTCCGGACTGCATCAAGTCTCATGGCATCAGGGCAAATAAGGAGCAAGAAATCTCCTGATGATTACCACCTAACGCCCTCACTCAACTGATGAATCAGTGCTCCTCCATGTTGAACACTAATTGGAAGAAGCACTGAGGATAACAATGTCCTCTGGGTGTGGGACATCAATGTCCATCACCAAGAGTGGCTCACCAGTGCCACTACTGACCAAGCTGGCTGAGTCTTGAAGAACATAACAGCCAAACTGGGCTTGCAGCAGGTGGTGAAAGATCCAAGAGGGAAAAAGCCCTACTTGGCTTCACACTCACCAATCTACCCTTTGCAAATGAATCTGTCAATGAAACTATTGGCAGTAGTGACCACTGCACAGTCCTCGTGGAGATAAATACCCATCTTCACATTGAGGACACCCTCCACCACGTTGCATGGCACTAACATCATGCTAAATGGGATAGACAGATTCAAACATGGCAACAATGAGGTGCTGTGAGCCATCATCAGCAGCAGAATCGTATATCACCACGATCTGTAACCTCATGACCTGGCATATCCCTCACTCGACCATTACCATCAAGCCAGGGGACCAACACTCATTCAAAAAGGAATGTAAGAGGGCATGCCAGGAGCCGCATCAGGCATACCTAAAAATGAGATGCCAACCTGGTGATGCTACAACACAGGAATGCATGCATACTGGAAGAATACTATGGACAGAGCTATGCAATTCCAAAGCCAATGGTTCAGATTACAGCTCTGAGGGATTGCCACACCCAGCCGTGAATGGTGGTGAACAATTAAACAACTAACTGAAGGAGGAGGCTCCACAAATATCCCCATCCTCAATGATGGGGGAGCACAGCATGTCAGTGCAAAAGACAGGCTGAAGTATTTGCAACCATCTTCAGCTAGAAGTACCGAGTGGATGATCCAGCTTGGCCTCCTCCTGAGGTCCCTAGCCAATTCAATCACTCAAAGTCATATCAAGAAATAGCTGAAAGCACTGGATACAGCAAAGGGTATGGGTCCTGACAACATCCCAGCTATAGTACTGAAGACCTGTGCTGCTGAATTAGTCACACCCCTAGCCAAGCTGTTCCAGTGCTGCTACAACACTGGCATCTACCCGACAATGTGAAAAATTGCCCAAGTATGTCCTGTACACAAAAAGGACAAATTCAATCTGGCCAAATACTGCCCCATCAGTCTATTCTTAAATCATCAGCAAAGTAATGGAAGCTGTCATTGACAGTGCTATCAAGTGGCACTTACTCAGCAATAACCTGTTCACCAATGCACAGTTTGGGTTCCTCCAGGGCTACTCAGCTCGAGACCTCATTACAGCACTGGTCCAAACATGGACAAAAGAGCTGAATTCCAGATTTGAGGTGAAAGTCACTGCTCTCAACATCAAGGCCGCATTTGACTGAATGTAGCATCAAGGAGCCCTGGCAAAATTGAAGACAATGGGAATCATACAATCAAAGAATCACAGAAAGTTTAAGGCACAGAAGGAGGCCACTTGGCCCATCGTGTTCATAGCCCTGCAGATTACAGCACTTGAGATGCATATCCAGACTCCTTTTGAATGAGTTGAAGGTGTCTGCCTCAACTACCCTTTCAGGCAGTGAGTTCCAGACCCCAACCACCCTCTGGGTGAAAACGTTTTTCCTCATCTCCCCTCTAATTTCTCTACCAATCACTTTAAATCTATGCCGCCTCGTCACTGACCTCTGTCCTCAGGTGAATAGACCCTTCACCTCCACTCTATCCAGGCCCCTCAAAATTTTGTACATTTCAATCAGATCTCCCCTCAGCCTTCTCTGTTCCAAGGAGAACAACCCCAGCCTATCCAATCTTTCCTCATAGCTGCATTTTTCCAGTCCTGGCAACATCCTCATAAATCTTTTTTGTACCCTCTCTAGTGCAATTACATCCTTTCTGTAATGAGGTGACCAGAACGGCACACAGTATTCAAGTTGTGCCCGAACCAATGAGTTATACAGTTCCAGCATAACTTCCCCACTCTGGTATTCTGTACCTCGGCTAATAAAGGAAAGGATTCCATATGCCCTCTTAACCACCTTATCGACCTGTCCTGCTATCTTCAGGGATCTGTGGACATTCACTCCAAGGACCCTCACTTCCTCTACACTTCTCAGTATTTTCCCATTAATTGTGTATTCCTTTGCCTTGTTTGACCTCCCCAAATGCAACACCTCACACTTCTCCAAGTTGAATTCCATTTGCCACTTTCTGCCCATCTGACCAGACCATCAATATCTTCCTGCAGCCCACAGCTATCCTCCTCGCTATCTACCACACGGCCAATCTTTGTGTCGTCTGCAAACTTCTTGAGCATGCCCCCTACATTTACACCCAAATTGTTATTATATACCACAAAAAGCAGGGGACCCAGTACTGAGCCCTGCAGATCGCCACTGGAAACAGCCTTCCAGTCGCTAAAACACCCATCAACAATTACCCTTTGTTTCCTGCCACTGATCCAATTTTGCATCCACCTTGCTGCATTTCCCTGGATCCCATGGGGAGTACAACGTGAGCAGTTCTCCAATCCTCCGGCACCACACCTGTATCCAATGATGACTGGAAAATTATAGTCAGACCTTCTGCAATTCCCTCTCTTGCTCTTTTAACTGCCTAGGATACATTTCATCAGGCCCTGGTGGTTTATCAACTTTCAAGGATGCTAATCTCATTAATACTTCCTCTCTCCCTCTGTTTATCACATTCAATACTTCACACTCCTCCTCCTCAACTACAATATCTGCATTGTCCCCCTCTTTTGTGAAGACAGACGCAAAGTATTCATTAACAATAATACCAACATCTTCTGCCCCTAAACATAGGTTACCTTTTTGGTCCTTTATGGGCCCTACTTTCTCCTTAGCTATCCTCTTACTCTTAATGTATTGATGAAACATCTTGGGATTCACCTTGATTTTGCTTGCCAATATTCTTTCATGCCCTCTCTTTGCTTTCCTAATTTCCTTTTTGATTTCACCCCTCTACTTTCTATACTCCTCTCAGCTTTCTGTAGTATTGAGTTCTCTGTGTTGGACATAAGCTTTCCTTTTCTGCCTTATCTTACCCTGCAGGCTCCTTGACATCTATGAGGCTCTAGATTTGGCCGTTCCACCCTTTTACTTTGTGTGAGCATGTTTACTCCGAACCCCTTGAATCTCCCCTTTGAATGCCTCCCACTGATTTCAAGTAGCTGTTTCCAGTCCACTTTTGCTAACTCACTCCTCAGTTTAGTAAAATTGGCCTTGCCCCAATTGAGAACTCAAACTCCTTTTCTATCTCTGTCCTTTGTTAATGTTAATTAATTATGTTAAAACTGACTGAATTATGATCAATACAACCAAAATGCTCCTCCACTGTCACCCCTTCCACCTGCCCATCATCACTTCCTAAAACTAAGTCTAAAACTGCACCCTTTCTTATTGGACTTGCTAGATACTGGGCAAAAAGGTTCTCCTGAATGCACCTCAAGAATTCTGCTCCCTCAATTCCTTTCACACTAAAACTATCCCAGTTAATATTGGGGTAGTTAAAATCTGCTACTATTACTGCCCTATTGTTCTTGCACTTCTCAGAGATTTGCCTACATATCTGCTCTTCTATCTCCCTCTGACTGGGAGTCTACAGTACACTCCCAGCTGTGCAATTGCCCCATTTTTGTTCCTTAGCTCAATCCACATGGTCTCATTTGATGAACCTTCCAACATATCATCCCTCCTCACAGCTGTCATA
Source organism: Heterodontus francisci (assembly GCF_036365525.1). Classification (NCBI taxonomy): domain Eukaryota; kingdom Metazoa; phylum Chordata; class Chondrichthyes; order Heterodontiformes; family Heterodontidae; genus Heterodontus; species Heterodontus francisci. Next base: position 171,455,121 of record NC_090372.1, on the reverse strand, counting down.
GTTTCTTTGACCATAATTTCCACTCCCCCTCCTTTCTTATCCCCCTCCCTATCGCGTCTGAACACCGTGTAACCAGGAACGTTGAGCTGCCATTCTTGTCCCTCCTTAAGCCATGTTTCTGTAATAGCTATGATATCATACTGCCATGTATCTATCTGTACCCTCAGCTCATCTGCTTTATTTGCTATACTCCTTCCATTGAAATAGATACCCTTGAGCACAGCCCAACTCTTTTTTTTTATTTTCTAACCTTTGTTTCCTCTGTCTTCCAGACTCATCCATTAATTTTCTGCCATCCATTTCCATTTCTGACTTTGTCCCAACTGAGTCTACCCTCAGGTCCCCATCCCGCGCCAACCTAGTTTAAACCCTCTCCAACAGCACTAGCAAAATGTCCTGCAAAGAACTCAGTCCCGGCTCTGTTCAGGTGCAACCCGTCCGGCCTTTACAGGTCCCATCTCCCCCAGACCTGGTCCAAATGTCCCAGGAATCCAAAGCCCTCCCTCCTGCACCATATTTCCAGCCACGCATTCATCTGTCTTATCCTACTATTTCTATGCTCACTTGTGCATGGCACTTGGAGTAATTGGGAGATTACTACTTTTGAAGTCCTGCTTGCTAATTTCATACCTAGCTCCCTAAATTCTGACTGCAGGGCCACATTCCTCTTTTTTTTTTATTTATTCATGGGATGTGGGCGTTGCTGGCCAGGCCAGCATTTATTGCCCATCCCTAACTGCCCTTGAGAAAATGGTGGTGAGCTGCCTTCTTGAACCGCTGCAGTCCATGTGAGGTAAGTACACCCACAGTGCTGTTAGGAAGGGAGTTCCAGGATTTTGACCCAGCGACAGTGAAGGAACGGCGATATAGTTCCAAGTCAGGATGGTGTGTGACTTGGACGGGAACTTCCAGGTGGTGATGTTCCCATGCATCTGCTGCTCTTGCCCTTCGAGGTGGTAGAGGTCGCGGGTTTGGAAGGTGCTGTCTAAGGAGCCTTGGTGCGTTGTACATGGCATCTTGTAGATGGTACACACTACTGCCAATGTGCGTCGGTGGTGGAGGGAGTGAATGTTTGTGCATGGTGTGCCAATCAAGTGGGCTGCTTTGTTCTGGATGGTGTTGTTGGAGCTGCACCCATCCAGGCAAGTGGAGAGTATTCCATCACACTCCTGACTTATGCCTTGTAGAGGGTGGACAAGTCCTGGGGTGTTAGGAGGTGAGTTACTCGCCGCAGGATTCCCAGCCTCTGACCTGCTTTTGTAGCCACAGTATTTATATGGCTACTCCAGTTCAGTTTCTGGTCAATGGTAGCCCATAGGATGTTGATAGTAGGGGATTCAGCGATGGTAATGCCATTGAATGTCAAGGGGAGATGGTTAGATTCTCTCTTGTTGGAGATGGTCATTGCCTGGCACTTGTGTGGCGCAAATGTTACTTGGATATTTCCAGGTCTTGCTGCATTTCTACACGGACTGCTTCAGTATTTGAGGAGTCGCGAATGGTGCTGAACATTGTGCAATCATCAACGAACATTCCCACTTCTGACCTTATGGTTGAAGGAAGGTCATTGATGAAGCAGCTGAAGATGGTTGGGCCGAGGACACTACCCTGAGGAACTCCTGCAGTGATGTCCTGGAGCTCAGATGATTGACCTCCAACAACCACAACCATCTTCTTTTGCGCTAGGTATGACTCCAACCAGCAGAGTGTTTCCCCCCTGATTCCCATTGACTCCAGTTTTGCTAGTGCTCCTCGATGCCATACTCGGTCAAATGCTGCCTTGATGTCAAGGGCAGTCACTCTCAACTCACCTCTTTCTACCTATGTCATTGGTTCCAATGTGGATCACAACTGCCGGCTGTTCACCTTCCCCCTTCAGGATGCTCTGCAGCCGCTCAGTGACATCCTTAACACGGGCACCAGGGAAGCAACACACCATAATAATAAAAGCAAAATACTGCGGATGCTGGAAATCTGAAATAAAAACAAGAAATGCTGGAAATACTCAGCAGGTCTGGCACATCCGTGGAGAGAGAAGCAGAGTTAACGTTTCGGGTCTGTGACCCTTCTTCAGAACTGACAAATATTAGAAATGTCAAAGGTTATAAGCAAGTAAAGCGGGGGTGGGGCAAGAGATAACAAAGGAGAAGGTGTAGATTGGACAAGAATAGCTGACCAGAAGGTCATGGAGTCAAGGCAAACAATATGTTATTGGCAACACACCATCCTGGATTCATGTCTGTAGTTACAGAAATGCCTGCCTGTTCCCCTGACTATCGAATCACCTATCACTATGGCTCTTCCAGTCTTCCCTGTATCCCACTGTGCAGCTGAGCCACCCGTGGTGCCATGGACTTGGCTCTGGCTGCACTCCCCAGAAGAAGCATCACTTTCCTCGGTATTCAGAACTGAATACCTATTGAAGAGTGAGATGCACTCAGGGATCTCCTGCACTACCTGCCTGATTTTTTTTGGCTGCCTGGTGGACACCCATTCCCTCTCTCCCTGCATACTCTTAAGATGTGGAGTGACATCTATAAATGTGCTATCCACGTAGCTCTCATCCTCACGAATGCACCGCAGTATTGCCAGCTTCCGCTCAAGTTCCAAAACCCGGAGCTCAAGCTGCTGCAATTGACAACATTTCCTGCACAAATGGTTCTCCAGGATATGGGAAGTATCCTGGAGCTCCCACATAGTGCAGGAGGTGCACTCTCGAGGTTGAAGCACCCCTGCCATTCCTTTATTTATTAGTTGACCCTTTGCTACTGCTAAAAAAAACCTTACCAATACTGCAACACCTTAGAATTATTAATATAACCTTAATAGTACTGATAAATCCTACTAAAAATCAATACAGTTCACTAGTTAAAATAAACAGAACTCAAAAAATAATTCTCACCAGCTACTCACTTGTTCCTTATTATTAATACTTAATTTATACTTTTAGTCTGCCAGTTGTTGAGACTCTATAACCCAGCTATTTACACACGCACCCTAACAGTCGTGTACTAACCAGACTATTTACCGATACTCTCAGGAATCAGGGGGGAAAACTCACCACTGGCTGAATTCATATGTAGCACAAAGGAAGATAGCTGTGATTGTTGGAAGCCAATCATCTCCACCCCAGAACATCGCTGAAGTTCCTCAGGATAGTTACCCAAACATCTTCAGCTGCTTCAATGACCTTCCCTCCATCATGAAGTCAAAATTGGGGATGTTCGCTGATGATTACATAGTGTTCAGTACCATTTGCAACATCTCAGATACAGAAGTAGTCCATGCCTGCATGCAGCAAGACCTGGACAAGATTCAGGCATGGGGTAAGTGGCAGGTAACATTAGCACCACACACGTGCCAGGCAATGACCATCTCAAACGAGAAAGGATCTAACCATCTTGCCTTGATGTTCAACAGCATTACCATTGTTACATCTCCCACCATCAACATCCTGGGGGTTACCATTGACCAGAAACTGAACTGGACCAGCCATATAAACAGAGGCTGGGAATTCTACAGCGCGTAACTCATTTCCCGATTCCCAAAGCCTATCCACCATCTACAAGGCACAAGTCAAGAGTGTGATGGAATACTCTTCACATGCCTGGATGAATGCTGCTCCAACAACACTCAAAAGCTCAACATCTTCCAGGACAAAGCAGCCCTCCTGATCAGCATCTCATCCAGCATTTTAAACATTCACTCCCTTCACCACCGGCTCACAGTGGCAGCAGTATGTACCATATACAAGATGCACTGCAGCAACCTGCCAAGATTCCTTCGACAGCACATTGAAACTCACAATCTCTACCACCTAGAAGAACAAGGGCAGCAGACGCATGGGAACACCATCACCTGCAAGTTCCCCTCCAAGTCACACACCATCCTGACTTGGAACTACAGTCACTGTTCCTTCTCTGTCAGTGGGTCAAAATCCTAGAACTACCTCCCTAACACTGTGGGTGTACATGTACTAAATGGGCTGCAGCAAGTCAAGGCGGCAGCTCACCACAAACTTCTCAAGGGCAACGCTCACATCCCATGAACGAATAAAAAGTCTAGATTTTTATAAAATTAAAGTTTGTTCATGATATTCTATGTGTCTGTCCCAATTATTACGTAATTCTCTAAAAATTTTAAAAAGTGATTTGATTATTAATGTTTTTCATTTCCTGTTTGGCTGTCTGAGAGAATCTGGTTGGCTGCTGGAACAGCTTTATGATATCAATGCAGCTCAACCCTGGAAAATCTCTACATTGAAGAACACTACAATCAATGCACATCGATCGGGTTCAAGTTCTTGCTATAGTGATTGCCAGACCGCTTAGTGCAGCTCTCTTAAAGGCCAGTAGTGCACACTCTTGCTTAGCCACTGACTGTAAAATCTGGCTATTATGAGAAAAGCTACCCTGTTGGACAGAATGTAGCCAACAGGAAAAAAAACACAAACAGAGCTCGGGGAAGGCAAAGAAACATAAGAAATAGAAGTAGGAATAGGCCATTTGGTCCCTTGAGCCTGCTCCTCCATTCAATAACATGACTGATTTGATTTAGCCTTAACACCCTTTTCCTGCTTGTTACCCATAACCCTTGCGCGACTCATCTATAGTTCAAAAATGTGTCTATCATAGCCTTAAATATATTCAATGACTCAGCCTCCACTGCTCTCTGGGGTACAGAATTCTGAAGATTAATGACCCTCAGAAGAAATTCCTCCTCACCTCCATCTTAAAAAGGGAGACTCCTTATTTTGAAACTGTGCCCCCAGTTCTAGATTACCCCATGAGGCGAAACATTTACCCTGTCAAGCTCCCTCAGAAACTTATATATTTCAATAAGATCACCTCTCATTGACTTTTTTGAGGAAGTGACGAAGATGATTGATGAAGGAAGGGCAGTGGATGTTATCTATATGGACTTCAGTAAAGCCTTTGACAAGGTCCCTCATGGCAGACTGGTACAAAAGGTGAAGTCACACGGGATCAGAGGTGAGCTGGCAAAATGGATACAGAACTGTCTCTGACATAGAAGACAGGGTAGCAGTGGAAGGGTGCTTTTCTGAATGGAGGGATGTGACTAGTGGTATTCCGCATGGATCAGTTCTGGGACCTTTGCTGTTTGTAGTATATATAAATGATTTGGAGGAAAATGTAGCTTGTCTGATTAGTAAGTTTGCGGACGACACAAAGGTTGGAGGAGTTGCGGATAATGATGAGGATTGTCAGAGGATACAGCAGGATATAGATCGGTTGGAGACTTGAGCGAAGAAATGGAGGTTACTCCAGACAAATGTGAGGTAATGCATTTTGGAAGGTCTAATGCAGGTGGGAAGTATACAGTAAATGGCAGAACCCTTAGGAATATTGACAGGCAGAGAGATCTGGGCGTACAGGTCCACAGGTCACTGAAAGTGGCAACGTAGGTGGATAAGGTAGTCAAGAAGGCATACGGCATGCTTGCCTTCATCGGTTGGGGCATAGAGTATAAAAATTGGCAAGTCATGCTGCAGCTGTACAGAACTTTAGTTAGGCCACACTTAGAATATTGCGTGCAATTCTGGTCGCCACACTACCAGAAGGACGTGGAGGCTTTGGAGAGGGTACAGAAGAGGTTTATCAGGATGTTGCCTGGTGTGGAGGGCATTAGCTATGAGGAGAGGTTGGATAAACTCGGATTGTTTTCACTGGAACGACGGAGGTGGAGGGGCGATATGATAGAGGTTTACAAAGTTATGAGCGGCATGGACAGAGAGGATAGTCAGAAGCTTTTTCCCAGGGTGGAAGAGTCAGTTACTAGGGGACATGGGTTTAAGGTGAGAGGGGCGAAGTTTAGAGAGGATGTGCGAGGCAAGTTCTTTACACAGAGGGTGGTGAGTGCCTGGAACTTGCTGCTGGGGGAGGTGGTGGAAGCAGGTACGATAGCGACGTTTAAGAGGCATCTTGACAAATACATGAATAGGAAGGGAATAGAGGGATACGGTGCCCGGAAGTGCAGAAGGTGTTAGTTTAGGCAGGCATCAAGGTCGGCGCAGGCTTGGAGGGCCGAATGGCCTGTTCCTGTGCTGTACTGTTCTTTGTTCTTTTGTTCTCATTCTTCTAAACTCCAATGAGTACAGGCCCAATCTGCTCAGCCTTTCCTCATAAGGCAATCCCTTCATCCCAGGAATCAACCTACTGAACCTTCTCTGAAGTGCCTCCAATGCAGTATATCTCTCCTTAAATAAGGAGACCTAAAACTGTCCGCAGTACTATAGGTATGGTCTTACCAATGCCCTGTACTGTTGGTAGAAAGACTTCTCTACTTTTACGCTCCATCCCCCTTACAATAAAGACCCACATTCCATCTGCATTCCTAATTACTTGCTGTACCTGCAGAAAACTACATGTTACAAAAGACAGCATTTTTCAACATATTCCTTTTTCTTCCCTCCTTTCCTGATGGCAATGATTCACGAATGAATCGGGTTACCAACGCTCCTGGATTGTCCTGGAGTCTCCAGGAATTAAGATCAATTTCTAGGACACTGCTGCAAGCAACTTAGGAGATACAAATCATAGCAGCATTACAAAAAATCTGTTTTTTCCTATTTTCTTTGAATAATTTTATTCGTTCTAAAAATGATACGGATGGTGAAAAAGGGCTGTTGGACTGGCAGGGCAGTTGGATGTCATGTGATGAAACCTCCAACTCTATCTGCATGCTCAGAGAGTGAGTTTCAGCAGACTGGTCCAACATGTGGGATGAGGAAGACGTGTCACAACTGTGCCTCGCTCACCACCTGTAAGTGTACCTTCCAATAAGGGTCACTGATCTGACTGATCTTTCCCTCCTTTACCACAGGACTCTGTGCCCAACTGTTGTGCCGCAACTGCCACCCTGGCTGACATCAGCACCTTAATTAACAAAGAATGTAACCTGGTCTGTATCGCCCAGCACTATAATGCATGGTATGCTTACCTACTGAGCCACTGAATAAGTACTGGCAGATCTCTTGAAATGACCGCCCGTGTTTAAGGGACCATTTTGTGTCAAAGTGTGGAAATATGGGTCAGTTTTTTTATTCCTGCTTCCTACCTGCACCTTTTGCAAGCTATTCATTCACAGAAAAATAAGCAAAGTCAAAAATTTCAGGTGTTCCTTTCCCTTTTAAATACGCACACACAAAAGCTGATACAGAAAAAAGAACATGACAAGACAGTGCTAAGATTCAAATCTTGTGATCTTGTAGGGAAATCACTACCAGACCACCCTCAAGCCTGTGGAATTTTAAAAATATTGCTTACTGTTGCTTTTGATGCATCCAGTACAAATAATATGTTTCTGACAGAATAACGACGTGTGCAGGGGTTGAATGTTCCCAGTGTTATGGGAAATCAAAAGCATCATAAATTGTACTGTAGTTTACGATCGTTTAGTGGTTTTCCACCACAATACCTAGTTACCAGATGCAACCGTTGCTTAGGGCAAGCAAGGGTGCATAGCTTAAAGAGAAAAATATAGTTCAAGCTACCCCTTACTTTTGAGATACCACTTGCCACAATCTAAAAAAACAGAAATCTGAGGTCTGAGAATGGGTGGGCAGCCCAAAGCAAGGATTTTTCTGAGGTTGGGGTTGAACTAATCACAAGAAATCTGGACGAAAGTTACTTTTAGCTTCTACCTTGTAGGAAGTTTTAGCCAACACAAATCTGGTAACAATTTTCAATAAATGCTGACAGATTTAGCTTATAAAAATTACACATTCAGAAAATCTAATTTAGTATTTCAAAATCTCAGCAATTTGGGAGTGATTTCAATTTATGGCTGCTTCAAATTTAAAATAAACCCAATTTGCCTTTTTCCTTGAATTATGATTTTAATAAGTATAAGATAGTCCTACTTAAGCTAGACTGTAATACATTGTGACATATACAGTACCATTCACAACAGCAACTTATATGGCACCTTTAATGCAGTAGAGGATCCCAAGGCATTTCACAGGAGCGATTATCAAGCAAAATTTGACATTGAGCCACATTGGAGATATTCGGGAAGATGAATATGGAGGTTTACAGGAGCATCTTAAAAGGAGGTTTAGGGAGGGAATTCCAGAGTTTAGGAACTTGGCACCATGGCTGCCAATGGAGCGATTAAAATTGGGGATGCCTAATAAGCCAGAATTGTAATCGTCATGCTAGGCCCTCACCTGCCGAGAATGCGGCACATTAATTTAGTCATGAACATTGATTTTAAACTGTTACTGGAGTGAGGAAATTACTTGTTAAACAGATCAGCCGTGGCTGGAAAAGACATTTGCATATTAACAGACAGTGTTTGGAAGGACAAAGCAGCCATTCCCTGACATTCAACCCACGATAAACTTTTGATCACCAGACATTGAAGGTGGGGGAGCTCGCATTCCAGGCTGACTGCTAAGATGGTCGAATACACAAACAGACATGGTCAAACCAGCTAGTCACATGACTAACCTGCTGGGCAACCTGAGTTTTTTGAATTTGTACAACTGTTTGGGTAGAAAGCAGAATGCTCCTGGACTGAGAAGATCTCTCCTGGCTGGCTTGACACAGCCTCTCCTGTCTGCCTGCTCCCATCTCTTTCTCACAAGCCTCTGAATCCACTGAAGACACTTGAACCCCAAGAGGAAAAAAGTCTCCTACAGCGAACAAGGTTTAAGAAGAATACTGGGCCCCACCAAAAAGCAAGATCTACCTAAAATCAAGGGCTCTGCAGTGAGCTCAAAGAACCGTAACAAAAACTCTTCAGATATTGCCTCCAACTTTTCCACTTTATTTTTCTTCTGCTCTTTTCTGTCTCTATTTGCATGTATGTATCGCGTATGCATGCTAGCGTGGGCACATCATATATCCGTATTAGAGTTTAAGTTTAATAAATTTTAACTTTTCTTCTTTAAACCTAAGAAAGCCTGTTTATGCTGGTTTCTTTACCTTATAATTGGAAAGCAGTGAAGAAGGATTCACCAAGGGGGAGCTAAAAACACCATGTGTTGAAAATTAAACCCTGTTACGATAAGACCAGGTGAAGGCTGAGAGGGACCCCGAGACACCTTTCTCACCTGGTCGTAACAAATGTGTATATTGATAGATTTTATGAATAGCTAGTAGAGAGATGACTGTCTGAGAATCTACTGAAAAAAACTTTATAAGATTCTATGGATTCCTAAGTTCATAAAATTTGGAGACCCAATAACTTTTAAACTGAGCATTTACTTCAGCAATATGAAGTTTTTATTGGAGATATGCAGCTTTTGGTAAAATGCCCTTTCCCCCTTTATTGTTTAATGTTTCTCACTTTCACAACAAGTTGAGATGATGCAAAAGAATTCAGCTTCTGGTCCTGGAAAGCAGACGTTCCTGTTAAAGACCTGCTACCCCACCCGAACCCAACAGGACCCGACGACATGTGTCGGGTTCGGGTTGGGTCACTCTTCCGGGTCCGGCTTTCGGGCTCGGGCCGGGTCGGAGGCACACAGCAAGAATTTCATTTTGCTCTGCTGGTAAGTGTCAAAAGTTGTACAGCCTACCTGAGCTGGGAGTCCGGGACGTCAAGGAGGGAAGCTCCGAGTCTGCACAGTGAGCGAATAAACGTCTCTATGACGTCATCGCACTCATGCTGCAGCTTCCTGCAGATTCGGAGTCGGATGTAGAGTCGGAAGGTAAAGTGAACAATCCGGTGGTCGGGTCAGGCTCGGGTTCAATGTGGTTCTGTCGGGTTCAGATCGGGTTTTTTTTCGTGACCTGAGCAGGCCTTTAGTTCATGTCACAAGCCAAGCATTGCATGCATTAATTTCGCCAAAAAAGTGTTCACACAGTTTTGTCCACACAAATGCACCATGACTGAAGCTTTCAACTTTGAAAGTGGGTGTGGGGTCGGGTGGAGTGGCATATCTCATCAGTTGCCCAATATTCATCCCGTTCCATTTTCCTTTCTGTTGAAGTAATTTGAATGGAAAATTGGGTTTGGTGTGTAACAGGCAGTTAGGAGACAGCCACATTGCTATGGGTCTGGAGTCACATGTAGGCCAGACCAGGTAAGGGTAGCAGATTTCTTTCCCTAAAGGACATTAATGAACCAGATGTGTACCATTCATGGTACCATTACTGACACTAGCTTTCAATTCCAGATTTTATTAATTAAGTGAATTCAAATTTCACCAGCTGCTGTGGTGGGATTTGAACCCATGTCCCAGGGCATTAGCATGGGCCTCTGGATTACTAGCCCAGTGATATTACCACTGCGCCACTGTCACCTGCTCTTCGCCAAGGAACATTCAAAATAAGCTTCTTTAAAATTCAGAAAAATGCATGGTCATAATTACCCATCCATGTGTGCAGTGATCCTATAACCAAGACTGTATTTGCACATATAACTGATTTATGATTTTGGCTAGAAACCTGCTAAACTCTATGGCATTATTAATAAACACACACATATTTACACAGTACCTTCAAGGTAGAGAAATGGCTCAAGGCATTTCACAGAGGAAGAAAGGAACATGCACCATCCTTTGTGGGAAAATTAGAAGTGAAGAAGGCTTGATTGAAGATGAGGTTTTGAAAGGCTTTTAAAAATAGAGACACAGGCAGTGATGTGAAGGGGTTTACAGATGGCTATGTAAAGGATAAGACCAATGGCTGGAGGCTCTGCCACCAATCCTAGAGTAGGTGATGGTAGAGACTGCATAAGAAGCCACAGTCAAAGCACTGGAAGACTCAAGGGTCGAAGGTGATGAATGGAGCTGTGAACAAATTTGAAGATGATGGCCAGCGCAGATTGTTGAGGATAAAGGACAATGGGCAAGTGAGGAGAACTTCAGCATTTTAAAGAGTTGGCGAGCACAGTACAGCAGGCTGGCAAAGAGGGAAATGGAGACATTAAATCTAGAGCTGAAAAAACTTGTGGATGAGCATTTCAGCAGCAGCGGGACTGAATCGGAGCCGGAAGCTGGTAGCGATGTGAAGGTAGCATGGTTAATGGATGGGATATGGGCTTTGATGCACAGCTCTGGGCAAAACAGCATGCTGAGACTGTGCACTGTTTGATTCAGCCTGAGCAAGCAGCAAGGGAAAGGATGAAATCAATGGTGAGAGACAAAGTTTTAAAGCAGGGTCTACAATTGATGCCTTTTGTCTGCCTAATGTTCATTTGAAAAAGTATCTGGGTTATCCACAACCAAAGATTTGATTTTAACCCAGAGTGGGAAATGGGAAGGCCAAGGCCGCACGGAGTACCAAACATCCCTAACCTCAGCAGCATGAGGCCTAGCCGATTTTAATTCCCTGCATGCACCCAGTAAGTTGGCAGTCTGAAGTGGCAGCTAGCCAAGAGGCAGGAGCATAATTTTCAGCAGAAGGAGCCCGTCAGCCAAGACCAAAGAAAAGGTCGCTGGCATTTATGCAAATCAGAGCGTAGGGTATTCAGAAAGGTCTCACCTTAGAATGCAGCAGATGGAGCCTAGGGAAGTGAAGGCCTAAACCTTCTTTATGCGGCCCAAAGCAAGACTCCTGGTCCTGCAAGGAGAGTAAAAAAAAAGCTTACCTTAATTGGGCCTCTTCTGGCACCTTTTTTATCATCTTCTCTTGGCAGGCACTCAGGTCATCAATTAAAATAGCATTCAGAGACTGATCACATCAAGACTGCATATTTAAAGGAGGACCTTGCGGTCTTCAGGTGAGTACCCTTGCCTCCCATTTAGAAGACCAGATTAAATTAGAGCACAGCAGGAATGGTGCAGGTCATTTTAACTACCTGCCGGGTTTTAACTAGGGATGGTAGGATTAAAATCATTACTCTAATATCAGGCAGATAACGGCAGCATACAGGCTGCTGAGGGAACTGGCACAGAGGTAGAGTTGAGTAGCATTCATATAGAAACTATATATCATGTCACTGAGTGACAATAACTGGATAAAGAAGTGTTATAAAAATGGAAGCTTGTGAGAACTTACAGCAGATTGAGCACTGACCATATACCTCTGGCATCTGGGTCCAAAACCAGTTCAAGATGATGGAATGAAAGTCTGTAAGCTGTGAAGGTCCCTTGTGAAAGGAGCTCAAACAGACTCAGTCCAGCTCTTCGAGTCCAAAGCACAAAACTGTCTCTAATTCAGGACTAATTGAATGGTATGGGAAAGGGATAAAAGGTCACCCTCTCAGTGGGAGGTTGGTAGCGGGGGTGGGGGTTGCTCTTATTAGGTTGGAGGTATGTTACTGGTATAGAAATGAGAGAAGCTTGCTCTGCATCTGTCAGTACTGTACCTGATCTAGGAGGGCTTGATGCAGATTCTAAGCGCGTAAATACATTCCTGAACTTGAGAAGCACAAACATGTAAAAAAAAACATCAAGATTTATGCCTCTGCAGTCAATAATTGTCAGCCTTTACTGACTTAGTCTCCATTATCACAACAATTATATTGTGCTGATACTAAATTCAATCCCAAACTTCATGGTTATTTAGCTGCACTGAGAAGTGAAGGAAATTTACTTCTTTCAGGTGTTATGGAAAGTGGGATCAGAGGCCACCAACCATCTGTTTTTCCAGTAAACACAAAGAAGGAGGTACAGGTGACAATCTGGGTTCTTCACTTCCACACAGGTATCTAATGCAAGCGTAAAATATCATTTTTACATTTGAACTTGGAATGGACCGGTATAGATTTTATTAGCCAACAAAAATAAGAACCATCTGACCCAGCTGAGTTTGCTATATGCTGATATGGTTAAAGTGAATGCCGCATGAGACAAATATTTACATAAATTCCCTCATTAGAATCCCCACCCCTTTAAGACAATGAAATGCTGTTTTACATCACAGATAGCCCTTGCTGATGGTTGTTAGCAGTACATGACACCGCAAGGCGGCATATTTTTCCCATTTCAGGAGGATACAGTATTCCACCCAGGTCTGAACTGCATTGTGTTACGACCAAGGTTGGAGTAATGCACTGTTAATTCAATCCTACTACTCCACAGGTCAGAGCATATTAGTAAAGTTTCCCATCTACTGGAAATTAGGCAAATTAAACACTCTATTTATTCCCCAGAATAAAGCTCACCAAACCAGGTTTCTTTAAACAACATCAAATTAACTATTTATTGGTAAACCAATTATGAACAATAATGAGATAAATCTTTATGTATGAACAGATTTTATAACTTATTCTTCCTAACCCTCATGTGCACATTACATTCAAAAACCAACGGTTAACCAGTTTTAAAAGATTGGTTTAAGTTAGAACTATTTCTTAGGATTAATAAAATAACTGGGTTGTAACTTCTGGTAGAATATTTCTGGATCGGTGAGATGTCCCAGAGTCGAATAGTTAGATGCCACTCCATGTTTCCAGGAGAAATTAATGAACGGTCTCTTCAATTCATCTGCAGCAGGTGTCACACAGATCTCCCATCAGGGGTGTAGCAACAGGTCTACTTGGATTTCTAAGTAGCAGTCCAACAATAGAAACTTTCTAGAGATTTCAAGAGCTTTCAAAAATACAACAATGCAACAGGACTCACACTTGAAGTAGAGATTTTCCAGAGACTGGAGACTACCTTCAGCAATGCAGGCTTCCCATCAGCAAAGGAGCCTTTCTCCAAAGCAGTGATTCACCGCAAAGTTTTGCAACTCCTCTTCCTAGGTCTTTTCTCTCTCTTCAGACATAAACAGCAACAAGGGTTTTAGCTTCCATGCCTTTGATTTGCAACTTTTTCAAAGTTCTTGTAACCTCATGAAGAGATTAGAATTTCCCTTGATATAGGAATTATTTTTCAAGAGAAAGAGTTTCTGGGCTGTCTTTCTACCCCTTCCTGCAGCAAACTGATCTTTTGATTTCTTTCAGAGGGAGTTCTCTTCTTCTTGTCTCCAAAACAGGTTCCAGACAAAAACTGGTCTTTTTTGCAAAAGAGAAACTAAAAAAACTTGCCAGCAGTCAGTCATGTGATAGTCATTTCTCTCTGCTGAGTGGCTTGGAAAAACAGATAGCCTTGCAAGTACCCCACCCAGTGCAGCATTCACTGTTCCCAGAGAAACCTTTTTCTCAGTCTTAAAGGCACATACCTCTTGCTTTAAAAAAAAACAAAGCACTTGAAACAATTGCTAGAAAGTGACTTTGCTACAGCCATTTAATTCTTATTTAAAAGTCCTTGCACAACTCCCACTGCTCAATGACCATCCCCATCTCAAAATTCCATTCCAACCATCAACTCCACCCTTTACCCTGGCCACTATTTGAGGCTGAATCAGATCATTCAAAACCTTGGCATCCTATTTGACCCTGAGATGAGCTTCTGACCACATATCAACTCCATCACCAGAATCATCTATATCCATTCCCTAACGTGGCCCATCTCTGACCCTGACTCATCTGCTGTTGAAACCCTCATCCATGCATATGTTAGCTCTAAGCTTGATAATTCCAATGCTCTCTGAACAGTCTCCCATTTTCCACCCTCCATAAACTTGAGCTCACCCAAAACTCTACTGCCCGTAACCTAAGTTGCATCAAGTCCCATTCACCCATCACTGTGCTCGTTGACCTACATTTGGTCCGACAATGCCTCAATTAAAAAAACTCTCATCCCTGTTTTCAAATCCTTCCACGGCTTCACCCCATCCTCTCTCTATAATCTCTTGCAGCCCTACAACCCTCAGAGATTTCTTCATTCCTCCAATCTGGCCTTTTGCTCATCCCCGGTTTTAATTACTGCACCATCACAAGTCCCCAAGCTCTAGAATTTCCACCAATAATCCACCACAAATCTCTCCGCCTCTAGTTCCCTCTCCTCTTTGAAGACGTTCCTTAAAATGTACCATTGACCAAGTTTTTGATCACCTTTTCCAATATCTTCTCCTGTGCCTTTGTGTCAAATTTTATTCGATAATCGCTCCTATAAAGTGCCTTGGGATGTTTTACTATGTTAAAGCACTATACAAATATAAATTGTTGCTGTAGTCTATCTGCACCTTGTTCTACACCCAGGGTAGAAGCTCTCTCCCTGCAGTCTCCTATCTTTACTGTATAATTGTGATGCCAGTTTTTTTTTTTAAGAGTAAGCTGACAACTCCCCTCTTCATTAGCACCAATACCCACACCTCCCACAAATTCATCTTCCTGTTCATCCATTCCATTGCTTTTTGCACTTTCCCACTTTCTCCATCTCCACTGGATCCAGATGATCGCACTATTCTTTATTTCTAAAGGAGTTTATTATCTTCATGTATTGTTGTGTCTGTCTCCCCAGACAAATGGCAGTTTTAAGCCTCAGTAAGGTTCTTAGTCAATCTGACAAAGACAGAAGGTGGTTACGAACATATGAACATACGAATTAGGAGCAGGAGTAGGCCACTCTGCCCCTCAAGCCTGCTCTGCCATCCAACAAGATCATGGCTGATCTGATTGTAACCTCAACTTCACATTCCTGCCTACTCCCAATAACCTTACAACCCCTTGCTTATCAAGAATGTATCTACCTCTGCCTCAAAAATATTCAAAGACTCTACTTCCAGTGCCTTTTGAGGAAGACAGTTCCAAAGACTCAGGACCCTCAGAGAAAAAATGCTCCTCATCTCTGTCTTAAATGGGTGACCCCTTATTTTAAAACAGTTACCCCGAGTTCGAGATTTTTCCACAGGAGGAAATATCCTTTTCACATCCACCCTGTTTAAGACGCCTCAGAATCTTATATGTTTCAATCAAGTCCCCTCTTACTCTTTTAAACTCCAGCAGATACAAGCCTAGCCTGTCCAACCTTTCCTCAGAAGACCATCTCTGCCCATTCCAGGTATTAGTCTAGTAAACCTTCGCTGAACTGCTTCCAAAGCAACTGCATCCTTCCTTAAAAAGGAGACCAATACTGTACACAGTACTCTCACCAATGTCCTGTATAACTGGAGCATAACCCCTCTGTTTTTGTATTCAATTCCCTTCGCAATAAACGATAACATTCTATTAGCTTTCCTAATAAATTGCTGTACCTGCATACTAACCTTTTGCGATTCATGCACAAGGACACCCTGATCCCTCTGCATCTCAGAGAATTCTGCAATCTCTCACCATTTAGATAATATTAGATAATATGCTTCTTTTTTATTCTTCCTGCTAAAATGGACAATTTCACATTTTCCCACATTATACTCCATTTGCCAGGTTTTTGCCCATTCACTTAACCTATCATTATCCCCTTGTAGCCTCCTTATGTCCTCTTCACAACTTACTTCCCTACCTATCTTTGTGTCATCAGCAAATTTAGCAACCATATTCAGTCCCTTCATCCAAGTCAATTATATAAATTGTAAAAAGGTTGAGGCCCCAGCACTGAATCCTGTGGCACACCACTCATTACATCTTGCCAATCAGAAAATGACCTATTTATGCTTACTCTCTGTTCACTTAGCTAGCCAATCTTCTATCCACGCCATAATGTTATCCCCTACACCATGAGCTTTTATTTCCCACAATAACCTTTGATGTGGCACTTTATCAAATGACTTCTGGAAATCCAAGTGCAGTAAATCCATCTTTATCCACAGCACATGTTACTTCCTCAAAGAACTCCAATAAATTGGTTAAACATGATTTCCCTTTCACAAAACCATGTTGACTCTGCCTGATTACCTTGAATTTTTCTAAGTGTCCTGCTTTAACTTCTTTAATTTTAAAATTCTCCCTATGACAGATATTAAGCTAAATGGCCTGCAGTTTCCTGCTTTCTGTCTCCCTCCATTTTTGAATAAAGGAGTTACACTGATTATTTTCCAATCTAATGGAACCTTCCCCGTCTAGGGAATTTTGGATAATTAAAACCAATGCATCAACTATCTCACTAGCCACTTCTTTTAAAACCCTAGGATGAAGTCCATCAGGACCCGGGGACTTGACAGCCTCCCAGCTCCAACAATCTGCTCAGTACTACTTCCCTTGTGATTGTAATTTTTTTTAATTTATTTTATTTAGAGATACAGCACTGAAACAGGCCCTTCGGCCCACCGAGTCTGTGCCGACCAACAACCACCCATTTATACTAACCCTACAATAATCCAACACAGAAGTCCTTGAAGCGGCCAACACCCCCAGCTTATACACACTACTGAGTCAGCGGCGCTTGAGATGGCTTGGCCATGTGAGCCGCATGGAAGATGGCAGGATCCCCAAAGACACATTGTACAGCGAGCTCGCCACTGGTACCAGACCCACCGGCCGTCCATGTCTCCGCTATAAAGACGTCTGCAAACGCGACATGAAATCCTGTGACATTGATCACAAGTCGTGGGAGTCAGTTGCCAGCATTCGCCAGAGCTGGCGGGCAGCCATAAAGACAGGGCTAAATTGCGGCGAGTCGAAGAGACTTAGTAGTTGGCAGGAAAAAAGACAGAGGTGCAAGGGGAGAGCCAACTGTGCAACAGCCCCGAAAAACAAGTTTCTCTGCAGCACCTGTGGAAGAGCCTGTCACTCCAGAATTGGCCTTTATAGCCACTCCAGGCGCTGCTTCACAAACCACTGACCACCTCCAGGCGCGTATCCATTGTCTCTCGAGATAAGGAGGCCCAAAAGAAAAGACAATAATCCCATATTCCCTACCACCTAGCTACACCAGGGACAATTTACAATGGCCAATTTACCTATCAACCTGCAAGTCTTTGGCGGTGGGAGGAAACCGGAGCACCCGGCGAAAACCCACGCGGTCACAGGGAGAACTTGCAAACTCCGCACAGGCAGTATACAGAATCGAACTCAGGTCTCTGGAGCTGTGAGGTTGCGGTGCTAACCACTGCGCTACCCTAATTTTCTTGAGTTCCTCCCTCCCTCCATTTCCTAATTTACAATTATTTCTGGGATGTTACTTGTACCTTCTATGGTGAAGACCAATGCAAAATACCTGTTTAATTCATCTGCCATCTCCTTATTTTCCTTTGCTAATTCCCCAGACTCACTTTCTATAGGACAAAGTTCACTTTGGTAACTTTTTAAAAAATCTATAGAAACTCTTACTATTGGTTTTTATATTTCTAGCCAGCATTCCTCCATCCTGTAATTTTTCCCTCCTTATTAATCTTTTAGTCGTTTTTTTGCAGATTTTTATATTCTGTCCAATCTTCTGACCTGCCTCCCATCTTTACACAATTATATGCTTTTTCTTTAGGTTTGATATGATTGTTAACTTTTCTAGTTAACCACGGATGGTGGGTCCTCCCCTTGAAGTTTTTCTTTCCCGTTGGAATCCTACTATTCTGTGTATTCTGAAATATCCCCTTAAATGTCTGCCACTGTGTCTCTCTTGACCTATTCCTTAACCTACTTTGCCAGTTCACTTTTGCTAGCTCTGCTTTCATGCCCTCATAATTGCCCTTATTTAAATTTAAAATACTAGTCCTAGACCCGCTTTTCTCTCCCTCAAATTGAATGTAAAATTCAATGATATTATGTTTACTGCTGCCTAGGGGCGCCTTCACTATGAGGTCATTAATTAATCCTATCTCGTTGCAGCATCTGTGAAAAGAGAAGCAGAGTTAACGTTTCGGGTCAGTGACCCTTCTTCTCCAATACTGTGTGCAGTTTTGGTCTCCTTATTTAAGGAAGGATATAAATGTTTTGGAGACGGTTCAGAGGAGGTTTACTAGATTGATATCTGGAATGAACAGGTTGTCTTATGAGGAAAGGTTGGACAGACTGGGCTTATTTTGACTGGAGTTTAGAAGAGTGAGTGGAAACTTGATTGAAGTATATAAGATCCTGAATGTTCTTGACAAAGTGGATGTGGAAAGGATGTTTCCTCTTGTGGGTGAGTCCAGACTAGGGGACACTGTTTTAAAATTAGGGGTTGCTCTTTTAGGACAGAGATGAGGAGAAATTTCTTCTCTCAGAGGGTTGTACGACTTTAGAACTCTCTGCCTTAGAAGGTGGTGGAGGCAGGGCCATTAAATATTTTTAAGGGCTGAGGTAGACAGATTCTTGTTAGGCAAGGGAATCAAAGGTTATCGGGGGTAGATGAGAGTGTGGAATTCGAGACACAAACAGATCAGCCATGATCTTATTGAATGGCGGAGCATGCTTGAGGGGCCGAATGGCCTACTTCTGCTCCGAATTCGTATGCTCGTATAACAGTGTTATAATTGCAGAAAACTCAATGTATCCAGGTGCATCAACAAGGTATGCAAGTAAAATAATCACCCTAGGGTACCAGTATACAGCAAAAGAAATAACATGCCAGTCCATCAACAGACACAGAAACATTCAGAAATC
Source organism: Heterodontus francisci (assembly GCF_036365525.1). Classification (NCBI taxonomy): domain Eukaryota; kingdom Metazoa; phylum Chordata; class Chondrichthyes; order Heterodontiformes; family Heterodontidae; genus Heterodontus; species Heterodontus francisci. Next base: position 171,435,861 of record NC_090372.1, on the reverse strand, counting down.
TGACGATCTTGGGGAGCCCCTGGATTCAACCACACAGGGCAGTTTGAAAACCTGTAATTTACCACTGAAATTGCAAATACACATTCCAGCCTTAATATCTGTGCCACAGAAAGGGAGAGGAGCAACATAAGCAAAGAAGCACCTGAATAATTCGAACATTCACTTGTAACCTCAAGCTAGTGAACTTCTATTATTATTTTGAACATTTTGGATGCTATAATGCATTCAGACTTCACAAGGTAGGCACCAGGGCTCATGAGATTTGCTGACTCATTTGCTGTTTGAAAGACTTCTCTGGTTTGATGAGCATAATCATTAACTGTTCCTTCCCTCAAGGTTGCTCAATCATAAATGAACTGAATTTCAACAGCCAGTTCCAGGATTGCCCTGGGAGGCTGATGAGAAGTGTTTTTTGATTAGAAAAGATACAGTGGTCATTCGTAATTGCCAATCAAACTAAGAGGCACATTCTGAGACCATAACTCTATAAATATTAAAGCCATTGCTTAAAAAGCTGCATTGTACATTAAAAGAAAACTGGCATGTTTCCAACATCTTTCATAGCCTCAGAATGACCCAAAGCGCTTCACAGTCAATTACTGTACTTTTGAAGTTTAGCTACTGTTATAATATAGGGAAATTCAGCAGCCAAGGTCCCTCGGACAGCAAAGTTTCAGTCAAAAAATTCTGTTTCAATATTGTTGGTTGAGGAATAAGTGTTGGTCTGGATACCGGGAGAACTTCCCTGCTCTTCGTTGAATAGTGCCATGGGATCTTTTACATCCAGCTGAGAGGGAAGATGAGGTTTAATGTCTCATTCAAAAGATGGCACCTCAGACGGTGCAGCGCTCCCTCAGTACTCTACTGTCATCATAGATTATGGGCTTAAATCGTGGAATGGGGCTAAAATTCTGACTCAGAGTTGAGTTACTATTGAGTCAAGGCGACACTGTTATTCCCTATTCAGGAAAGCAGGAGGGTAATATATCCTCAAAATGTTATGAATACAGACCAATCAGATGTTACTGATCTGTAGGTGTGGAGTGAAGCCCTGATTTTCCCACCTCCTTCCCACTGTTCATCACTTTACCAGATAGCCCAGCTCAGTTTGGAGAGGCGTCCTCCCAACCAACAGCACAATTCACCAATATAGTCTCCCAGCATCTTGCATTTGATATTTTGACACTGCCACATAATCACATCAAACTGACGGTTGAGCTGGATGTTTTAACTTACTCTAATGTATATAAAGTTATTGCACCCTTGGGTGCCATTATTATGGTAGGGCTGTCAACTCTGATTTGAATGAGACATTCACTTTTTGTTTAAAATATGACCTTTTTTTATGTATTGGACGTCTATAAAAAAAAACCTCGAATTAAATGGGGTTACATTCCACCTCATTATCACTCCAAATGTCACTTCCATCATTCACAACATTTGACAGCTTTGTAATGCATGTTTCAAGTACCACGGCTAAAAGTGGCAACTGTCATCTGCATATGTTGTGTGCAGTGGGCGTGCATCTTGCAAAAAAAATAGCAATTATCCATTGTTGCATGGGAAGTCACAGGCTATTTTTGAACTTTTATTTTGTGCATGAAGTCACAGAATCTTTTATGGCGCAGGAAGTGAAAATTCAGCCATCGAGCCCATGCCAGCTCTCCATGGAGCAATCTAGTCAGTCCCTCTCCCCTGCTCGATCCCCGGAGCCCTCCAAGTTTATTTCCTTCAAGTGCCCATCCAATTTCCTTTTGAAATCATTGATTGTCTCTGCTTCCACCACCCTCAAGGGCTACATTCCAGGTCAATACCACTCGCTACATAAAAACGTTCCTCACATTCCACCTGCATATCTTGTCCAAAACCTACAATCTGTGTTGCCTGGTCCTTGTACCATCAGTTAATGGGAATGGTTTTTCCTTGTCTACCTTATCTAAGCCTGTCATAATCTTGTACACTTGTATCAAATCTCCCCTCAATCTCCCCTTCTCCAAGGAGAATAGTCCCAGCTTTTGTAACTAAAATCTCTCATCCCTAGAACTTTGTATCTTTGTATAGATGATAGAAAACTATCAGCTTGCCCTCTCATCCGATGGCTCAGTCAATAAAGGCACCATATAACGGAGCTCTGCAAACCAGAATATCCTGCTTTTATTTATGTTATGTAATCCTAGTGGAGTGGCTAGAGGGCCTTACAATTAATCTCAATTCCGAGTTAAGGAGAGGGAAATCAGCACCCTTTGCAAAACTCTCAAAGGCATTGGAAATGTTCAATGTAATGACTGATGGTTCAGAGTATTAAGGAGCAACAATATTTATATAGCGCCTTTCACATGCAAAGCCTCCTATAGAAGCAGGAGTAGTCCATTTCGGCTCTCGAGCCTGTTCATGAATCTTCGCTGATCTCCAACCTAACTCCAAAGATGTGCCTTTGTCCCATATCTCTTAATACATTTGGTTAACAAAAATCTATCAATCGCAGATTTAAAATTAATTGATCCAGAATTTTCTATTTGCAGAAGAGAGTTCCAAAGGTTTACCACCCTTTGTGTGCAGGAGTGTTTCCTAATGTCACTCCAAAGGTCTGGCTCTAATTTTCAGACTATTCCCCCTAGTCCTAAACTCCTCAAACAGCAGAAATAGTTTCTCCCTACCTACCCTATCTGTTCTTGAAAACAATTATCAAATCACCCCATTAACCTTCTGAACCTTAGTTTGTGTAATCGTCCTCATAATTTAACCTTTGGAGTTCAGGTATCATCTTCAAATCGTCACTAGATACGGGCGAGATACCAGACGATTGGAGGTCTGCAAACGTTGCACCATTGTTTAAAAAGGGTGCGAAGGACTGGCCAAATAATTAAAAGCCGGTCAACCTGACCTCGGCGGTGGGTAAATTGTTAGAATCAATTCTGACAGACAGGATAAACTGCCACTTAGAAAGGCACAAATTAATCAGGGATAGTCAGCATGGATTTGTTAGAGGACGGTCATGTCTTATGACTTAATTGAATTTTTTCAGGAAGTAACAAGGAGGATTCATGAAGGTTGTGCATTTGAAGTGGTCTACATGGATTTTAGTAAGGCATTTGATAAGGTCCCACATAGCAGACGGGTCAGTAAAATGAAAGCCAATGGGATACAGGGGAACGTGGTAGGTTGGATCCAAAACTGGCTCAGTGACAAGAAACAAAGGGTTGTAGTCGACGGATGCTTTTGCAAACGGAAAGCGGTTTCCAGTGGTGTTCCACAGGGCTCAGTGTTGGGTCCCTTGCTGTTTGTGGTATATATTAATGATATGGACATAAATGTGGGAGGCATGATTGGGAAATTTGCAGATGACACAAAAATTGGTTGTGTAGTTGATAGTGAAGAGGATTGCTGTAGACTTCAGAATGATATCAATGGTTTGGTTGAGCGGGCGGAAAAGTGGCAAATGGAATTCAATCCAGAGAAGTGTGAGGTAATGCATTTGGGGAGAGCAAACAAAGCGAGGGAATACACAATAAATGGGAGGATATTGAGAGGGGTAGAAGAAGTGAGAGACCTTGGAGTGCATGTCCACAGGTCCCTGAAGGTGGCAGGACAGGTAGATAGAGCTGTGAAGAAGGCATATGGAATTCTTTCCTTTATTGGCCAAGGTATTGAATACAAAAGCAGGGATGTAATGCTGGAACTGTATAAAATGCTGGTCAGGCCACAGCTGCAGTATTGCATACAGTTCTGGTCACCACATTACAGGACAAATATAATTGTTCTGGAGAGAGTACAGAGGAGATTTACAAGAATGTGGCCAGGGCTTGAAAGTTGCAGCTATGAGGAAAGATTGGATAGGCTGGGGTTGCTTTCCTTAGAACAGAGGAGGCTGAGGGGTGACTTAATTGAAGTATACAAAGTTATGAGGGACATAGACAGAGTAGACAGGAAGGACCTGCTCCCCCTAGCGGAGAGGTCATTTATCAGGCGGCACAGATTTAAGGTGATTGGTAGAATGATTAGAGGGGACATGAGGAAAAGTTTTTTCACCCAGAGGGTAGTGGGTGTCTGGAATTCACTGCCAGGAATGGTGGTGGAGGCTGAAACCTTCAATTCTTTAAAAAAGGTACCTGGACATGCACCTGAAGTGCTGTAACCTGCAAGGCTATGGACCAGGTGCTCGAAGGTGGGATTAGATTGCGTGGCTAGTTTATTCTGCTGGCACAGACACAACGGGCTGAATGGCCTCTTTCTCTGCCGGAATTTTTCTATGGATCTATGGTAAATCTACACTGCACTCCCTCCAAAGGTGTGGTGCCAGAATTGCTCACAGTACTCCAGGTGTGGTCTAACCACAGTTTTGTGCAGCTGAAACACGACTTTTACTCATTTGTATTATATCATGGCTAGCATATCATTGGCTTTTTCAATTATTTTCTGCACCTGTTCTTGACAATTTAATGATCTACATATCTGGGCCCCCAAGTATCTTTGGACTTCCACTGATACTAGCTTTTCACCATTTAGAAGGTACACTGTTCTATCGTTTTTAGGTCCAAAGTGCCTACATTGAAATCCATTCGCCACAGTTTTGCCCATTCACTTAATTTATTAATATCTCTTTGAAATGTTACACTTCCAGCGACACTGCTGACAATTCTGCCAATCTTTCTGTCATTAGCAAAGAAAGATGTGTGGCTTTCTATCCCATCATCAATGTTGTTAATAAATAAACACAGATCTTTGTGGGCCACCACTATTCACACCCTGCCAATTAGAGTACCTGCCCATTATCCCTACTCTCAGTCTCCTGCCACTCAGCCAACTTCCTAACCTGGTCCATAACTGCCTTCAATTCCAAGGGCTTCAATTTTAGCTAACAGTCTCGTATCCAGTAACTTCATTAAATGCCTTCTGTAAGTCCATTTTTTTTATTCATTCAAGGGATGTGGATGTCGCTGGCTAGGCCAGCATTTATTGACCATCCCTAATTGCCCTTGAGAAGGTGGTGGTGAGCTGCCTTCTTGAACCACTGCAGTCCATGTGGTGCAGGTACACCCAGAGTGCTATTAGGAAGGGAGTTCCAGGATTTTGACTCAGCGACAGTGAAGTATAAATAGCATCCCTAGTCATTCCCCTGCCAACTATGTTAGTCACCTCTTCAGAAAATTTAATCAGGAACAGCACAGTGGTGCAGTGGTTAGCACCGCAGCCTCACAGCTCCAGCAACCGGTTCTGGGTACTGCCTGTGCGGAGTTTGCAAGTTCTCCCTATGACCGCATGGGTTTCTGCCGGGTGCTCTGGTTTCCTCCCACAGCCAAAGACTTGCAGCTTGATAGGTGAATTGGCTATTGTAAATTGCCCCTAGTGTAGGTAGGTGGTATGAGAATGGTGGGGATGTGGTAGGCAATATGGGATTAATGTAGGATTAGTATAAATGGTCGGCACAGACTCAGTGGGCTGAAGGGCCTGTTTCAGTGCTGTATCTCTCTATGATTATTAGGCATGACCTTCCCTTTATCAACCTATGCTGGTTCTCTCTGAGCAGCAGAAAATTTTCCAAGATGTTGAGTCACCCTATCCTTAATTAGAGCCTTTAATATTTTCCCAATTACAAATGTTCTGCTAACTGGTTTATAATTCCCTGGTTTTCCTCTCTCACCTTTCTTAAACAGAGTGACATGCACAATTTTCCAATCTAAAGGAACAGTTCCCAAATCGAGAGAACTTTGGATGATTATAGTTAGAGCATTTGCAATGTTCTCACCTACATCCTTTCAAACCCTGGGATAGAAACCATCTGGACCTGGGGATTTGTCACTCTTCAATGCAATTTTTTTCCCATTACTGTTGTTTTGCTTACATCAATTTTGGTGAGTCCCTGCCCGATTCAATATTAGTTTCATGGCGCTTCGAAGATGTGGGTTGCAGGTCATAGAGTCACAGAGTTATACAGCACAAAAACAGACAAACAGACCCTTCGGCCCATCGTGTCTGTGCCGGCCATCAAACACCTAACTACTCTAATTCCATTTTCCAGTACCTGGCCCGTAGCCTTGTATGCTATGGCATTTCAAGTGCTCATCTAAATACTTCTTAAATGCTGTGAGGGTTCCTGCCTCGACCACCTCTTCAGGTAGTGCATTCCATATTCCAAACACCCTCTCGGTGAAAAAATGTTTCCTCAAATCCCCTCTAAACCTCCTGCTCCTTATCTTAAATCTATGCCCCCTGGTTATTGACCGCTCCACTAAACAAAAAAGTATCTTCCTATCTAACCTATCAATGTCCCTCATAATTTTGTATACTTCAATCATATCCCCCCTCAGCCTTCTCTGCTGTAAGGAAAACAACCCTAGCCTTTTCAGTCTTTCTTCATAGCTGAGATGCTCCAGCCCAGGCAACATCCTGGTGAATCTCCTCTGCACCCTCTCCAGTGCGATCACATCCTTCCTATAGTGTGGTGCCCAGAACTGCACACAGTACTCCAGCTGTGGTCTAACTAGCGTTTTATACAGCTCCATCATAACCTCCCCGCTCTTATATTCTGTGCCTCAGCTGATAAAGGCAAGTATCCCATATGCCTTCCTAACCACCTTATCTACCTGTGCTGTTGCCTTCAGTGATCTATGGACAAGTACACAAAGGTCCCTCTGACCCTCTGTACTTCCTAGGATCCTACAATCCATTGTATATTCCGTTGCCTTGTTAGTCCTCCCAAAATGCATCACCTCACACTTCTCAGGATTAAATTCCATTTGCCACTGCTCTGCCCATCTTACCAGCCCATCTATATCATCCTGTAATCTAAGGCTTTCCTCCTCACTATTTATGAAACCACCAATTTTTCTGTCATCTGCGAACTTACTGATCATACCTCCTGTATTCATGTCTAAATCATTAATGTGCACTACAAACATCAAAGGTCCCAGCACCGACTGCTGAGGTACACCACTGGTCACAGGCTTCCATTTGCAAAAACAACCCGCGACCATCACCCTCTGCCTCCTGCCACTAAGCCAATTTTGGATCCAATTTGCCAAATTGCCCTGGATCCCATGGCTCTTACCTTCTTAACCAATCTCCCATGCGGGACCTTATCAAAAGCCTTACTGAAGTCCATGTAGACTACATCAACAGGGGGAGGTGGTGGCGTAGTGATATTGTCACTGGACTAGTAACCCAGAGACCCAGTGTAGTGCTCTGGGGACATGGGTTCAAATCCCACCACAGCAGAGGTGGAATTTGAGGGCGGCACAGTGGTCAGCAACACAGCCTCACAGCTCCAGTGACCCGGGTGCCGTTCTGGGTACTGCCTATGTGGAGTTTGCAAGTTCTCCCTGTGACCGCGTGGGTTTCCGCCGGGTGCTCCGGTTTTCTCCCACAGCCAAAGACTTGCAGATTGATAGATAAATTGGCCATTGTAAATTGCCCCCAGTGTAGGTAGGTGGTAGGAGAATGGTGGGGATGTGGTAGGCAATATGGGGTTAATGTAGGATTAGTATAAATGGGTGGTTGTTGGTCAGCACAAACTCGGTGGGCCGAAGGGCCTGTTTCAGTGCTGTATCTCTAAATAAATAAAAATAAACTGCATTACCCTCATCCACACATCTAGTCACCACCTCAAAAAATTCAATCAAGTTAGTTAGACACGATCTCCCCTTGACAAAGCCATGCTGACTATCCCTGATTAATCCCTGCCTCTCCAAGTGGAGATTGATCCTGTCTCTCAGAATTTTTTCCAATAGTTTCCCAACCACTGATGTTAGACTCACCGGCCTGTAATTATCTGGTTTATCCCTGCTACCCTTTTTGAATAATGGTACCACATTCGCTGTCCTCCAGTCCTCTGGTATCTCTCCTGTGGCCAGACAGGATTTGAAAATTTGTGTCAGAGCCCCTGCTATCTCCTCCCTTGACTCACATAACAGCCTGGGATACATCTCATCTGGGCCTGGGGATTTATCCACTTTTAAACCCGCTAAAAAAGCTAATACTTCCTCCCATTCAATGCTAATATGTTCCAATATATCACAATCCCCCTCCCTGATCTCTACACCTACATTGTCCTTCTCCATAGTGAACACAAATGAAAAGTAATCATTTAAAACCTCACCTATGTCCTCCGGCTCCACACACAGATTACCACTTTGGTCCCTAATGGGCCCAACTCTTTCCCTGGTTATCCGCTTGCCCTTAATATACATATACAATGCCTTAGGATTTTCCTTTATCTTGCCCGCCAGTGTTTTTTCATGTCCCCTCTTCGCGCTGCTAATTACTTTTTTTAAGTACCCCTCTACACTTTCTATACTTCTCTTGGGCCTCCACTGTTTTCAACGCTTTGAATCTGCCATAAGCCTCCTTTTTTTTCCTGATCCAATCCTCTATATCCCTTGACATCCAGGGTTCCCTGGACTTGTTGGTCCTACCCTTCACCTTAACGATTACATGTTGGCTCTGAACTCTCACTATTTCTTCTATGAATGACTCCCACTGGTCTGATGTAGACTTTCCTCCAAGTAGCAGCTCCCAGTCAACTTTGGCCAGATCCTGTTTTATCAAATTAAAATCGGCCTTCCCCCAATTCACATCTTTATTTCCGGTCCATCTTTGTCCTTTTCCCTAACTACCTTAAATATTACAGAGTTATGGTCACTATTCCCGAAATGCTTCCCCCACTGACATTTCTACCACTTGTCCAGCTTCATTCCCTAGGATTAGGTCCAGTACTGTCCCTTCTCTGTCAAACTTCCTACGTGCTGGCTCAAAAAGCTCTCCTGAATGCATTTTAAAATTTCTGCCCCCTTTAAACCCTTTGCACTAAGAAAGGTCGTGTCTTACAAGAGGAAAGTGAGGTAGAGAAACATAGAGATTATGGGAGAGAATTCCAAAGCTTCAGGCCTTTGTAACTGAAGGCAAGGCCACCAGTCGTGCAGCGATTAAAATCTGGGTTGCTCAAGAGGTCAGAATTGTAGAAGCACAGGTATCATGGAGGGTTGTAGGGCTAGGGGGGATTATAGAGATAGGGAGAGGCAAGGACATGCAAAGTTTGAAAACAAGGAAGAGTGTTTTAAAACTCATGACGTTACTTAACTAGGTGCCAATATAGGTCAGCGAGCACAGGGGTGATAAGGGAACAGGACTTGCTGCAAGTGACGACACAGCAGAGTTTTAGATGACCTCAAATTTGAATGTGGGAAGCCAACCAGGAGTGCACTGGAATAGTCAAGACTAGAGGTAACAAAGACATGAATAAGGGTTTCAGAAGCAGATGAGCCTAAGGCAGGGGTGGAATGGAGCAATGTTCTGGAGGTGGAAATAGGCAGCCTTAGTGATTGCACGGATGTGTCGTTGGAAGCTCATCTCGGGGTGAAACGTGACACCAAAGTTGCGAACAGGCTGGCTTAATCTCAAACTGTTGCCAGGGAGAGGAATGAGGTTGGTAGCTAGGGAACAAAGTTTGGAGCGGGGACTGAAATCAATGGCTTCAGTCTTCCCAATATTTAATTGGAGGAATTTCTGCTCATCCAGTACTAGATGTAGGACAGCTCTATAACACTCTAAGCAGTCTGACAATTTAGAGACAATGGAGGGGTCGAGAGAGGTGGTGGTGAAGTAGAGGTGGGTGTTGTCAGCATACATGCAGAAACTGAAGCTGTGATTCTGGATGATGCTGCCAAGGGTTAGCATGTAGATGTGAAATAGGACCAGAGTTCTAGTGACGCATAACATAAGCAACATGGCCACTGTGAGTTACCATCCTAAACACCATATTGACAACCATGGGCTAGGCTAGAACTTTCAAGGTAAGGGACTATTTGAGAGTTTTCAGCAGTTTTCACAACTTTAGAAAGTACCAATGTAAAAGCAATAGCACAGGAGTTGGAAGGGCAAGAGAAATTACCTTTTGTAGGGATCCCATGTACATAAAATAATTTCCAAAGGGGAGAAAAGGTGGTATAGGGATACAAAAGATTGATGGCATTGGGCAGGGGTACATTTGGAGAGCCATTTGTGGCCCTCTGTGATTGGTCAGAAAAGCCGATGCCAGAAGCTAATGCCATGGCTGAGCTAAACAGCCATGGCAAATCCCGCTTCTATTACAAACCCTGCCCAGCTACTGGCCCCTCCCCCCACTACAAGCGGGTCTATTATGGGAGGAATCTTAACATAAAATCTTACAGCACAGAAGGAGGCCATTTAGGTCATCTTGCCTGTGTCAATGCTTGAGTTTCCAATTAATCCCATTTGCACAGCTCTTTCTCCATTGCCTTGCAAATATGTCCTTTGAAACAGTAATTTTTTTTAATTAACGTAAAAACCTCAAAACTGTAATGAGTTTAAGACTATCCAAAGCAAAGACAATGTAACAACATAAGATGGCATGATCCAGATGTAGTTTTTTCTATACTCTGTTCTTGCAGTACTTTGCCTACTGGATTTAATGTAAACTTGTGCTGTGTTATTCGATTAGATTTAAGATGACAGATACTGTAGAGATTTTACAGACAAGCCTTTAATTTAATTTATTATTAAATAGGTTGGTTGGCATCCTTCCATCTACAAAAGATGATGGACATGTAGCAAACAATCCATTTAGGTGGGGTGCCTTCTCTTGGTGCACCTTTGCAGATGGCTGTGAAGGTCAACCCTTGAGGCAGGTTCTGCCACGAGTGCGGCACATGTGATGCTGTGAGTTGTTGTTTTTGACATCAGTGCCTGTTGCCAAGCTGCTGTAGCAATTGTCCATCGTGGTAGCACACACCAGTCCACAGGATGTGTTGCCATTTCCCTCTTTTGCCAGCTAGTGACTCCCAAGTGCGATAGTCGACATTTAGGGCCTTCATGTCATGCTTGCAAGCATCCTTGAAGCAAAGCGTTGGGCACCCCACTGGTCATCTAGCCCCGGCTACCTCACCACTGTTACAACCAAAGTAGGAGGAGTGCACTGTCTTTTCTAGTTCCACTTCTCCACAGGTCACAACATATATTTAAATAAAAGCAAAATACTACAGATGCTGGAAATCTGAAATAAAAACAGAAAGTACTGGAAATACTCAGCAGGTCAGGCAGCATCTGTGGAGAGAGAAGAGTTAATGTTTCAGGTCACAGATCTGAAACCTATCTTTAAATATTTACCCAGTTACCGATACGATCAATCATAGACCCTACTCTTTATCGCAGAACAAAATACACCAACCAGGTTTATTTAATAAACAACAAAATTATTAGTTTATTATAAAACAAGACATAACCAGTAACGAAGCAAAGTATTAATACAGAGTGAAATATAAAAGTTCCCTTTTTACCTAAGCCCCTCACACACACACACCCTTTTTGGAGCTCTGTTACAAAAAAAAGACAAAAAAGAATACTTTGGCCAAATACTTGCTAATTTGTGAAGAAAAAAGAGAAGATATAGAAAGATGCTAGATGTCCCTTTTTTTGCTGTTCCAAATACGCGTAGACGGCTGTCACTGGGATCCTTCCCTGGAGCAATTCGTTTAGGCGACATCAAGGATTTATCCAGCAGGTTTTTCCAGCATATCAGCAGAAATGCAGCAACAGGGGTTTCAAGCAGGCCTTTCAGGACAAATGTAGCATCTATTTCTCTATTTCTTACACTCGCTTCCAAAAGCTTCTCAAAGAGATGGAAAAGCTGGCAGGCTTTTCAAAAAGATGGAAAAGGCCGAGCTGGAGTGACTGCTCGCTTGGCTATTTTTTTTTAAAACTCCAGCTGACTGTCCAAAGCGAAAACAAAACAATATCTCAAGAGTCAAGCCTCCTGACCACTCTAAAGCTTGACCTGTTATTTCTCTGTTAACATCTCCCCCAAGTCAAAAAAAACCCTGCTGGGTATTTAACTGAAGACAGGTGACTTCCAGTACATGTTGTTTGCAAACCAAGTCCAAAAGACCTTCCGATGACCTTTTTTTTTAAAAAAAAAACAAAGTCCAGCATCTATGGAATTTTGTTTCCAGTTTTAAAACACAAGTCCTCAAAAGTTAACAAAAAATGGAAGTACTTTCTTAACGCCAAAGAGAAGGTCCTTGGGTATGCAGCCATCTTGTTATTAAATAACAAGCTTAACAATTGGCAAATACATAAAATACAACGCATATAACAATGAAAATATCTGCAATGGGTTAAAGTATCTTCAGTAAACACAGCTTATGATTTTGTTCAAGTCACTCTATTTAATTGACAAAAGTGTTGACATTATACTATTAATTCTGCTTATCTCTACTCCAGCATCGGCTTCTCATAGAAGAGTGATTCAAAACCACTGTATTTCAGAAAATCTTCTCCTGTCAAAACTACTCAAACTTAATTGCCAAAACCAACATTCTCAGATGTTTTATTTTCCATATCAACCAATATTTCACGCAACTTTAAGATATGCAATGGCACGAATCAAACAATAATTTGAATCTGAAAATATTTGAATACATTAGCCAGATTTTAGTAGAGACAAAAGGTGTGCTGATTCTATGGAGTATAAGAACCATTTCACATGTACAAGTTAAATGAGGTTGTTATTTAATTGGATTAAAGTTTTCACAACGGAATAATCAGCTTGTGTTACAGGAAAACCCTACTTAAATCAAAGAAACTGTCTGCAATTTAAGTCAACAAATTAATCTGCTGTGTTATCAAAGACATTCTTTGAACTTAAAGTCATAGATAAACTATTCGGAATCGATCACAAAGCTGTAGAAATTTCTGTAGATCACTGAAGTTTATATAAGCAACCAAAAATGATTCATCTGAAAATTTATGATTCATTCTCCTACCCCCTTCTTCCCTGCTGCTGCTCATCTGGTGCTACAGCTGAGAGAGATCAAGTGATCATCTTTGACATTACTTGCATCCTTTTATACACAATTCTATTTTCAAGAGGTTAAAACCCAGCTTAAAATCCAACAACTTTTTAAAAAACTAAGTGCCATCTTTCTACCTATGCCTATCCACCAGGGCAAAATGGATTTGTAGAAGCATAAACAAAGAGACAGCTGTGTTTATAGGCTGTTAAATCTCTTCCGCAGATCTCAAAGCATGCCAAGCACTTTTTCTAATTGCTGTCAATGGCAACACTGGTTGATTTGGCATTCTGCTAATTTGAAAGAAAAGTCCACACATTCAGCAAATCACATGCCAGTGCTTTGCATTAATTTTTTGAGTAATAAAATAGAGTTGAATACATTGTTTGAGACCTATAAAGAGGATGGGAAAATCTATACATTACAACTCATTAGGGCAACACTTGTAACAGAGTGTGAACAATATTTTCAGTGCATGAAGAGATTATTCTCTTGTTTAAAACAGCACCTTTCAATGTTGTAGAACAGGTCCAAGCACATACCATTGCTTAATTTCAACATTCTTTCATAGGGCTAGTCACTGAATTTTACCCTTGAGTAAATACAGTTCAACTTTAGACTAAAAACTTCATGATAAAGTAACCTTATTTCACTAGCAGATTTACCGCAATGTAACTCTCCCTGGCAACAGTCTGAGATTAAACCAGTCGGTTCGCAACCTTGATGTCACATTTGACCTCTAGATGAGCTTCCGACCTCATATTCGGGCCATCACTAATACCGCCTATTTCCACCTCCATAACATTACTCGACTTCGCCCCGTCTCAGCTCATTTGCTGCGGAAACCCTCAATCATGTCTTTGTTACCTCTAGACTTGACTATTCCAATGCACTCCTGGTTGGTTTCCCACATTCCACTCTCTGTAAACTTGAGGTCATTCAAAACTCTGCTACCCGTGTCTTAACTCGCACCAAGTCCCGCTCCGCTATCACTCCTGTGCTCGCTGACCAATACTGGCTCCTGGTGAAGCAATGTCTTGATTTGAAAATTCTCATCCTGTTTTCAAATCCCTCTATGGCCTCACCCTTCCCTATCTCTAATCTCCTGCAGCACTACAACCCTCCCGTGATATTCTACGCTGCTCTAATTCTGGCCTCTGTGCATCATGACCTTTAATCGCTCCACCACTGATGGCTGTGCCTTCCATTGCCTAGGCCCCAAGCATTGGAATATCCTCCCTACACCTCTCTGCCTCTCCACTTCGCTTTCGTCCTTTAAGACACTCTTAAAACCTACCTCTTTCATCTGACCTAAAATCTTCTTTTGTGGCTCGATGTCATACTTTGTTTTATAATATTCCTGTGAAGTGCCTCGGAAGTTTTATTATGTTATCTCTTATATTAATTTAATAAAATGTCCCAAGGCGCTTCACAGGAATGTTATAAAACAAAGTATGACACGGAGACACAAAAGGAGATATTAAGTCAGATGAACAAAAGGTTGATTAAAGAGGTGCATTTTAAGGAGTGTCTTAACGGAGGAAAGTAATGTGGAGAGGCGTAGGGAGGGTATTCCTGAGCTTGGGGCCTAGGCAACTGAAGGCGTGGCCACCAATGGTGCAGCAATCAAAATCAGGGATGCACAAGAGGCCAGAATTAGAGGGGCGCGGATATCCCGAAGGGTTGTAGGGCTGGAGGAGATTACAGAGATGGGGTGGGGGGTGGGGGGGGGGGGGGGGAGGGGGGAGGTCGGCGAGGCCATGGAGGGATTTGAAAACAAAAATGAGAATTTTAAAATCAAGACATTGATTGACTGGGAGACAATGTAGGTCAGTGAGCACAATGGTGATTAGGAAATGGGACTTGGTGTGAGTTAAGACACAGGCAACAGCATTCTGGATGACCTCAAGTTTACGGAGAGTAGAATGTGGGAGACCAGCCAGAAGTGCATTAGAATAGTCAAGTCTAGAGGTAATGAAGGCATGAATGAGGGTTTCAGCAGCAGATGAGCATATGAGGTCGGAAGTTCAATTCAGGGTCAAATGTGACACCAAGGTAGCGAACAAACAGGCTTAATGTCAGACTATTGCCAGGAAGAGGAATGGAGTCAGTAGCTCGGGAACAGAGTTTCCAGCGGCGACCAAAAACAAAGGCTACAGTCTTCCCAATATTTAATTGGAGGAAGTTTCTGCTCATCCAGTCCTGGATGGCAGACAATTTAATAGTGGATGAGTAGAGAGAAGTGGTGGTGAGGTAGAGCTCAGTGTCGTCACCATATATGTGAAAACTAATGCTGTGTTTTCAGATGGCAATGCCGAGGGGGCAGCATGTCGGTGAGAAATAGGAGAGGACCAAGGATAGTACCACGTTTATGAGAAGTGCGAAGGTGAAAAAAATACAGACTCAAACTGAAGAGCTATAAAAATTGACTTTACCTTTTTAAAAAATAGACAATGCTGCAGAAGATGGCCACATGTGTATTCGAACATTGCCACACTATCTGTTCAGAACAAAGGATGCCTAACCAAGTTGCGAGGTGTCAATTACACCCATCCTGAAACATTCCTGAATTGAATAAGTTCTACTGAACAAAGGTGGTATGAAGTGGAAACATCATACCCAGATTATTCTCATCCTGGGCCATTGTGTGATCATCATGGAGGAGAGACCAAAGCGTCTCCTACCAGAATCTGACATGACAAACCTTTTTACCTTAAAATGGCAGCCCTCAATGCAGAAAGAGACCCAGAAAGAAACATCGCCAAAAAGTTTGTCCAGCTAAGAGCTGGGAAAAAATTCAGCAAGCCAAAAAGGAAAGCGCTCTGCTGTGAATTCTACATTCTCAACTTGTGTAGCAGTGAATTGGAAGCGATCCTCTGTCTTCAAACTGAACTTTTAACCAAGGAAGAAATCTACAAACACCTCAGGCCTAGAACTGAGAACTTGACCACTTAGAGAATTCAACAAGTTTACTGTGAACCCCGAAACACTGCCTCACTAAAAAAACACTTACTCCTTTTCTTCTCTATCTGTCTCTTGGCATGTGTGTGTGTGCGCGCGAGTGAGTGGATGCAGTTGCGACAATTTCGGGATATTGCTCAATAAATAATTAATCTTCTGTTTTAAGTCTACAAGAAAACTTGTCACTGTCTGTTTATTTGATGAATAAAACACAAAGGGGTTAAACCCTAATAACAAAAACACTTGCTGCGGTTAGGTGGGAGCTCAACAGTGGAAATCACTCACACACCTCACCATGTGGCCATAACAATAGGTCTTATCAACCAGAGATAATGGTGCAGGAGTAGGAGGAGTCATTGTAAGTGATTGTCTGGCTATGATTAAATCGGTAAGAATGGAACCGGTTGAGAGCAGTCAAAGTTGCCATTTTTTTTTGCCCTTACTGTGTTAATTTAATTTTAATATCTATAATGACAACATTTTCTTAAAGGAAAACTAAACCCAGCTTCCAAAAACTGCATGGAAAGTCAGTAAGTAACATTATGTTGAATCATTATTTGAATTTCAAAGTAATTCTATTTCCTTTTTTGAAAAACAAATCATTCTTATTTTGTTACTTTCTTGGGAGAGGATGAAGAGGATAGAAGTACCAATATTTTTTGCAGACATCAATTATTTCTTTTAAATCTTCTTTGGCCTCCTTATCTCGAGAGACAATGGGTAAGCGCCTGGAGGTGGTCAGTGGTGTGTGGAGCAGCGCCTGGAGTGGCTATAAAGGCTAATTCTAGAGTGACAGGCTCTTCCACAGGTGCTGCAGAAAGATTTGTTTGTCGGGGCTGTTACACAGTTGGCTCTCCCCTTGCGCTTTTGTCTTTTTTCCTGCCAACTACTAAGTCTCTTCGACTCGCCACACTTTAGCCCCGCCTTTATGGCTGCCCGCCAGCTCTGGCGAACGTTGGCAACTGACTCCCACAACTTGTGATCAATGTCACAGGACTTCATGTCGCGTTTGCAGACGTCTTTAAAGCGGAGACATGGATGGCTGGTGGGTCTGATACCAGTGGCGAGCTCGCTGTACAATGTGTCTTTGGGGATCCTGCCATCTTCCATGAGGCTCACATGGCCAAGCCATCTCAAGCGCCGCTGGCTCAGTAGTGTATATAAGCTGGGGATGCCGGCCGCCTCGTGGACTTCTGCGTTAGAGATACGGTCCTGCCACCTGATGCCAAGTATTCTGCGGAGGCAGCAAAGATGGAATGAATTGAGACGTCGCTCTTGGCTGACATACGTTGTCCAGGCCTCGCTGCCATAGAGCAAGGTACTGAAGACACAGGCTTGATACACTCGGACTTTTGAGTTCCGTGTCAGCGCGCCATTTTCCCACACTCTCTTGGCCAGTCTGGACATAGCAGTGGAAGCCTTTCCCATGCGCTTGTTGATTTCTGCATCTAGAGACAGGTTACTGGTGATAGTTGAGCCTAGGTAGGTGAATTCTTGAACCACTTACAGAGCGTGGTCGCCAATATTGATGGATGGAGCATTTCTGACGTCCTGCCCCATGATGTTCGTTTTCTTGAGGCTGATGGTTAGGCCAAATTCATTGGAGGCAGCCGCAAACCTGTCGATGAGACTCTGCAGGCACTCTTCAGTGAGAGATGTTAAAGCAGCATTGTCAGCAAAGAGGAGTTCCCTGATGAGGACTTTCCGTACTTTGGACTTCGCTCTTACACGAACAAGGTTGAACAACCTGCCCCCTGATCTTGTGTGGAGGAAAATTCCTTCTTCAGAAGACTTGAACGCATGTGAAAGCAGCAGGGAGAAGAAAATCCTAAAAAGTGTGGGTGCGAGAACACAGCCCTGTTTCACGCCAGTCAGGATAGGAAAGGGCTCTGATGAGGCGCCGCTATGTTGAATTGTGCCTTTCATATTGTCATGGAATGAGGTGATGATACTTAGTAGCTTTGGTGGACATCCAATCTTTTCTAGTAGTCTGAAGAGACCACATCTGCTGACGAGGTCAAAGGCTTTGGTGAGATCAATGAAAGCAACGTAGAGGGGCATCTGTTGTTCGCGGCATTTCTCCTGTATCTGACGAAGGGAGAACAACATGTCAACGGTCGATATCTGTACGAAAGCCACACTGTGCCTCAGGGTAGATGCGCTCGGCCTGCTTCTGGAGCCTTTTAAATACAGCAGTGGATACTAATCAAGTATTTCTTTTGCAATAATGGTGTACCAGAAAGTTTATTTTGCTTCTAGTGCATACAGCGTGTTTGTGGAAAGCAATGGAAATGTTGAATATCCATCAACCCATATGGTTTGACGGTGCTGAAATGTACAAGAGGGGAGGCTGCATCACTAATTTTCCATACAAAATAAGGTCGTGCATAATTTGGTAGAAACCTCGCACTTTTTAAAAATCAGATAGCCAGTAAATTCTCTAAACTGCAATGGTTCATAAATCATATTCCTGATCTGGCAGTTATTACAAATCTTCATGAATTACAACATAATTACTGGATTTATAGCAAGCAAATATCCTGTAGGTGTTGGTGCTACTATTAGCCAATATTACCGCCTCGCATGCACTATCCCCAAGCTTTTTTTTAAAAAACAAGACTTAGTTTATATGCAGTATCTGTTAATACCCTAGCCGAGACAATCCGCTATATAGATGGCACACATTGTTCCTGATTAGATCTTGGCACAACAGAAGCCCAGGAAAATAGTTTTCTGTACATTTCTCCAAAGCAAAGTTTTCAGTACATATTTAATAATTAAACTGTACACTGCACTGAAGGTCTTGGCGACCGCTAGCCAAGGCCGGAAAACATACTTTGAGGCAGAGTGAAAAGCTTAGAATCTGTGCAAGCATGTCAAGTTTAAAAATGTCCGCTAGAGCTGGACTAGAATACACTTAATTAATTCTTCAGTGAAACCAAAATCCCTTTTGTCGCACTGCATTTCTCCCGGGGACTAAACTAATGTCATTTTAATTGACAACTTTACCAACTGGAAGAATTGACAGGATTTCTGATCTACAGTAAGTGCTTAAAACATAAACTCAGCACTCATCTTCAAACACAAAACCTCCACTCCAGCAATTCCCACATTTTTTTTTCAGGCCGACCATAATGTTGTCAAATCCTGTTGGTTAACATATTCTATTCAGAGGAATACAAAACTATTCATTAAGGTGCCAGACAGCTAAAAAAAAAATTCAGTCGTTGGGAAGTATACTAACTGTGGCACCCCCCTCAGAACAGCAGCTTCTAAATGCTGCTTTATTCAAAGCAAAACAATACTTCAAAGAGGTGACCATATTTCCACTCCTTGCAAAATCAAACACCGAACACAAAAAAACAGATATACTGCTCATTGCAGGTAGCTGAAAAGGTTTCTAACAACCTTGTCAACCTGCCTTGCCTTCTGGTATTGTTACTATTCCATCAAAGAGTTAAATATTAACACAGTGTACAATTTGTAATAATCAAAGCTAAGAAATTTAATGCACTGGAAGAGGCATGCAAATCAAAATATTTCTGTCAACTAGCTGACAACATGCACAATGGCAACATTCACATCAATTACATTTGAGTTTACTGGAGCCAGCTTTCAGTTCCTGCTGCCCAGACCTGACCTAATGTTTTAAAAGTTAATTGTAAATTCCATGCATGTAATAAATATGCTGGGAATTTGTCCTTAATGTGAGCGACTCCTTCCTCTTCCCCTTTGACATGCTCCTCCCCCACCTTCAACACAGATTGCACAGTTCCCTGCTTTACGTCCTCACAGACTGAACATTCCACTCTATTACCTTGAGACTTAACACTCATTAGGCACAGCATTCCAAGGATTTCTATTGTCAGCAAATGTAGAGGAATGTGCTAGAGCCATAGGTATTTCCAGAAAAAACCATTTAATAGCATTGGAGCCCAGCACCTCATTTACATTTGATTGTGATACAAAAGACTGCAGAACAAAAAGATTTCCTACTGTGCATTCAAACATAATTTAATGTGTTACATCCTTTATGGACACATTGAATGGAAGGATGCACTCAGAAATGTCAAATTCCACTGTATCGTTCTATCAGATTAAAAATCTGCAAAAGCATAGTATTCCACAAATAAACTAAGTACAGAACCCTTTACGTATATGCACTCATATTTCCCAGAACAGCAGCTCAGCTACATCTATCTTTTCAGCCTTGTATGGGTAATGCAACTGGATTACTTACTCATCATTTCTGCAGAATTTTCTTTATGCCTCGATTTGCAGTCAAGCTCCAGTCGCTGCAGAATCACGAGCAGTTTTTATGCTGTTGCTGTGAAAGTCACATGAAATTGCCAGAAAAAGCAAGTTTCAGGGAGGTGAATTCCTACCTCACACAACACTGCTACTCTGTCTTTAACTGGCAATGGAGTCTTCACTGTCTGCATTTAAAACTTCATTTTGAAGCTTTTAAACCACATGAATCCAATCTGTCCACTAGCTTTAGTTACATTTACTCTTTTGAGTTCACACCAGAGCTACAATTAACATTGTACAGCCGAAAATAATTACTTACTGAATATAATGATAGGTTAAACCCAAAACGGTCAAGGCACTCCAAATCATAAATAGCTAACAACTATGTTGACGAGGAAAGTCGTCAACTAAGTAAAAAGGATAAAGGATAAGTATTCCCCTATGTTTCACTTTCACAGGCTGCTTTAGTTTCCATTCCACATAAAAGATGTCAGTAGTTCTGGAAATGTTTCTGGCAAAAGTAATACCAGACAGCTCTATTTAAAAGCGTGGACAAATGAGACAGGAAATAAGACAATTTTTTGGGTTAACTTGTGTTCCTGGTGTTGCAGACTGTAGAAGAGATGCTGTCTCATTAAAAAGTCTGAGTAAGTCCAGATGATGAGCAGGACTCAGGGCCACTTCCTTTGTGAGCATCACAGGGAAAATAAATACAACATCTCTAATCATCATATCAATACTTTCACGTAGCAAAGAATGCATATTTAATTTATCATATTCGCAAAGATTAAAAATGCTCAATAGATTAATTACATACCTACATTCCCGTGGTAGTTTAAGAATATTGTGCACAAGCCCACAAACAGTTGACTGCGTTTTACTTCCACAGTAATCTGGAAATGTTCCCCAAAAACACAAATTCTCTTTGAACTGAACACTTAGTCTGAAGTTGTTTTTATATTTAGTGTTGTTAGGCAACCTGCTAAAACAAAATTTTCATTGAGCAAGGTCACCATGCCCCTTTGAAAAACTTCTTTCTGACAAGATGCATCCTTGTCCAGATGATATTTCACAGCACCACAGAGAACTTTCGAGGGAACAGAAAATGTCCTTCTGAACTCAGGTTAGAAGGAAAGCATATGGATGATTTCCTGTAGTGCTCTCCCATGGAGGCACAAATTGGAAGAGGTGGAATCTGTGTGCTGAGTTCCTATGACCACTGGCTGTAAACAACTCAAAAGGAGGAGGACCGGCTCCAGATGAATAGGCTCATTACTGCTTTCCAATCTACTGACCCCATCCACCATGAAACAATTGCTGATCAAAGATTTACTCTTGAAACTACAAATCTGACAGGAAGCAGGTTGAAGGCATCTATTGTTACCATGGCTTTGAGGTTGAATTTTGAAACTCTATTTGAATCACTCTAGTGGGTGAGTCGTTAAAGAGGCACCATGCAAGCCACAGGGAACCAGTTCAGAAGGGTAGCCACACGTTATTTTTGTCATGTTGGTGTTTGAAACACAGCAATGCATTTCTACTAGAGTTTCTATGTTGTGGCATTTGGAAAACACAAACACACTTGCACTTTTATATAAATTGATCTTTAAATATGAAGCAAAGCTAAGATCTTATTGTAATCTTCTTAATCATCAGACACCAAGGGCAATGGTGAGGTATTTCACTACAATGCCTTCCAACGATAATTGATGTCACAAGCAATTTAGCAAAGTCATACATGCAGATCTCTACAATGCCCTGCAGTCCATACAAATTTAACCACGTAAACCAACTCTACATAGATTTAGCAAACACAACATAAGTTACTATTTTGGTAAATTGCCAGAAAAAGTCATAACTTTTCATCATCTTCAATTAATTTGGAAACTTGCAGCAAATTTTCCATTGAGTCTTTAAGGCCAGTGTTAATACAGGCCAGAATGAGGAGACCACAAAGTAAAGCATAAAATTTAATTTCGGAACAAACCCACGAATAAATAGGTCACAAAGAATAGCACTTTTCTTTTACAAACAGGACGAGTTTCAGGGTTAGATGAAGAGGGATGGGAGAGGACCTGGGAGCATAAATGCCGGCATAAACCAGTTGGGCCAACGGCTCGCCTCTGTGCTGTAGACTTTATGTAAGTTTTCACAAGACAAAGGATCCTCTGAAGAACATTATTTAACCGTCTTTATAGTATCATGCTTCTGACGACTGAGTGGGCATAGGCAAAAGCAAAAAAGTAGGACTAGGGGCTGTCCAAATGTTAGTGTACATGCAGTAAAGGTATCCTGAAAATTGTAAACTGGAAAATAGTATAATATAAAATTCTAGGTAATAGTGCACTGGACTTGACTATCAAAAAAAGTGCATTGCCCCAATTTGGGAGTTCAAAGATTCTTAGCTGACAAGGTTTTATATTCCAGGGGTGCAGAGCTGGGATTATCTGCTAAACAGACTGGCAACAAGAATTTGGTGAGTGTGGGAATTGGGTCCAGAAGAGTAAGGACATAACATAAACCAAGTGTTATGATCCTGTAGTTTTTTTTTCTTTTCCAGGAAATATGCGGTATGTCTTTAAAGTTGTAAAAGGATCAGTACTGCTTTGAGGCAACAAGCTCCAGGGACTGAGAGCAAGGACAGTGCATCTTGGTTACCCCGCCATTCAGAGACTGAGGATCAAGATATACAATGTTGCGATTATCTTTTGAAATGATTTTTTAGTTGAAACAGACTGTTCTAAGGCAGACAGCTGGACCAGTATGAATGGAACAGAGATCTCTGATAATTTAAAGTGAAGGAAGGTGAATTTTAGACTCATCACTTTTTCACCCCTCAAAACAATTCTAAAGCCAAATTGATTCATTGAAAAATGTCTGCAAGTTGTTGATTGTTGAATTCATCGCTGGAAGAAGAGTATCACTTTAACTGGAACAAGCCTACTGAATGTCCTACTGTTGAAGAACCCCTTTTCCCCCCCCAATGGACAGCTGTGAGGACTTCAAGCAACCTTGGACTGTTCCACATTGGAAGATTCCACTTCATCAGAAGCGTAAATCTGCAAGGACGCCTATTTTTTCTATTTTAACTGTTGTTTTTATCTTAGTACTGTTTAACACTTACATTTTTCTAATAAATAGTCAATTTGTTGATCTAAAGACACCTGGTTTGGTTAGCCTCATTCGGGAGTTAATAGATGGTCAATTTGGCTGTGGTTTTCTTTAACTTGGAAAGTTTAAAGTGATATGTTAGGCAATCTGTGGAGTGGTGGGACTGGTCTGATTGTGGTGGGAGCAACGCACTATCTCTTCTTCTTCTTTGGCCTCCTTATCGCGAGAGACAATGGGTAAGCGCCTGGAGGTGGTCAGTGATGTGTGGAGCAGCGCCTGGAGTGGCTATAAAGGCCAATTCTAGAGTGACAGGCTCTTCCACAGGTGCTGCAGAAAAATTTGTTTGTCGGGGCTGTTACACAGTTGGCTCTCCCCTTGCGCTTTTGTCTTTTTTCCTGCCAACTGCTAAGTCTCTTCGACTCGCCACACTTTAGCCCTGCCTTTATGGCTGCCCGCCAGGCTCTGGCGAATGCTGGCAACTGACTCCCACGA
Organism: Heterodontus francisci; assembly: GCF_036365525.1. NCBI lineage: Eukaryota > Metazoa > Chordata > Chondrichthyes > Heterodontiformes > Heterodontidae > Heterodontus > Heterodontus francisci. The sequence continues at coordinate 171,412,243 of NC_090372.1, read as the reverse complement.
CTTGTGATCAATGTCACAGGACGTCATGTCGCGTTTGCAGACGTCTTTAAAGCGGAGACATGGACGGCCGGTGGGTCTGACACCAGTGGTAAGCTCGCTGTACAATGTGTCTTTGGGGATCCTGCCATCTTCCATGCGGCCGGCTCACATGGCCAAGCCATCTCAAGCATCGCTGACTCAGTAGTGTGTATAAGCTGGGGATGTTGGCCGCCTCGAGGACTTCTGTGTTGGTGATACGGTCCTGCCACCTGATGCCAAGTATTCTCCGGAGGCAGCGAAGATGGAATGAATTGAGACGTTGCTCTTGGCTGACCTACGTTGTCCAGGCCTCGCTGCCATAAAGCAAGGTACTGAGGACACAGGCTTGATACACTTGGACTTTTGTGTCCCGTGTCAGTGCGCCATTTTCCCACACTCTCTTGGCCAGTCTGGACATAGCAGTGGAAGCCTTTCCCATGCGCTTGTTGAGTTCTGCATCTAGAGACAGGTTACTGGTGATAGTTGAGCCTATGTAGGTGAACTCTTGAACCACTTCCAGAGCGTGGTCGCCAATATTGATGGATGGAGCATTTCTGACGTCCTGCCCCATGATGTTCGTTTTCTTGAGGCTGATGGTTAGGCCAAATTCATTGGAGGCAGCCGCAAACCTGTCGATGAGACTCTGCAGGCACTCTTCAGTGTGAGATGTTAAAGCAGCATTGTCAGCAAAGAGGAGTTCCCTGATGAGGACTTTCCGTACTTTGGACTTCGCTCTTAGACGGGCAAGGTTGAACAACCTGCCCCCTGATCTTGTGTGGAGGAAAATTCCTTCTTCAGAAGACTTGAACGCATGTGAAAGCAGCAGGGAGAAGAAAATCCCAACAAGTGTGGGTGCGAGAACACAGCCCTGTTTCACGCCACTCAGGATAGGAAAGGGGTCACAATCAGAATTGTATATTTTGATTAGGGGTTTTGACTTGAGCGGTCAGTCGTAACACAAGGAACAACATTAAATAATCAGAGAGCATCGTGGGAGATCAAAGGAGCATAAATACAATGCAGGCACTGTGAGAACATAACAAAAACACTATAGGAAGATTGAAGAATGTGACAACCAGGGTGGAGGATGGAACCTAAGGAATTACAGATAAGTATTTAGAATAAGTATTTGTAGTTTCCTCCACACAAGATCAGGGGGCAGGTTGTTCAACCTTGCCCGTCTAAGAGCGAAGTCCAAAGTACGGAAAGTCCTCATCAGGGAACTCCTCTTTGCTGACGATGCTGCTTTAACATCTCACACTGAAGAGTGCCTGCAGAGTCTCATCGACAGGTTTGCGGCTGCCTGCAATGAATTTGGCCTAACCATCAGCCTCAAGAAAACAAACATTATGGGGCAGGACGTCAGAAATGCTCCATCAATGTTGGCGACCACGCTCTGGAAGTGGTTCAAGAGTTCACCTACCTAGGCTCAACTATCACCAGTAACCTGTCTCTAGATGCAGAAATCAACAAGCGCATGGGAAAGGCTTCCACTGCTATGTCCAGACTGGCCAAGAAAGTGTGGGAAAATGGCGCACTGACACGGAACACAAAAGTCCAAGTGTATCAGGCCTGTGTCCTCAGTACCTTGCTCTATGGCAGTGAGGCCTGGACAACGTATGTCAGCCAAGAGCAACGTCTCAATTCATTCCATCTTCGCTGCCTCCGGAGAATACTTGGCATCAGGTGGCAGGACCGTATCTCCAACACAGAAGTCCTCGAGGCGGCCAACATCCCCAGCTTATACACACTACTGAGTCAGCGGCGCTTGAGATGGCTTGGCCATGTGAGCCGCATGGAAGATGGCAGGATCCCCAAAGACACATTGTACAGCGAGCTCGCCACTGGTATCAGACCCACCGGCCGTCCATGTCTCCGCTATAAAGACGTCTGCAAACGCGACAAGAAATCCTGTGACATTGATCACAAGTCGTGGGAGTCAGTTGCCAGCATTCGCCAGAGCTGGCGGGCAGCCATAAAGACGGGGCTAAAATGTGGCGAGTCGAAGAGACTTAGTAGTTGGCAGGAAAAAAGACAGAGGCGCAAGGGGAGAGCCAACTGTGCAACAGCCCCGACAAACAAATTTCTCTGCAGCACCTGTGGAAAAGCCTGTCACTCTAGAATTGGCTTTTATAGCCACCTTCACAAACCACTGACCACCTCCAGGCACGTATCCATTGTCTCGCGAGATAAGGAGGCCCAAAAGATTTAGAATAAGTATTTGTAGTTTAGTGTTGTTAGTTTAAATATTTAGTTTATTGGTTTAGTGATGTTATTGGTCAGTGTTGAAGTGGTTAGCGTTTGGTTGCTAAACACGCAACTTTTTTTTATTCATTCATGGGATGTGGGCATCACTGGCTGGGACAGGAGTTATTGCCCATCCCTAATTGCCCTTGAGAAGGTGGTGTTGAGCCATCTTCTTGAACCGCTGCAGTCCATGTGGGGTAGGTACACCCACAGTGCTGTTAGTAAGGGAGTTCCAGCATTTTGACCCAGCAACATTGAAGGAACAGCGATATAGTTCCAAGTCAGAATAGTGTGTGGCTTGGAGGGGAACTTGCAGGTGGTGGTGTTCCCATGCATCTGCTGCCCTTATCCTTCTAGGTGCTGGAGACCGCGGGTTTGGAAGGTGCTGTCTGAGGAGCCTTGTTGCGTTGCTGCAATGCATCTTGTAGGTGGTACACACTGCTGCCACTGTGCGTTGGTGATGGACGGAGTGAATGTCTGTAGATGGGGTGCTTATGAAGTGGGCTGGATGGTGTTGAGCTTCTGGAGTGTTGTTGGAGCTGTACTCTCCAGGGAAGTGGAGTATATTCCAATGTACTGCTGATTTGTGCCTTGTAGATGGACAGGCTTTGGGGAGTTACTCGCTGCAGGATTCCCAGCCTCAGACCTGCTCTTGTAGCTATGCTATTTATATGGCTCCCACAGTTTGGTTTCTGGTCAATGGTAACCCCCAGGATGTTGATAGTGGGGGATTCAAAGATCGTTGTGTCATTGAATGTCAAGGGAAGATGGTTAGATTGAGATAGCCATTGCCTGGCAGTTGTGTGGCATGAATGTTACTCAGCCCAAGCCTGGATATTGTCCAGGTCTTGCTGCATTTCTACACGGACTGCTTCAGTATCTGAGGAGTCACCAATGGTGCTGAACATTGTGCAATCATCAGCAAACATCCCCACTTCTGACTGTATGATCGAAGGAAGATCATTGATGAATCAGTTGAAGATGGTTGGGTCTCGGAGACTACCCTGAGGAACTCCTGCAGTGATGTCTTACAACTGAGGTGATTGGCCTCCAATGACCACAATCATCTTCCTTTGCGCTCGATAGGAGTCCAGCCAGTGGAGAGTTTTCCCCGATTCCCATTTTCAGTTTTGTTAGGGCTCCTTTATATCATATTTGGTCAAATGCTGCCTTGCTGTCAAGGGAAGTCACTCTCACCTCATCTCGAGCTCAGTTCTTTTGTCCATGTTTGAACCAAGGCTGTAATGAGGCCAGGAGCTGAGTGGCCCTGGCGGAACCCAAACTGAGCGTCACTGAGAAGGGTACTACTAAGCAAGTGCCGCTTGATAGCACTGTCGACGACACCTTCCATCACTTTACTGATGATCGAGAGTAGACTGATGGGGCGGTAAATGGCTGGGTTGGATTTGTCCTGCTTTTTGTGTACAGGACATACCTGGGCAATTTTCCACATTGCAGGGTAGATGCCAGTGTTGTAGCTGTACTGGAACTGCTTGGCTACGGGCGCGGCAGGTTCTGGAGCACAGGTCTTCAGTACTATTGCCAGGACTCATAGACTTTGCAGTATCCATTGCATTCAGTCGTTTCTTGATATCACATGGAGTGAATCGAATTGGGTGAAGACTGGCATCTGTGATGCTGGGGACCTCAGGAGGAGGCCGAGATGGATCAACTGCTCGGCACTTCTGGCTGAAGATTGTTGCAAATGCTTCAGCCTTATCTTTCGCACTGATGGTCTGGGCTCCCCCATCATTGAGGATGGGGATATTTGTGGAGCCACCTCCTCCAGTTAGTTGTTTAATTATCCACCACCATTCACGACCGGATGTGGCAGGACTGCACAGCTTTGATCTGATCCATTGGTTGTGGGATTGCTTAGCCCTATCATATGCTGCTGGGCATGCAAGTAGTCCTGTGTTGTAGCTTCACCAGGTTGACACCTCATTGTGAGGCATGCTGGTGCTGCTCTTGGCATGCCCTCCTGCACTCTTAATTGAACCAGGGTTGGTCCCCCAGCCTGATGGTAATGGTAGAGTTGGTGATATGCCGGGCCACGAGGTTACAGATTATGGTTGAGCACAATTCTGCTGCTGCTGATGGCCCACAGCGGCTCATGGATGTCTATTTTGCGATCTGTGCGAAATCTATCCCATTTAGCACAACACGATGGAGGGTATCCTCAATGTCAAGACGGGACTTCATCTCCACAAGGACTGCGCAGGGGGTCACTCATATCAGTTCTGTCATGGACAGATGCATCTGCGACAGGCAGATTGGTGAGGATGAGGTAAAGTACGTTTTTCCTTTTTGTTGCTTCCCTCACCACCTGCCGCAGACCCACTCTCGCAGCTATGTCCTTAAGGGCTCGGTCAGTAATGGTGCTACCGAGGCACTCTTGCTGATGGACATTGAAGTTCCCCACCCAGAGTACATTCTACGTCCTTGCCACCTTCAGTGCTTCCTCCAAATGCTGCTCAACATGGTGGAGTACTGATTCATCAGCTGAAGGGGGCGGTAGTTGGTAATCAGCAGGAGGTTTCCTTGCCCATGTTTGACCTGATGCCAAGACTTCATGGGGTCTGCATGTTGAGGACTCCCAGGACAACTCCCACCTGACAGTATAACACCGTGCCGCCACCTCTGCTGGGTCTGTCCTGCCCATGGGACAGGACATACTCAGGAATGGTGGTGTCTGGGTTTGCCCTTATCGTTTCCGGTGCGTAAGTTGATGCTGGGTGGTCTGTCCAGTTTTGTTCCTAATTGAGTTCGTCGCAGTTGGATACAACTGAGTGGCTTACTAGGCCAATTCAGAGGGCACTTAAGAGTCAGCCACATTGCTGTGGGGGGGGGGGCTGGTGTCACATGTAGGCCGGACCAGGTAAGGACTGCAAATTCCCTTCCTTTTTACGACAATGGTTCCACGGCGATCATTAGACTAGCTTTTAATTCCAGACTTTTATAAATTGAGTTCAAATTCTGCCTTCTGGCGTGTTGGGATTCAAACCCATGTCCCCAGAGCATTAGCCTGGCTCTCTGGGTTACTTGTCCAGTGACAATACCACTACACCACCGAGCTAAAATTGTTTTAGCTTTAAGGCTAAATAGCTGTTAGCTGAGATGGTAGGACAGCTGGGGCCCATCACATGTGCATCCTGCCAGCACAGCAACACGGTCTTGGAAAAGCTTCATATGCTCGAGCTCAGAGTTTCTTGTGCTGCAGTCGGCATCACTACAGTTCAAACGGGAAGCTGAGAGTTTTGTGCATAGTTACAGCTACAGAAAGTTCAGAGTGGGTGATCACCAGGCGATAAAGGCAGGGAATGTAAGAATCCCCTGGAAAAGTGGTGGAGGAGAGAGGGCTTCAGATTTCTGGGGCACTGGGACGAGTTCTAAAGCAGGATGCACCCGTAAATGGGATTAAAACGTAATAGAAATAGAAAGTTTACTGCACAGAAAGAGGCCACTTGACCCATCGTGTCTGTGCCGACCAAAAAAAGGATACACCTATTCTAATCCCGCCTTCCAACATGGGGCCCGTAACCCCGCAACTTACAGTACTTGAGGTACATAGCCAGACTCCTTTTGAATTAGTTGAGGGTTTCTGCCTCAACTACCCTTTCAGGCAGTGAGTTCCGACCCCCACCACCCTCTGGGTGAAAAAGTTTTTCCTCATCTCCCCTCTAATCTTTCTACCAATCACTTTAAATCTATGCCCCCTTGTCACGTACCTCTCGGCTAAGGTAAATAGATCCTTCACCTGGACGCTACCAGTCTCCTCAAACTTTTGCACGTCAATCAGATTTCCCCTCCACCTTCTTTATTCCAAGGAAAACAACCCAGCCTATTTAATCTTTCCTCATAGCTGCATTTTTCCAGTCCTGTGTGTGTGTGTGTGTGTGTGTGTGTGTGTGTGTGTGTGTGTGTGTGTGTGTGTGTGTGTGTGTGTGTGTGTGTGTGTGTGTGTATATATATATATATATATATATATATATATATATATATATATATATATATTGGAATGCATGTGTGTTCGTGTGAGGAGTGTTACTGTCACGCACACCAGAGGTACAATGATACAATCATGAGCAAATCTCAAGAGTCATAAAAAAACTGAATTTGTCCTTCAAAAATGTTAGAAAATCTTTATTTTAAAAAGTGAACAATGCATCCAAAATGGCCACTGAAGAAAAAGCCTGGCCCTTGTATATTCAAACTGTCTGACCTGAACAAAGGACAAATCTTTAAAGCTAAAAAGATGTCAATTGAACCCATCCCACACTCATCCTTAAACATTCCAGAATTGAACGTCTTCTTCTAAAACAAAGATGATGCGAAGAAGCCACTCCCTGGGCCATTGCGCGATCACCATGGGGAAGAGAGCAGAGTGTTTATTACCAGTAGGTGAGAAGTAACACAGCTTTCACTTGAAAAAAAAACAGCTTAGAGAGAGACGCGCGAGAAAGGGCTGGATTTTATGCTCAGTTAGAAGGCAGGTTTTTTGGCAGGGTGGGGGTGGGGGGTGCTGGAGAATTGGCACGGAGATGTCCACCACTGAACCAGAGGCCGTAATGCTGTTTTCTGACATTCTCCCAGGTGGCGAGGTTCTGTGGCGGAACCTGCGCTACAACAGGATTGTAATTTACATCTGTTACATACTGCTTGACATGAATTTGTATCTAATTCAACATGATCCGAGCAGGCGTTCACAATCTGATGCATCATGGGCAGTAGTCACGTGCCTTTACATTTCCATCTTGGAATAGCTGGTGGCACCAAGGCTAGAGTCACAGATACCTGCAAAGGTTAGGTAAGTGATGAGTTATCTTGTGGAATTTCATTTCACATGAGACATTGCTGCTGAACGCAAGCTGCGGCTGTAAAGGAAAAAGGGACCTCTGCAAGTGGATACCGTTTTTGGGGGCAGGGAGAGGATGGAGCTCTGCAATCAAACATCAGGAGATACCGTTAAATGCCGCCCCAGCCATATGACTGGGGAAGTTGGGGGGGGGAGGGGCGGGGAGAAGAGAAGTGTAACGGCCACCATTACGTGAAATAGTCACGCGCTGCATATTGATGGCAGTACGTCTGCTAACCTCATAGGCTGGACCATTTTGTGCACCCACTGCTGGGCTCAGTAGCAGAAGAATTGGGGGGTGGGGTGGGGGGGAGAAAAGACGAGAAGAGAGGAAGGGGGGGCGCGAGAAGAGAGGGAGGAGGGGGTGCGAGAAGAGAGGAAGGGGGGGCGCGAGAAGAGAGGGAGGAGAAAGGCGAGAAGAGAGGAAGGGGGGGGTGCGAGAAGAGAGGGAGGAGAAAGACGAGAAGAGAGGAAGGGGGGGGGTGCGAGAAGAGAGGAAGGGGGGGTGCGAGAAGAGAGGAAGGGGGGGGTGCGAGAAAAGAGGAAGGGGGGGGTGCGAGAAAAGAGGAAGGGGGGGGTGCGAGAAAAGAGGAAGGGGGGGGTGCGAGAAGAGAGGAAGGGGGGGTGCGAGAAGAGAGGGAGGAGGGGGTGCGAGAAGAGAGGAAGGGGGGGCGCGAGAAGAGAGGGAGGAGAAAGGCGAGAAGAGAGGGAGGAGAAAGGCGAGAAGAGAGGAAGGGGGGGGTGCGAGAAGAGAGGGAGGAGAAAGACGAGAAGAGAGGAAGGGGGGGGGTGCGAGAAGAGAGGAAGGGGGGGGTGCGAGAAAAGAGGAAGGGGGGGGTGCGAGAAAAGAGGAAGGGGGGGGTGCGAGAAAAGAGGAAGGGGGGGGTGCGAGAAAAGAGGAAGGGGGGGGTGCGAGAAGAGAGGAAGGGGGGGTGCGAGAAGAGAGGAAGGGGGGGTGCGAGAAGAGAGGAAGGGGGGGTGCGAGAAGAGAGGAAGGGGGGGGTGCGAGAAGAGAGGGAGGGGGGGGCGCGAGAAGAGAGGGAGGGGGGGGCGCGAGAAGAGAGGGAGGGGGGGGCGCGAGAAGAGAGGAAGGGGGGGGTGCGAGAAGAGAGGAAGGGGGGGCGGAGAGAAGAGAGGGGGGGGCGGAGAGAAGAGAGGGGGGGGCGGAGAGAAGAGAGGGGGGGGGAGAGAAGAGAGGGGGGGGGGGGAGAGAAGAGGGGGGGGGGGGAGAGAAGAGGGGGGGGGGGGAGAGAAGAGAGGGGGGGGGGGGAGAAGAGAGGGGGGGGGGAGAGAAGAGAGGGGAGGGGAGAGGAGAGAGGGGGGAGAGGAGAGAGGGAGGGGAGAGGAGAGAGGGGGGAGGAGAGGAGAGAGGGAGGGGAGAGGAGAGAGGGGGAGGAGAGGAGAGAGGGGGAGGAGAGGAGAGAGGGGGAGGAGAGGAGAGAGGGGGAGGAGAGGAGAGAGGGGGAGGAGAGGAGAGAGGGGGAGGAGAGGAGAGAGGGGGAGGAGAGGAGAGAGGGGGAGGAGAGGAGAGAGGGGGGAGGAGAGGAGAGAGGGGGAGGAGAGGAGAGAGGGGGGAGGAGAGGAGAGAGGGGGGAGGAGAGGAGAGAGGGGGGAGGAGAGGAGAGAGGGGGGAGGAGAGGAGAGAGGGGGGAGGAGAGGAGAGAGGGGGGAGGAGAGAGAGCAAGAGAGAGAGGGGGGAGGAGAGGAGAGAGCGAGAGAGAGGGGGGAGGAGAGGAGAGAGCGAGAGAGAGGGGGGAGGAGAGGAGAGAGCGAGAGAGAGGGGGGAGGAGAGGAGAGAGCGAGAGAGAGGGGGGAGGAGAGGAGAGAGCGAGAGAGAGGGGGGAGGAGAGGAGAGAGCGAGAGAGAGGGGGGAGGAGAGGAGAGAGCGAGAGAGAGGGGGGAGGAGAGGAGAGAGCGAGAGAGAGGGGGGAGGAGAGGAGAGAGCGAGAGAGAGGGGGGAGGAGAGGAGAGAGCGAGAGAGAGGGGGGAGGAGAGGAGAGAGCGAGAGAGAGGGGGGAGGAGAGGAGAGAGCGAGAGAGAGGGGGGAGGAGAGGAGAGAGCGAGAGAGAGGGGGGAGGAGAGGAGAGAGCGAGAGAGAGGGGGGAGGAGAGGAGAGAGCGAGAGAGAGGGGGGAGGAGAGGAGAGAGCGACAGAGAGGGGGGAGGAGAGGAGAGAGCGACAGAGAGGGGGGAGGAGAGGAGAGAGCGACAGAGGGGGGGGAGGAGAGGAGAGAGCGACAGAGGGGGGAGGAGAGGAGAGAGCGACAGAGGGGGGAGGAGAGGAGAGAGCGACAGAGGGGGGAGGAGAGGAGAGAGCGACAGAGGGGGGAGGAGAGGAGAGAGCGACAGAGGGGGGAGGAGAGGAGAGAGCGACAGAGGGGGGAGGAGAGGAGAGAGCGACAGAGGGGGGAGGAGAGGAGAGAGCGACAGAGGGGGGAGGAGAGGAGAGAGCGACAGAGGGGGGAGGAGAGGAGAGAGCGACAGAGAGGGGGGAGGAGAGGAGAGAGCGACAGAGAGGGGGGAGGAGAGGAGAGAGCGACAGAGAGGGGGGAGGAGAGGAGAGAGCGACAGAGAGGGGGGAGGAGAGGAGAGAGCGACAGAGAGGGGGGAGGAGAGGAGAGAGCGACAGAGAAGGGGGAGGAGAGGAGAGAGCAGGAGAGGAGAGAGCAAGAGAGGGGGAGGGGGGAGGAGAGCAAGAGAGAAGGGGGAAGAGAGAGAGCAAGAGAGAGAGGGGGGAGGAGAGAGAGGGGGGAGGAGAGAGGGGGGAGGAGAGAGAGGGGGGGAGGAGAGAGAGCAAGAGAGAGAGAGGGGGGGAGGAGAGAGAGCAAGAGAGAGAGAGGGGGGGAGGAGAGAGAGCAAGAGAGAGAGAGGGGGGAGGAGAGAGAGCAAGAGAGAGAGAGGGGGGAGGAGAGAGAGCAAGAGAGAGAGAGGGGGGAGGAGAGAGAGCAAGAGAGAGAGAGGGGGGAGGAGAGAGAGCAAGAGAGAGAGAGGGGGGAGGAGAGAGAGCAAGAGAGAGAGAGGGGGGAGGAGAGAGAGAGCAAGAGAGAGAGAGGGGGGAGGAGAGAGAGAGCGAGGGAGAGAGAGAGCGAGCGAGAGCGAGCGACACAACTGCAATGAAAGACTTTACATCAAACCCAAAAGCCAGTAAATGAACTCCAACTATTGCTTCAAAACTTTTTTCTTTATTCTTTCTTTTCTGTCTCTATTTGCGTGTGTTTATCGTGTATGCACGCTAGGGTGGTTGCATCGCATATTTCTAGTAGTTTTAACCGAATTCGGCTTTTAAAGGTTAATAAACTTACACTTTTCTTGTTTAAATTTAAGAAAACCTGTCTGGGTGATTTCTTTGCCATTATAATTAGAGAGCATTGAACAAGGATTCACTGAGGGGGAAGCTTAAAACACGGTATTTTAAAAATTAAACCCTGTTACGGCCAAACCGGGCAAAGGCCGAGAGGGAACCCCGAGATCCCTTTCTCACCTGGTCGCAGCACACTACAGGGAGTGTACTACAGACACCCAAACCGTCAGAGGGAGTTACAAGAGCAAATATCTCGGCAAATCTGAGAAGTGAACTAACAACAGGAGTGTAATAGAGGGGAATTTCAACTCCCTAATAGCACTTGGGATAAAATCAGTGTGAAAGGCCCAAGAAAGCAGAATTCTTAAAATTCATTCAGGAGAACCTTTTTAGTCAGAACGTAGCAAGCCCAAGAAGAGAGGGGGAAGTTCTGGACTTAGTTTTAGGGAATGAATCCGGGCAGGTGGAAGGGGCATCTATTGTGGAGCACTTTGGTGGAAGTGATTATAATGCAGTTACATTTAGGGTAGTTATGGAAAAGGACAAATATAGACCAGGAGTAACAGTTCTCAATTGGGGAAATTAAACTAACATGTGATTTAGCTAAAGTGGACTGGAAACAGCTACTTGAAGGTAAATCAGTGCTAGATCAATTGCAGACATTCAAGGAAGAAATATAGCGAGGGGTCTGAACATGTATGTTCCCTTAAAGAAAAGGGGTGGGACTAATAAATCCACCACCCCCTGAATGTCAAGGGGCTTAAAAGTGAGAATAAAGAAAAAAAGGAAGCTTAAGACAGATCCCAAGGGCTCAATATTGCAGAAAACCTCGAGGAGTATAAAAATTTTAGAATCATACTCATTTACGGCATAGGTGGTGGCTATTCGGCCCATTGAGTCCATGTCAGCTCTCCGTGGAGCAATCCAGTCAGTCTCATTCGCCCCCTCGATCCCTGTAGCCCTGCAAGTTTATTTCCTTTAAGTACCCACCCAATTTCCTTTTCGAATCATTGATTGTCTCTGCTTCCATAATCCTCGTGGACAGTGAGTTTCAGGTCATTACCACTCGCTTCATTAAAAAAAAGTTTACGCTCACATTCTTCCACACCTCTTGCCCAAAACTTTCACTGTCGCCAGAGTCCTTGTTTTTTATTCTTTCATGGGATGTGGGTGTTGCTGACTAGGCCAGCATTTGTTGCCCATCCCTAATTGTCCTTGAACGGAGTGGCTTGCTAGGCCATTTCAGAGGGCAGTTAAGAGTCAACCGCATTGCTGTGGTGTGGGTCTGGAATCACATGTCGGCCAGACCAGGTCAGGACGGCAGATTTCCTTCCCTAAAGGACATTAGTGAACCAAATAGGTTTTTACAACAATCAACAATGGTTTCATACATTAGACTAGCTTTCACTTCCAGATTAACTGAATTCAAATTTTACTATCTGCTATGGTGTGATTTGAACCCATGTCTCCAGAGCAATAGCCTCGGTTTCGTGATTACTCGTCCAGTGACATTACCACTACGCCACCGCCATCAGTTAATGGGAACAGTATTTCCTTGTCTAACTTATCTAAGCCTGTCATAATCTTGTACACCTCTATCAAATCTCCTTCGCTCCAAGGAGAACAACCCCAGCTTTTCTAATCTAACCTTGTAACTAAAATTCCTCGTCCCTGGAACCATTCTGGTAAATCTCCTCTGCATCCTCTCAAGGACCCTCACATCCTTCCTAAAGTGTGGTGATGAGAACCGAACATAATACACTAGTCGGGGCCGAACCAGAGCTTTATAAAAGTTCAGCATAATTTCTCTGCTTTTGTACTCATTGCTTCTATGTATGAAGCCCAATATCCCATATGCTTTGCTAACCACTCTCTCAAAATATCCTGCCACCTTCAAAGACGTAGAGGTGAAATTAAAAAGGAAATTAGGAAAGCAAAGAGAGCATGAAAAAATACTGCTAAGTAAAGTCAAGGAATGCTCAAAGATTTTTTTATAAATACATAAAGAGTAAGTGAAACAAAGGAAAAGTAGGGCCCATTAGGGACCATAAAGGTAATCTGCGCTTGGAGGCAGAGGACGTTGGTATGGTTTCACAAGAAAGGGACAATATAGGGAGAAGGCTGAAATATTAGATTAAATTAACAGAGAGAAGAGGTATTAAGCGGTTTAACATAATTGAAAGTGGACAAATCTCCAGGCCCAAATGAAATGTATCCTACACTGTTAAGGGAAAAAGAAAAAGACTTGTACATATATAGCTCTTTTCACAACCACTGGATGTTTCAAAGCACTTTAACATCCAATAAAGTACTTTTGAAGTGTAGTTACCGTTGTAATGTAGAAAACGCAGCAGCCAATTTGCACACAGCAAACTCCCACAAACAATGTGATAATGACCATATAATTTTTTGTGTGTTTTGATTGAGGGATAAATATTGGCTAGGACACTGGGAATAACTCACCTGCTCTTCTTCAAAATAGTAGAATGGAATCTTTTGCATCCACCCAAGCAAGCAGATAGGGTCTCGATTTAATGTCTCATCCGAAAGACAGTACCTCAGACAGTACTGCACTGGAGTGTCAGCCTTAATTTTTGTGCTCAAACCCTGGAGTGGGACTTGAAACCAGAACCTTGTGATTCAGAAGCAAGAGTGCTATCAACTGAGTCACAGCTGACACTGGGGAAGCAAGAGAATAAATAGTGGAGGCTCTGACCATCATTTTCCAATCCTCACTGGCTACAGGTCTGGTGTCAGAATACTGGAGGACAGCTAACGTTGCACCATTATTTAAAAAGGAAGATAGGGATAGACCAAGTAATTACAGGCCAGTCACCCTAACCTCAGTGGTGGGAAAATTATTGAAAAAAATTCTAAGGGCAGAATAAATCTTCATTTAGAAAGACACGGATTAATCAAAGATAATTAGCATAGATTTGTTAAGAGAAGGTTGTTTCTGACAAACATGATTGAATTTTTTGAGGAGGTAGCAAGGAGGGTCAATAAGGGTAGGGCATTCGATGTAGTCTGTATGGATTTTAGCAAGGCTTTTGATAAGGTCACACAAGGCAGACTGGTCAATTAAGTAAAAGCCCATGGGATCCAAGGTAAAGTGGCAAGTTGGATCCAAAATTGGTTCAAAGGCAGGAAGCAAAAGGTCATGGTCAATAGGTGTTTTTGTGACTGGAAGGCTGTTTCCAGTGGGGTTCTGCAGGGCTCAGTACTAGGTCCCTTGCTTTTGTAGCATACATCAATGACTTGGACTTGAATGTAGGGGGTATGCTTAAGTAGTTTTCAGATGATACAAAAATTGGCTGTGCGGTTGATAATGAAGGAATCTGTAGAGTGCAGGAAGATATCAATGGATTAGTCAGATGGGTGGAACAGTGGCAAATGGAGTTCAATCTGGAGAAGTGTGAGGTAATGCCTTTGGGGAAGGCTAACAAGGAAATACACAATAAATGGTATGATGCAGAGAAGTGTAGAGGAGCAGCAGAACCTTGGAGTACGTGTCCACAGATCCCTAAAGGTGGCTGGACTGGACAGGTAGATAAGGTGATCAAGACGACATATAGGATAATTGCCTTTATTAGCTGAGGGCATTGAATATGGAAGCTGGGAGGTTATGCTGGAACTGTATAAAACACTAGTTAAGACACAGCTAGAGTACTGCGTACAGTTCTGATCACTGCACTATAGGAAAGTTGTTATTACACTGGAGACAGTACAGAGGAGATTTATGAGGATGTTGCCTTCATTGGAGATTTTAGTTATGAAGAAAGATTGGATAGGCTAGGGTTGTTTTCTTTGGGACAGAGGAGGCTGAGTGGAGACCTAATTGAAGAGTATAAACTCATGAGAGATCTAGAGAGAGTGGATAGGAAGGCCCTATTCCCCCTGGTTGAGGGGTCCACAGTGAGGGGGTACAGATTTAGGGTAAGAGTTTGGAATTTTTGATGGGATTCGAGGGAAAATTTTGGATCTGGAACTCACTGCCCGAGAGGCAGAAACCCTCATAACATTTCAAAAGTACTTGGATATACACTTGAAGTGCCATAACCTACACTGCTACGCACCAAGAACTGGAAATTGGGATGAGGTTGGATGGCTACTTGTAAGCTGGAGAGGGCCATGTTGGACTGAATGGCCTTCTTTCATGCTGTAAATTTCTATGATTCACTAGATCAAATGCCAGATTAGAACAAATATGTAATCTAAAGCCTGCAAAAAACTTTGCGGGCATCTGTCAGAGGGATGAAAGGCATACACTGTTCCTTCGCCAGTGATGGCAAAATCCAGGCCAATATATTTCTAGCTCAATGAGGATGAAACAATGCTGGATCTAGTTTTGGGGAATGAAGTAGGGCAAGTGGAATAGAGTTTAAGTAGGAGAACATGTGGATAACTGTGATTATAATATAACTACTTTTAAAGAAGTTTAGGAAAGGGACAAAGAAAAATCAAGTTGAAAACACCCAACTGAAAGAGAGCAAATTTCAGTGATTAGAAAAGGGATTAGCACACGTGGACTGGAAAAAAGACTGGCCAGGAAAATAGTAAATGAGCAGAGCAGGCCTTCAAGGTGGAGGTACTTCAGGTACAACCAAGCATATTCTCATAAGGAGGGAAAATGGGGCATGGGGCACCTAAAGCTACATCGTCCTGGAAATAGAGGTTAAAATAAAACAGGAAAAGGAGGTTTGGCAAGTCAGGTGCATAATTCAAATCAAAAACCAGGCAGAATATAGAAAGTGCAGGGGAAATTGGAAAAGGATACAAGAAGGGCAAAGAAAGAGTATAAGATTAGCAAGTAACATAAAAGGGAACAAAAATATGATCATATAAAAACTAAAAGGATAGTTAAATGAATGAGACAGAAAAGGAAATTGTCTTGCAGAAGTAGAGATCATGACTGAGGAACTGAATGAGTACTTTGCATCTGCCTTCACAAAAGATGCTGGAGTGGGGTGGGGGGACATCAGTGAAAGAGAGATATTGGGTAGGATAAAGATTGTTGGCATCACAAAGTCAACAAGTCATCCAGTCCAGTCATCCTGGGTCACTAAGGGAAGCTAGATGGAGATAGCAGAAGCTCTGATCACAATCTTTCAATCCTCCTTGGATTGAGTGGTGCCAGACGACTGGAGGATTGCAGATGTTACAGCTCTATTCAAAAAAGGAGGGGGATAAATCTGGTAACTGTTGCATTACTGCTTTTATATAGCAATGAGTAACCAAACAATCTTAAGTTGAGCGGACAAACTGTGGATTCTTTATTTGTATATTAACATTTACAAGAGAGCTATGTCTGACACGTGCAACTCAGTGTCTTGCTCAACTCCAATGAACTGATCACATGCTGACTGACATCACTTCCTGTGATGCAGTACAGAGCACTTGCATTGTTAGTGATGTCACAACATCCCCCTTTCCTACAATGAAAATACACAAAAGATAATGTACATAATGGAATTAAACAACTTTGATATTTACACAGCATTGACTGTAATGTTCTTTAGTCAAGTGTCTCTGAACTGTACAAGTGGACTACTGACTCGACATGTCCTGGTCACAGTGTAGCCTAATGGAGAGCTTGATTTATCAGCTTTCTTTGCTCGAGTTTTGTGCGCATTCTGACAGTCATCCTGTGCTTGACTGTTACATTGATCATTTTCTCTTGCAACGTTCTGCTAATCGGAGTGTGACCATGTTTGCGATGCATGATTGTCAGGTACAGCATTGTCAGCTAGCTCGCTCAACTGACTGTGATTACTTCTTAGCGCTGCTCCGTTGGGGGTGGTTACTTAAGAGTTTGGTTCTTTGCAGACTTTGGACACTTCTGCAGGGAACCACACTTTTTCTTGTGGATTGATTTACCCTGACTTCCTGCCCCATCTGTAATGGTGGTAATTCCACACCCCGTGCTCATCTTGCATCGTCCTCACCTTGTCTTGTTTTGCTATGAGCCTATCTTGTATTGAGGAGGATTTCATGAGATGACTTGGAAGTGTCGTCTTAACCAAATGAAATTTCTGCAGGGGATGATAGCCCTGTGTCTATTTGTGTTGCCCTCAGATTTAACATGGCTACATGTAGATTCTTCGTCTCAGCATTTCATAATCAATGATTTGACTGTAAGCACCATTCTCTCTGCTAGGCCATTCAACCTAGCGTAGTGCAGTGAAGAAATGATGTGATTTACACCCTATCTCCTGCATGTCTTGCAATGGCTTGGCAATGCATTGTGGACCATTGTGCAATACTCTCTCTCCTGGAGGACCAAACAAGCTGAAAATTACATGGATAGTATTGGCAACTGATGCACTCGAAGTGTCCCTTAACTAACAGAAATTTAGAGTAGTAATTGGTGATCAACAAGTAATCGTCGCCTTTGATTGTGAATAGATCAGTTGTAGATCGGTCGCTATCCTTGACCAAGGATGCGATGCAGATGTCGTGAGGAAGGAGTGGCTCTTTATTTTGGCATGGCCGGTGCTGCTGGCAAGCATCACATGATTTTACCACTCGTTCCTGTAAAAACGAAGATTTCAGAGAACTTTGAAATGTAATGAGCTAAGAAATTGAAGAGACCGAGACATATCTGCAAGTCGTCTTTGTCTTGTGGGTTTGGCATGGATTGGATATCCTCTATCTTGCTGGGATCCGGTCTTATGCCTGTGTCTGAATAAATGCAGCTAAAGATGTCAATGTGTCTCACGTTTATGGCACATTTCTTACTGTTAAATACAAGGCCCTCTTTTCCTGGCTCTTTCCATTAGGATACGTAAATTCATATCATGTTCTTCTTTTGTGGTACCCACCACTGCGATATCATTAGCAATACATATACACCCTGGCACACTCTGTGATCCATGTGTTGCTGTAATAAATACTGTCTTACTGATAAGCCAAACAAAAGATGCACGAAGCGATATTGCCCAAATGGAGACCAGAAAAATCAATCATTGCGAACTTTCGGAGAGATGAACAGACCAGTACCCATGCTTTGCATCTAGTTTTGAAAATAATTTGGCCCTTGCAAATTTCAGATTCAGCTCTTCTAACGTGGGGATTTTGAGAGGGCAGCTTTTCAACCCCTTGTTTAACCTTTTGGGGACCAAACAAACTCAGATGGTGCCATCCTTTTTGACTACAGCTGTTATCGAGCTGCACCAATCTGTATGCTGTTGAACACACCTGATGATTCCTTGCTCCTTCATTGTATTCAGTTCTGTTTTCAGCTTGTCCGGGACATGGAAACGACATTTCATTAGCGGATCTAATAGAAGGAACCATGTCATCCCTCACATGTACGGCAGCTTCTACTTTGAAACTTCCCACTCTGTTGAAACAGTCTGGGTACATTCTTTATAAATCCAGTATATAGCTATAACATTGATATCTACCATACAATGCGGAAAACTGCCCACATATGTCCTGTCCACAGAAAGGACAAATCCATCTAGCCAATTACTGCCCCATCAGTCTACTCGTGATCAAAGTGATGGAAGGAGTTGCCAACAGTGCTATCAAGCGGCACTTACACAGCAATAACCTGCTTACCAATACTCAGCTTGGGTTCCGTCGGGGTCAACTGGCTCCTGACCTCATTACAGCCTTCGTCTAAACATAGACAAAAGAGCTGAATTCTAGAGTTGAGGTGACAGTTACTGCCCTTGGCATCAAGGCAGCATTTGATCAAGTGTTGCTTCAAGAAGCCTTAGCAAAACTGAAGTCAATGGGAATCGGGGGGGGGGGGGGGGGTGGGGTGGGGAACTCTTTGTACTAAGTATAACACCAACCAGTAAAGAAAGATGGTTGTGGTTGTTGGACACTAAACATCCAAGCCCCAGGACATTGCTGCAGGAGTGCCTCAGGGTAGTATCCTAGGCCCAACCATCTTCAGCTGCTTCATCAATGACCTTCCCTCCGTCATGAGGCTAGAAGTGGGGATAATCTCCGATGGTTGCAGTGTTGTGTACCATTCACAACTCCTCAGATACTGAAGCAGCCCAAGTTCACATGCAGCAAGACCTGGACAACATTTAGGCTTAGACTGTTAAATGTTAAGTAACATTCACGCCACACAAGTGCCAGGCAATGACCATCTCCAACAAGAGAATCAAACCATATTCCCTTGACATTCAATGGCATTGCAATTGTTGAATCAGCCACCATCAACATCCTGGGGGTCGCCATTGACCAGAAACATAACTGGAACAGGCATATAAATACTGTGGCTACAAGAGCAGGTCAGAGTCTGGGAATTCTGCAGCGAGTAACTCACCTCCTGATTCCCCAAAGCCTGTTCATCTACAAAGCACAAGTCAGGAGTGTGATGGAATACTCTCCACTTGCCTGGACGAGTGCAGCTCCAACAACACTCCAGGAGCTCGACAACATCCAAGACAAAGTAGCCTTGCTTGACCAGTACCCCATCCACCATCTTAAACATTCACCCCCTCCACCACCAGCGGACAGTAGCAGCAGTGTGTACCATCTACAAGATGCAGGGCAGCAATTTGCCAAGCCTCCTTCAACAGCACCTTCCAAACCCATGATCTCTTCCACCTCGAAGGACAAGGGCAGAAAACACATGGGTGCACTGCCACCTGCGTATTCTCCTCCAAGTCACACATCATCCTGACTTGGTACCATATCACTATTCCTCACCGTCATTGGATCAAAAACCTGGAATTCTCTTCCCAACAGCACTGTAGATGTATCTAAACCGGATGGACTGCAGCGGTTCAAGAAGGCAGCTCACCACTACCTTTTCAAGGACAATTAGGGATGGGCAACAAATGCTGGCCTTGCCAGTGATGGTCACATCCTATGAAAGAATTTTTAAAAAGAGACCAAAGGGATTTGGGGTACATATTCACAAATCTTTGAAGGTGGTAGGGCAAGTTGATAAAGCAATTGAGAAAGTGCACAGGATGCTTGGCTTTGAAATTAAAGGCACTGAATACAAAAACAAGGAAGTTATGTTAAACATTTAGAAATCTATGGTTAAGCCACAGCTGGAGTATTCTGTGCAATTCTGGGCACTATACTTTAGGAAGGATGTCAAGAATATATATGAGGTTTGCCAAGATGATAACAGGGATGAAGTACTTCATTAATTAGGAGAGATTGGAAAAGCTGGGATTATTCTCCTGAGAGAAGGTTAAAGGGAGAACCAATAGAAGGATTCAAAATTATGAGGGGTCTTGGTAAAGTGAGTAAGGAGAAACTATTTCCTCTGGCAAGTGGATTGTTATGCAAAGGTCATAGATTTAAAATAATTGGCAAAAGCACCAGAGGGGAGATGAAAAGGAATTTCTTCACAGTGGATTACGATCTAGAATGCCTATTGGGTGTTTCGTTGGAGTAAGCTATTTGTTTTCTTTTAATCTACAGTTTGAAGCGATTTGTTTCTGTTTTATCTGGTTATCACAGTGCTGTTTGTGGGAGCTTGCTGTGGGCAATGGCTGCTGCGTTTCCTACTTTACAACAGTGAGTACAATTCACAAAGACCTTCATTGGGTGGAAAATGATTTGGGACGTCCTAAGATTGTGAAAAGTGCAAGAGAAGTGCAAGACTTTCTTTGTAGACAGAAAATGGATAATTTAATGAGAAGACTGCTTAAACATCATGAGGGAGTCAAGATGTTTTTTTGCAAGTCTCGGAAGAGACAGGCTGATATTTCTGACAGAAAAGAGAAATACTGTGTGTATTTGAAAGTTATCTACAAAAACTTAGTTCAGCTCCTAGAGTTGGGATCTTTAATTTTATGTAGTCAAGGAGTTGGAAGAAAGATGGTCAATAAATGCATAACCGTATTTGATTGGTTAGATTATTTGTTTTGCATTTTAATACTTCAAATCAGGGCTTCTGGGATGCTTTATCTCTAAGAGTGAACTGTAATCTTATAGAGGAACAAGACAGTCCAGTGTGTAAAAGCAATTAACAAGCAATGCTTGCTGATTTTTTATAGCACTGCTAGATAAACACTTATAGACAGACGCTCTGAAAGCTTTGAAGGGTTGAGATTCACCCATGACTTAAAATAATCTAGGGTAAGAATTTTTTTTTTAAAGTGATACTAACCTTTATGTAAAATTGTATTAAATGTCAATGCTAGAAATTGTGCAACATACTTTGTCAACATTAACTTTTTTTTTTGTATTGTAGGCTGAGAGGGGTGTTGGCCATTATGTGTATGCTGATCAACCAGAAGTCTATCAAACAGTACTACAGATCTACAGTACTGTAGACTAACAATCAGACAGCACTGGGAATCTGCAGTACTGTATGTTATCAAACAGCACTAGGAAAGCCTGCTATATGATCTGCCATTTTTCCAATCAATCTTTCCTTTCACTGAAATTTAGTGTCCAGTCCATACTCTTTGTATTGAATTCACCGAGCTTAGGAAAAGCAGTATGATAATTGCCTTGTGTTGCTCATATTCAAATCTTCATGGCCTTGCACACCACCACCCCCCACCCAACCACTCCAAATCTCGAGAGCCCTGCAACCCTCTGAAAACTGTGTTGACTAAAAAAGGGAGGGGGTAAGGAAATCACAAGGTTTGTACCCCGAGTCACTATCCAATGAACTCGGCCACAAGGTGCTCATGTGTGAACGTTGGGGGTGGGGGGGGGAAAAACAGGCCTTTGGTTCCTGGTGACAAGATCAAGTTCAGATTCTCAACTCCATCTGCACAATTCTGCAGGAATAGCCTGCTACCGGAATGGATGAACAGGATCACAACATTTGGACAAGGTAGAGCACAATAACCTGTTTGATATCATTAGCTTTATTACGGTAGTCGGGTTGGGTCAGGCGCAGAAAAAAATTCAAGGACTTGGGCCCGGGTTGGATGTGGTAGAGTCAGGTTTCAATTTTATACCCAAGTAGGCCTTTACTGCGTGGCGTCAGGGAGGGGAAGAGTTTCTGGACACTTCGTTCTTAACCTAACTCTTAGGTTAGGTAGAACTTTACAGTTTGTCAATGGTCAGGGACAGGAGGGTGTGACAAGTTAGGCAGGGATGGGGATCCACGACATACTGATGAAGGAACCTCAGCTCTTTACTTTGGCCAGCAAGCACGATGTACTTGCTACCTTTGTGAATGAGAAAAAGGACTGCAGGGTGAGTGGGCAAACCGATCATGGCACCCTGGTGCAGGAAGCCATTCAAGTGGGGGGGGGGGGGGCGCGTTAAAAGGAATGTGGTAGTGATAGGGGACAGTATAGTCAGGGGAGTAGATACTGTCATCTGTAGCAACAATCAGGAGTTCCGAAAGTTCTGTTGCTTGCCTGGTACCATGGTTAAAAACCTCTCCTCCTGGCTGGAGATGAACTTGGAGTGGGAGGAGGGAGGATCCAGTTGTCATGGTCCATGTAGGAGCCAACAATTAAAGTCCTCCACAATTATTACATTGCTTTATTACAAGCTTCAATTATTTCTTTAATGCACTGTCCAACAGTATAATTATTATTAGGGGGTCTATAAACTACTCCGTGTTTTCTGACCCTTGTTATTCCGAATCCCCACCTGTACTGATTCTACTTCCTGATCTTCAGAGCCAAGATCCTTTCTTACTACTGTCCTTATTATTATCCTTTATCACTAGGGCTACACCTCCTTTTCCATGTTGCCTGTCTTGTTGAAATGTGTACCCTGAAATATTTATTTCCAAACTCTGGGTCACCTTGCAACAATGTTTGCTGTAATGGCAATTATATCAAACACATGTTACCTCGATTTGTGCTGCTAGTTTGCCTATCTTGTATGAATGCTTTGTGCATTCAGATAAAGAGCCTTTTTTAACCACTATGGTAGAACTAGGGACGATGTTCTACTGAGAGTGTTTGAGGAGTTAGGGTCCAAATTAAAATGCAGAACTTCAAAAGTTAATAATCTCTGGATTGTTACCTGAGCCATGTGGAAATCAAAGTGAGGGAGATTTAGAAATCTAAAAGAGAAAAGTCAAGGCAATGGAGCAGTGTAGCAATTTGGGTAAAGTCAATCAGAGTGGGACAGGAAGGGACAGAGGGAAGAGTTTAACAGTAATACTACATCAGCAAATAAAGGTCCAGGCAAATACTGCGGATGCTGGAAATCTGAAACAAACAGAAAATGCTGGAAAGACTCAGCAGGTCAGGCAGCATCTGTGGAAAGAACAGTTAATGTTTCAGGTCTGTGTTCTGACTGAAGGTCAAAGATGAGTTTGTAGAATGCTTTCACAACAGCTTCCTAGAACAATACGTTTGTAACCAACTAGTATTATATGGAGCATTTTGTAATGAGGCAGGATTAATTAGTAATCTCATGATAAAAGATGCTCTGGGAAAAAACGATAATAAATTAAATTCCATATTAAGGCTGAGAGCGACATACTCAAGTCCAAAACAAGAATCTTAAAACATAACCAAAGCCAATAGCATAAGTATGAGGGGAGAGTTAGCCAAGGTTTCTTGGATAAATAGACTAAAAAGGTATGGTGGTAAATAAACAGTGGGAACATTTAAAGCAACGATTCAAAATTTAACAAATACATTCCATTAAAAAACAAAAACTCTGAGGAAGATTCATCTGTGGCACAGGGTGTGTTCTCGCACCTACACTGTTTGGGATCTTCTTCTCACTGCTGCTCTCGCATGCGTTCAAGTCTTAAGAAGGAATTTTCCTCCACACAATATCAGATGGCAGGTTGTTCAACCTTGCCCGTCTTAGAGCCAAGACCAAAGTACGGAAGGTCATCAGGGAACTGCTCTTAGCTGACGATGCTGCATTTCCATCACACACAGAACAGCGTCTGCAGAGAGTCATTGACAGGATTGCGGCTGCCTGCAACGAATTTGGCCTAACCATCAGCCTCAAGAAAACGAACATCGTGAGAAAGGACGTCAGAAATGCTCCATCCATCAATGTTGGCGACCACGCTCTGGAAGTGGTTCAAGGGTTCACCTACCTAGGCTCAACTATCACCAGTAACCCGTCTCTCGATGCAGAAATCAACAAGCGCATGGGAAAGGCATCCGCTGCTATGTCCAGACTGGCCAAGAGGGTGTGTGAAAATGGCGCACTGACATGGAACACAAAAGTACGAGTGTATCAAGCCTATGTCTGCAGTACCTTGCTCTACGGCAACATATGTCAGCCAAGAGCGATGTCTTAACACATTCCATCTTTGCTGCATCTGGAGAATCCTTGGCATCAGGTGGCAGGACTGTATCTCCAACACAGAAGTTCTCGAGGCAGCCAACATCCCCAGCATATACACCCTACTAAGCCAGCGGCACTTGAGATGGCTTGGCCATGTGAGCCACATGGAAGATAGCAGGATCCCCAAGGACGCATTGTACAGCGAGCTCTTCACTGGTATTAGATCCACCGGCCATCCATGTCTCCGCTTTAAAGAAGTCTGCAAACACGACATGAAGTCCTGTGATATTGACCACAAGTCGTGAGAGTCAGTTGCCAGTGAGCACCAGAGCTTGCGAACAGCCATAAAGGCGGGGCTAAAGTGTGGCGAGTCGAAGAGACTTAGCAGTTGGCAGGAAAAAAGACAGAAGCGCAAGGAGAGCGCCAACTGTGTAACAGCCCCGACAACTAATTTCATCTGCAGCACCAGTGGAAGAGTCTGTCACTCTAGAATTAGCCTTTTCTGACTCTAGGCACTGCTCCACAAACTACTGACCGCCTCTAGGCGCTTACCCACTGTCTCGAGACAAGGATGCCAAAGAAGAAGAATGAGTGCGAAGAACTTAGAGCAATTTATGTCAGCAGAGAAAAAGTATGAGAAACTTAAAGGACTAAACGCTGACGAATTCCCAGGACCTAATGGCTTACACCCCAGTGTTCGAAAAAGAGATAATGGATGCACTGGTTATGATTTTCCAAAATTCCCTAGATTCTAGAAGGGCCACAGAAGATTGAAAGTTAGCAAATGTAACAGCACTCTTCAAGAAAGGAGGAAAAGAGAAAACAGGTAACTACAGACCAGTTAGCCTGACATCAGTCATCAGGAAAATGCTGGAATCTATTAGTAGCAAGTTTTAACAATGCACCGAGAAAATTATAGTATAATCAAACAAAGTCAACATGGTTTTAAGAAAGAGAAATGGTGTTTGACAAATTTATTGTAACTTACTGAGGATGTAATTCGTAGGACAGATAAAGGGGAACCAGCAGATGTAGTATACTTGGATTTCCAAAAGGCATTTGTTAAGGTGCCACACAAAAGGTTAATACACAAGACAAGGGGTTCATGGAGTTGGGGTAATAAATTGCATGGATGGAGGATTGGTTAATGGACAGGAAGCAGAGTAGGGATAAATGAGGCATTTTCAAGTTGGCAGGCTGTATCTAGTGGAATGCCACAAGGATCAGTGCTGGGCCCTCAACTAATTACAATTTATATTAATGACTTCGACAAAGAGACTGAGAGTAATGTTTCCAAGTAGGGACAGCCACTTCAAATATGTATCCAACTTTCCCTTAAAAGCTGCAATAGTGTTTAGGGAGAGAGTTCCTAACTGAGGAGTGAAAGTAGTTAAAGGCATGGCAGCCAATGGTGGGGTGAAGAGAAAGGGTGATGCAAAAGATGCCAGGGTCAGCAACTGTGGCAGGGACAGAAACCTGAATGGACAGATTCAAAGAGAGTTGCAGAAAAGATGGGAATGAATTTAGGAAGCAAAACATGGAAGAAATTTGAAAAGAGGATGAAAATGGGGTGGCAATTTGCAAGAACAGAAGGGTCGAGAGTATTTCTTTTCCAGAAGGAAAGTGATGAAGTGGTGAGGCAATGCAGATTTAGATCAATCTGTCTGCTACTTTGTTTAGAAAAAGGTGTCACCCTTGTTTCAACAGTAGCACTCATCTCTGTGAAAAGTCTGACTGCTCAAGTCCCATTCCAGGGACTTGAGCACATAAAACTAGGCGGACACTTCAGTGCAGTATTGAGAGTAATGCACTGTTGGAGGTGCGCGGTTCCTTCAGTTGAAATGTTAAACCAAGACTCGACCTGTCCTCTCAAGTGGATATAAAAGATCCCATAGTACTACTTGAAGAGAAGCACAGAAGTTCTCCTGGTGTTCTGGCTAATATTTCTCTCTCAAACAACAACACTAAAACATACTGGTTATTCTCAATGCTGTTTGTGGATCTTACTGTGTGCAAATTGGCGCCTTGTTTTGCTACTTTGAAATAGTGACCAAGCTTCAGGAATATTTCATTGGCTGTAAAGTGCTTTGAGTTGTCTTGAGAGGTGAATAAATCCAAGTTCATTTGTTCTTTCTTGCTATCTTTGGTGTCATCCTGATACTTAATAATGAAAGATTTATTCCCCACTTGCTTTGGTTACTGGTTTAAGACTACAAAGAAGAATTCACTGTAAAAGCATAAGCATTATGGTTGCATATGTATATAATTAGAGCATTTAACAGCTACTGACACACAGCTATTGAGCAGTTTTGCAAATGTTTGAATAGTTATGGAAATAAAAACTAGACCATTCAAGCAAAGAAATAATCAAGATTGCCAAGCCTGCTATACTCTCAGCACTACATGAACTGCTATGCCTGTGCTGGGACGAGGGAGCAGTACCTCAGGACATGCGCGATGCCAATATCATCACCTTCTATAAAAACAAAGGTGACCGCGGTGGCTGCAACAACTATCGTGGAATTTCCCTGCTCAGCATAGTGGGTAAAGTCTTTGCTCGAGTCGCTCTAAACAGGCTCCAGAAGCTGGCCGAGCGCATCTACCGAGGCACAGTGTGGCTTTCGTGCAGAGAGATCGACCATTGACATGCTGTTCTCCCTTCGTCAGATACAGGAGAAATGCCGCGAACAACAGATGCCCCTCTAAATTGCTTTCATTGATCTCACCAAAGCCTTTGACCTCGTCAGCAGACGTGGTCTCTTCAGACTACTAGAAAAGATCGGATGTCCACCAAAGCTACTAAGTATCATCACCTCATTCCATGACAATATGAAAGACACAATTCAACATGGTGGCTGATCAAACCCCTTTCCTATCCTGAGTGGCGTGAAACAGGGCTGTGTTCTCGCACCCACACTTTTTGGGATTTTCTTCTCCCACATGCGTTCAAGTCCTCTGAAGAAGGAATTTTCCTCCACACAAGATCAGGGGGCAGGTTGTTCAACCTTGCCCGCCTAAGAGCCAAGTCCAAAGTACGGA
The DNA here is from genome assembly GCF_036365525.1 of Heterodontus francisci. Lineage (NCBI taxonomy): Eukaryota > Metazoa > Chordata > Chondrichthyes > Heterodontiformes > Heterodontidae > Heterodontus > Heterodontus francisci. Next base: position 171,385,626 of record NC_090372.1, on the reverse strand, counting down.
AAGTCCTCATCAGGGAACTCCTCTTTGCTGACGATGCTGCTTTAACATCTCACACTGAAGAGCGCCTGCAGAGTTTCATCGACAGGTTTGCGGCTGCCTGCAATGAATTTGGCCTAACCATCAGCCTCAAGAAAACGAACATCATGGGGCAGGACGTCAGAAATGCTTCATCCATCAATATTGGCGACCACGTTCTGGAAGTGGTTCAAGAGTTCACCTACATAGGTGAACTATCACCAGTAACCTGTCTCGAGATGCAGAAATCAACAAGCGCATGGGAAAGGCTTCCACTGCTACGTCCAGACTGGCCAAGAGAGTGTGGGAAAATGGCGCACTAACACGGAACACAAAAGTCCGAGTGCATCAAGCCTGTGCCCTCAGTACCTTGCTCTATGGCAGCGAGGCCTGGACAATGTATGTCAGCCAAAAGCGACGTCTCAATTCATTCCATCTTCGCTGCCTCCAGAGAATACTTGGCATCAGGTGGCAGGACCGTATCTCCAACACAGAAGTCCTCGAGGCGGCCAACATCCCCAGCTTATACACCCTACTGAGTCAGCGGTGCTGGAGATGGTTTGGCCATGTGAGCCGCATGGAAGATGGCAGGATCCCCAAAGACATATTGTACAGCGAGCTTGCCACTGGTATCAGACCCACCGGCCATCCATGTCTCTGCTTTCAAGACGTCTGCAAAAGCGACATGAAGTCCTGTGACATTGATCACAAGTCGTGGGAGTCAGTTGCCAGCGTTCGCCTGAGCTGGTGGGCAGCCATAAAGGCGGGGCTAAAGTGTGGCGAGTCGAAGAGACTTAGCAGTTGGCAGGAAAAAAGACAGAGGAGCAAGGAGAGAGCCAACTGTGTAACAGCCCCGACAAACAAATTTTTCTGCAGCACCTGTGGAAGAGCCTGTCACTCAAGAATTGGCCTTTATAGCCACTCCAGGCGCTGCTCCACACACCACTGACCACCTCCAGGCGCTTACCCATTGTCTCTCAAGATAAGAAGGGCAAAGAAAAAAAAAATTCAATCAAAGCACTCAAAATAAATTGTGATGTATTCCAATCCAAAATACGAAACACAGGCATCCAACCAAATCCATAGTGTTGTAATTTACTTAACTGATGTTTAACAGGTTAACCTTAGCAAAGGTCACAGCAGCAGATCCACCTTGGTTAGATATATACTTTGTCCAGTATTTACGGCCACGAGGAGAGGCAATGGCGTGGTGGTAATGTCACTGGACTAATAATCCAGGGGCCCAGGCTAGTGTTCTGGGGACAAAAACAAGAAATGCTGGAATCACTCAGCAGGTCTGGCAGCATCTGTGGAAAGAGAAGCAGAGTTAACGTTTCGGGTCAGTGACCCTTCTTCGGAAGTGTTCTGGGGACATGGGTTTGAATCCCACCACGGCAGATGGTGGGATTTGAATTCAATTAAATAAATCTGGAATTGAAAAAAGCTAGTCTAATTGTTGATTGTTGTAAAAACCCATCTGGTTCACTGATGTCCTTTGGGGAAGGAAAGCTGCTGTCCTTACCTGGTCTGGCCTACATGTGACTCCAGACCCACAGACTCTTAAATGCCCTCTGAAATGGCCATTCAGTTCAAGGGCAATTAGGGATGAGCAATAAATGCTGGCCTAGCCAGTGGCGCCCACATCCCACAAACAAATTTAAAAAATTAGCAATATATGCACACAAGTGCTGATTTGTGAATATAGAGAAAGGAGAGAGAGACACACACAAAATGAAATCAAATAAATACTCGATTAAATTAAATATGAATCAACTTCTCTGCAATTCGAATTGATTCAATATGCTTTCTTCCGATGAGACTGGTTTGTTGGCATCCTTCCATCTATGAAAGATGATGGACACGCAGCAAACAATCCATTTAGGTGGTGTGTCATCTCTTGGTGCACCTTTGCTGATGGCTGTAAAGGCCAATCCTCGAGAGGCAGGTTCTGCCACAAATGCTGCACATGAAGCGGAGAGTTGTTTTTGATGTTGGCACCTGTTGCCAAGCTGCTGTAGCAACTGGTCATCATGGTTGTGCATACCAGTTCACAGAATGTGTCGCCATTTCCCTCTTTTGCCAGCTGGTGACTCCCAAGTGTGATAGTCGACATTTAGGGCCTTCATGTCATGCTTGCAAGCATCCTTGAAGTCGAGCTTTGGGCTCCCCACTGGTCGGCTGGCCCTGGCTACCTCACCATAGAGAGTGTTCTTGGGATGCGACTGTTTTCCATCCTGCAGATGTGTCTGATTCACTGAAGCCACCTCTGTTTGATTAGCGCCAACACACTTGGGAGCTCTGCCTTTGAGAAGACTGCTATATTTGTGATTTTGTCCTGCCAGGATATAACCATAATGCGTCACAGACAGTGAAGATGGAAATTATTGAGCTTCTTTTTCTGGTAGCTGTAAGTCACCCATGTTTCACAACCATTCAGCAAGGTGTTGAGAACACAGGCCTTAAACCATCAGCTTGGTCCCAAGGGTCAGATTGATGTTATCCCATGCGCATTTCGCAAGTTGTCCAGAGGTGGTAGCTGCTTTCCCTATGCGTGTACTGAGTTCTGCATCAAGGGACAAATTGTCTGTCACCATGGACCCAAGGTAGCGGAATTTGCTAACCACTTCCAGTGGTTAGAGACTACAAGCCAATAAATACATTGAGAGCTCAGTTCCCAGCTGCTTAAATTAAACAAAGTGTAATGCTAAGATGGACATTTAAAAAATCTAGATCAGAAATGAAAAAACGTTCTTCTCAGTAAAGGAGCATTATTAAGGAGTGTTATTGGCAGAGACCTAACTAAACTATTTCACAGAGACAAAGGTTGGAAAATAGCTGAGAAAATTATTTTAAACATCAAGTTATGAGGATGGCCTACATAACAGCCCTACATAACAGGGTGGCGCAGTGGTTAGCACCGCAGCCACACAGCTCCAGGGACCCGGGTTCGATTCCGGGTACTGCCTGTGTGGAGTTTGCAAGTTCTCCCTGTGTCTGCGTGGGTTTTCTCCGGTTTCCTCCCACAAGCCAAAAGACTTGCAGGTTGATAGGTAAATTGGCTATTATAAATTGTCACTAGTATAGGTAGGTGGTAGGGAAATATAGGGACAGGTGGGGATGTTTGGTAGGAATATGGGACTAGTGTAGGATTAGTATAAATGGGTGGTTGATGTTCGGCACAGACTCGGTGGGCCGAAGGGCCTGTTTCAGTGCTGTATCTCTAATCTAATCTAATCAAACAGTCATCTCATCTCAGAAGTAATTAATCATGTGAAGGGTTTCAGAACATTTTGGCACAATAAGGTGCGACAATATCTGGATGAAAGCATTTATATAATTACTGATAGAGGTGATGGAGGCTAGATCCATCTTTACTGGTTTTAGATAAGTCCACACTCACCGTCAAATAATATTTACTTTCTGTAACACGGTCATGCCTGTATCACATTTAAATTTACCTATTAATTTTGCTTCTGACTGCTTTTAGAAGATTGACCTTCAAGCTGCGTGGCGATGTTGCTCACTTGACAGACCTCTTTGTTGCACCTCCAAAATAACTGACACTCTTATCCACAGCACCATCTACCCCAGAGCTCATAAAATCAGGCCACAGGCCCAATGTTGGTTCCCTCCTCCCTTTGCTGCTTTTGCATCTCCCACCATTGTTGTCTTCCTCCTTTTGTGATGCCTATTTCCCAGACCATGACCTTAATCCAACCTTGAAGCCCAAGAACCACCAACCCCAACCCGGGGTTTTACCTGAAACTGGCTGCTAAATTCAAAAGTCGTTTTTAACATCAATGACTTTGTACTCCAAGAGGGCAGGGGACCTGTACGTTGGTCCAAGAGTCAATTTTCTGCAGTGAAGGGGGAGGAGTAACTGATGGAAGAGGTAATATATTGAAAGCAATGACCTGGGGAAACCTCAAGTTTAAAAATACACAGCTTATTTAAGTAATATAGGCTTCCCCAACTCACTATTCAAGAAAACTACTTCTGGAATGCCCTGTCCTGCCACTGCAACCCAATTCCCCCACACTAAGCAGCTGTCCTGTTTCCCTCCCTCTTGCTACCAACCCCCAAGACGACCTCGCTTTCCCCCTACTACCAGCCCCACTAAGAAAACCTCCATTGCCATGCATCTGTGAGCAGCACCCTGCAAAGCCTTCTCATGTACTTCCACATCCTAAAACCATCATCCAAAGTCCACCCTCACACCACTATAACACCCATCAGTCCCCAGTCTCAATGTTTCCATACCCAAGGACGCATCTCACACTCCTCCCACACTCAGGACTTTCGAAGTGCTGTCAAAGCCCCTTATTACTCCTCGCAGACCTGTTAAACCCACCCTCTCCCAGTGTTTCTATACACCATGACTGCCCTTTCTTACTCTCCCACATCTCAGACTTATCTTTCCATTCTCCAAGACCATCCACTTCCCAATGTTCCAAACACCAGGACCTCCATTCTCAAATCCCCAGGGCAGCCCTCCAGCGATACAAACCCATGCAGCACCCCCATCCCCAATACCACTATATGCAGTTTGTACAATCTACATTCCACTTATCTACAGCCTGCAACATTGTCCTGACCATTTACCACTATATTCTGGGGTTTTTAAAAAAAAACAAACGGTAAAATTATTATTCATTTACTTTGACTAATGTAGTTAATCAAGGTCATGGATTTACAGTTTCCATATGGTTATAACCGTACAATTTTGCCCAAAGTCACCAACAGAATCATAGAAATCATAGATGGCTTAAGACACAGAAAGAGGCCACTTGGCCCATCGTGTCTGTGCCGGCCGAAAAACGATCCACCCATTCTAATCCCACCTGCCAGCATTCGGTCCATAGCCCTGCACATTACGGCATTTGAGATGCATATCCAGACTCCTTTTTAATGAGTTGAGGGTTTCTGCCTCAACTACCCTTTCAGGCAGCGAGTTCCAGACTCCCACCACCCTCTGGGTGAAAAAGGCTTTCCTCATTTCCCCTCTAATATTTCTACCAATCATTTTAAATCTATGCCCCCTCGTCACTGACCTCTCTGCTAAGGTAAATAGGCCCTTCACCTCCACTCTGTCCAGGCCCCTCAAAATTTTGCACATTTCAATCAGATCTCCCCTCAGCGTTCTCTGTCCCAGCCTACCCAATCTTTCCTCATAGCTGCATTTTTTCAGTCCTGGCAACATCCTCATAAATCTCCCCTCTTTACCCTCTCTAGTGCAATTACATCCTTTGTGATGAGGTAACCAGAACTGCACAGAATACTCAAGTTGTGGCCGAACCAATGAGTTATACAGTTCCAGCATAACCTCCCTACTCATATGCTATACCTCAGCTAATAAAGGAAAGGATTCCATATGCCTTCTTAATCATCTTATTGACCTGTCCTGCTACCTCAGGGATCTGTGGACATTCACTCCAAGTTCCCTCACTTCCTCTACACTTCAGTATTTTCCCATTAATGGTGTATCCCTTTGCCTTGTTTGACCTCCCCAAATGCATCACCTCACTTCTCTAGGTTGAATTCCATTTGCCACTTTTCTGCCCATCTGACCAGACCATCAATATCTTTCTGCAACCGACAATTATCCTCCTCACTATCTACCACACAGCCAATCTTTGTGTCGTCTGCAAACTTCTTGATCATGCCCCCGACATTTACGTCCAAATCGTTAAAACATCACAAAAAGCAGGGGACCCAATACTGAGCCCTGTGGAATGCCACTGGAAACAGCCCTCCAGTCGCGAAAACACCCATCAACAATTACCCTTTGTTTCCTACCACTGAGCCAATTTTGTATCCACCTTGCTGCATTATCCTGGATCCCATGGGATTTATATTTTAAGCCTGTCTGCCACGTGGGATCTTGTCAAAAGTCTCACTAAAATCCATGTAGACCACATCAATTGCACTACCCTCATCGATCTTCCTCATTACTTCAAGAAATGCGATCAAGTTGGTCAAACAAGATCTTCCCTCAACAAATCCATGCTGACTATCCTTGATTAACCTCTGCCTTTCTAACTAACTGTGTCTCAGAACAGATTACAATAATTTGCCCACTACATAGGTTAGAAAAGCACCCCTGCAATACACAAACAATATTTACTCAAACACTACCAGTCAGTAGCCCTGACAATATATATTATGTTGCACTGCATAAAACTATAACACTTAGGGAGCTAGATGTGGCATTATGGGGAAAAACCAATGGTGATATATTAAAACTGATTTTTGTAGCCACTCATATCTTTGCTATATATATGCAAAACAAACTTCATCACCTCATTCCATGACAATATGAAAGGCACAATTCAACATGGTGGCTCCTCATCAGAGCCCTTTCCTATCCTGAGTGGTGTGAAACAGGGCTGTGTTCTCGCACCCACACTTTTTGGGATTTTCTTCTCCCTGCTGCTTTCACATGCGTTCAAATCCTCTGAAGAAGGAATTTTCCTCCACACAAGATCAGGGGGCAGGTTGTTCAACCTTGCCCGTCTAAGAGCGAAGTCCAAAGTACGGAAAGTCCTCATCAGAGAACTCCTCTTTGCTGACGATGCTGCTTTAACATCTCACACTGAAGAATGCCTGCAGAGTCTCATCGACAGGTTTGCGTCTGCCTGCAATGAATTTGGCCTAACCATCAGCCTCAAGAAAACGAACATCATGGGGCAGGATGTCAGAAATGCTCCATCCATCAATATTGGCGACCACGCTCTGGAAGTGGTTCAAGAGTTCACCTACCTAGGCTCAACTATCACCAGTAACCTGTCTCTAGATGCAGAAATCAACAAGCGCATGGGTAAGGCTTCCACTGCTATGTCCAGACTGGCCAAGAGAGTGTGGGAAAATGGCGCACTGACACGGAACACAAAAGTCCGAGTGTATCAGGCCTGTGTCCTCAGTACCTTGCTCTACGGCAGCGAGGCCTGGACAACGTATGCCAGCCAAGAGCGACGTCTCAATTCATTCCATCTTCGCTGCCTTCGGAGAATACTTGGCATCAGGTGGCAGGACTATATCTCCAACACAGAAGTCCTTGAAGCGGCCAACACCCCCAGCTTATACACACTACTGAGTCAGCGGCGCTTGAGATGGCTTGGCCATGTGAGCCGCATGGAAGATGGCAGGATCCCCAAAGACACATTGTACAGCGAGCTCGCCACTGGTATCAGACCCACCGGCCGTCCATGTCTCCGTTATAAAGACGTCTGCAAACGCGACATGAAATCGTGTGACATTGATCACAAGTCGTGGGAGTCAGTTGCCAGCATTCGCCAGAGCTGGCGGGCAGCCATAAAGACAGGGCTAAATTGTGGCGAGTCGAAGAGACTTAGTAGTTGGCAGGAAAAAAGACAGAGGCGCAAGGGGAGAGCCAACTGTGCAACAGCCCCAACAAACAAATTTCTCTGCAGCACCTGTGGAAGAGCCTGTCACTCCAGAATTGGCCTTTATAGCCACTCCAGGCGCTGCTTCACAAACCACTGACCACCTCCAGGCGCGTATCCATTGTCTCTCGAGATAAGGAGGCCCAAAAGAAAAGAAAGAATATGCAAAACAAACTTAAAAGAACTGGATATTCCCGAGCTAAAACCTGAAAACAATGAGCACATTACAAGCTATAAAGCTCCCTAACCAAACTTCATTGACTTCTGAGTATCTCAGGCAGTGTTTAATGGCAGAAAATAGTTCTTCATGCCTTAAAAGGGACAGACCAACTATACACAGCACCATTTAAGCAGCAGAATCATACATTGTGCACTACATAGTATAATACGCCTGTCACAAAATAGTATGTTAGATTAACTGAGTAGTGCCAGAAAAGATACTAATAATACAAAAGAGAGATATATCCATCATACTTGGATGTTACACACTCACATGCAAATTTGTTTCTTACTTGAAAATGGATGTGGAGCAAAGAAAGCTGACCATTTCCAAAATAAACATTCATCACTTTCAAAAAATAAACCAACTTCAGGAATAACAAATTTTTTTTTAAATCAGTCTGCTCATAGCTTTGTCTTCAGTTGAAAAAAAGACAGCGTTAACATTTTATCTTAAAAAATGCCAAACGAAATTACACTTAATTAGAATTGTACCTTGCAACAAAGAGGGACAATTAGGTTAGTGCATTAATCTGTATGGATTTTAGCAAGGCTTTTGACAAGTTCCCACATAGCAAAAGTAAAAAGTCACAAAAGTAAAAGCCCATGGGATCTGAGGCAAAGAGGCAAGTTGAATCTAAAACTGGCTCAAAGGCAGGAGTGAAAGGGGAAGGCTGCTTCCAATGGGGTTCTGCAGGGCTCAGTCCTAGATTTCTTGCTTTTTGTGGTATATATCAAGTTGTACACTGCAGGAAGTTATCAATGGACTAGTCAGGTAGTTGTGAAAGTGGCAAATGGAATTCAATCTGAAGAAGTGTGAGGTAATGCATTTGGAGAGGATTAACAAGATAAGGGAATGCACAATAAATGGTAGGATACTAGGAAGTGTAGAGGAACAGAGGGAGTCTTGGAGTGCATGTCCATGGATCCCTGCAGGTAGCAGGACAAGTAGATAAGGTGGTCAAGGAGGCACATAGGATATTTTCCTTTATTAGCCGAGGCATAGAATATAAAAGAGCAGGGAGATTATGCTGGAAATGTATAAAACACTAGTTAGGTCACAGCTAGAGTACTCGAGTACAGCTCTGGTCTCCACATTACAGAAAGGATGTGATCGTACTAGAGAAGGTACAGAGAAGATTTAGGAGAATATTGCCAGGAATGGAGAATTTTAGCTATGAAGATGATTGAATTGGCTAGGGTTGCTTTCTTTGGAACAGAGGAGGCTGACGGGAGATTTAATTGGAGATGTATAATATTATGAGGAGCCTAGATAAAGTGGATAGGAAGGACCTATCTCCCTTAACAGAGAGGTTTAAATAACCAGGGGGCATAAAGTCATTAGCAGAAGGATTAGAGGGGAACTGAGCAGATTGTTTTTTCACCGAGTGTAGTGGGGATCTGGAAATCACTGCCTGAAAGCACAGTAAAGGAACAAACTCTAATCACACTTAACAGGGCAGTAGACCTGCACATTTTATGGTTATAACACTCATGTTATTAAACTTACCAACAGCAATACCACAGGAAATCCTCGTGTTGGCTAAATGCAGTAGTTTTAAAAAGGACTTAGCCTGTGCATGTATACGGATTACTACTGCCATTTAATTGTTCAGTAAGACAACTGATCAGAAATACTTGTGGTTGATTTAACAAATAGTAACCAAGACTGGAGAGCTGCTGACCGTGCACAACGAAGTTCATCTGTGAGAAAGAATTCAGCAGCTTGTGGGTGAAATGTGAAGCCAACATGAACAACACACACCTGAGAATTTTAAAAGTTGATGTGTTGCCAGACTGGAAGCCAATGTAGATCAGTGAACACAGGGGAAATGGGTGAGCAGAGCTGGCGCGAGTTAAGATACAGGCAACAGAGCTTTGGACAAGCTCAAGTCTATGAAGGATGCAAGGTGGGAAGCCAACCTGGGGAGTATTGGAATAGTCGAATTTAGAGGTGGTAAAGTCATGAATGAGGGTTTCAGCAGAGGAGATGTAACATATCAGATAAGATAATCAGAGGGTTAGATAGGGTGGATAGTGAGAGTCTTTTTCCTCGGATGGTGATGGCAAACACGAGGGGACATAGCTTTAAGTTGAGGGGTGATAGATATAGGACAGATGTCAGAGGTAGTTTCTTTACTCAGAGTAGTAGGGGCGTGGAACGCCCTGCCTGCAACAGTAGTAGACTCGCCAACTTTAAGGGTATTTAAGTGGTCATTGGATAGACATATGGATGAAAATGGAATAGTGTAGGTCAGATGGTTTCACAGGTCGGCGCAACATCGAGGGCCGAAGGGCCTGTACTGCGCTGTAATGTTCTATGTTCTATATCCTTACTGAAATAGTTTCTAATTGGACTGCACAAAAACCTGAACAATGTAATGTAAAAAAGGGAAAACAGTGCAAGGAGGTAATTCTCTCTATACAGCAACACCAAAGTAATAAGAAACATTGGCATTCAAAGCAACTGGAAGTCATGCCCTAGACTGTGCCAATACCAAGAAATGAAGGGCTATAAGCTGATTCATCTCTGATTTTATCTGAAACAAATAAAGCAGATCGAGTGATGGAAATTCAAAGAAATGCTCCAATCCCGTCATGTTATGACCTGACCCCCTCTCTTGTATCTCTGCCATCATGCTTTTTATAGCACCAGTTTGAATCTAATTCAAGATTTTTATGATCCATGAAAAAACAACAATTCAAAAGGATATAAAATTTTGATTACATTATTTCTAACTGATAATTTCATTGTAATTTAGCTCCATTTATTGTTGAGAAGATTTCAAATAAAGCACATAATACCATGTGGGACTTTCCACAAGCAGAGCGATAAAAATATAACAAAGATGACAAGATTCAGCTGTTGCCGCTAACTTTCGGGACTAGTTTTTTTCTGAAGAGACAAATGGTGACAATTTACATTAATTCTGTGAACTAATTCTCTGGAAAAACATGTTAATTATGAGGTTCAGTACAGTCAATTAGAGAACTACCAATATAACTGGAAAGTTTTTGCTGTTCTTTTTGTCTGCACAACACCAATTTCATTAGGTTTCTATGGAGATGTCACCAGATGCACCATCAGGAGGCTGCTGTGCTGAAACAAACAGTAAATGAAAAGAGAATGAGGTCTGAAGCAATTAACTCCGATGTCAAAATGTAGAAACAAATTGACACTTTACACAAGGGTATTGGAACCACTGTTCTGTGTTTAGGAGAGGAAAGCACATTGTTCAAAAAACACCGACGTAATCTGGCATAATGCAGCTATCAAAGGCAAAATATGACCATATGCAAAGGAAGCAGCTGGGGGACCAATTATGAATGAATTTAGGAAAGAATATGATCGGTATGCAGCAGTGCTGCCCATTAATAGTTTTAAAGTGTGTTCTAAAAACAAAGCTTCTGAACTCTACAGCTAAGTTTTCCACAAGATTTGAAGCTCCATGCAAATCAATGCTATTTTTTTTTTTTTAAAAAGCAGGTCTCCTCCTGGGCTTTATAAATTCTTCAGCTAAGAGGGGAGGACAGGCATCCTACATCTTTCCACTTCACAATACTATACATTCGCCAAAGCATTTGTTGCTATTATTTCTGCATTAAGTTTGGCAGATTGCTGGCAATAGGTGAATTACTGCTAACAAACTGCAATTTTCCAAGGAAGCATTGCACAGGGTAAACTACATGACAACAGTGATTATACAAGAGTTGAAGGCTTTCTGCCTCCTCCCAAAACCAAGGCGGCAAGTCCCAGCAATGGATAAATATCCCAAGATTCAGAACAGGAAATATTCCTATCAAAGGACTCTTGCAGAATCTTTCCAGAAGCACGGTGAATATGTTAACTGCTAGGCCATGCCATGTTAGCATAACCATGTTAAGTCCCTTTTAGTTACTGTTGTTGTCCCTTTGCAGAATCTCCTCAGCTTCCAAAGGTAACTCCTCACTCACAAGAGCTCTGGTAAAACAGCAGAACCTCCAACACTGCACCTATCCTACCCACACACAGGCTCAGGTTTAGTTAGACAGCATGAGTATAGATATCCTAAAACTCGTGCAAGTCACAGAGCATGGGTGGACAGAAGCAGGACCAAGTGGAAGGTAAGGAGTGGGAAGCCGTTCACCAGAGTGTGAAGGTACTTATCTGCCCAACTGTTCAGATCAGGGATCCAAATCTCTGACACAGCTTCTGAGAGAAGTATGCTTTATTAGTGCAAACAGAAAATGCTGGAAATACTCAACAGGTAGGCTCAAGCTAATGCTCTGGGGACACAGATTCAAATCCCACCATGGCAGCTGGTGGAGTTTAAATTCAGTTAATAAATCTGGAATGCCCTCTGAAATGGCCCAGTAAGCCACCCAGTTGTACCAAATCACTAGAGAAAAGTCTAAAAGAAATGCAACAGGACAGACCACCCGGCATCGATCTGGGCACCAGAACGACAATGGCAAACCCAGCCCTGTCGATCCTGCAAATTCCTCCTTCCCAACATCTGGGAGCAACAGCCTGACAGTCATACTCTCAAAATAAAAAATGTAGAAAGTGTCCCAGACACCACAATCACCATCCCTGAGGTTGTGGCACAGTGGCATAGAGTTGGGAGGGAGTTGCCCTGGGAATCCTTAACATTGTCTCCTCCCAACAGCCAGCGGGAGGTAGAGGAGCAGATATGTGGACAGATTTTGGAAAGATGTAAAGGTAACAGGGTTGTAGTGGTGGGTGATTTTAACTTCCCCAATATTGACAGGGACTCACTTAGTGCTAGGGGCTTGGATGGGGCAGAATTTGTGAGGAGCATCCAGGCGGGCTTCTTGAAACAGTATGTAGATAGTCCAACGAGGGATGGGGCCATACTGGACCTGGTATTGGGGAATGAGCCCAGCCAGGTGGTCGAAGTTTCAGTGGGGGAGCATTTTGGGGGCAGTGACCATAATTCCATAAGTTTTAAGCTACTTGTGGATAAGGATAAGAGTAGTCCTCGGGTGAAGGTGCTAAATTGGGGGAAGGCTAATTATAACACTATTAGGCAGGAACTGAAGAATTTAGATTGCGGGTGGCTGTTTGAGGATAAAATCAACATCTGACATGTGGGATTCTTTCAAACGTCAGCTGATTAGAATCCAGGACCAGCATGTTCCTGTGAGGAAGAAAGACAAGTTTGGCTAGTTTCGGGAAGCTTGGATAACACGGGATATTGTGAGCCTAGTCAAAAAGAAAAAGGAAGCATTCGTAAGGGCTGTAAGGATGGGTACAGATGAAGCACTAGAGGAATATAAAGACAGTAGGAAGTAACTTAAGCAAGGAGTTAGGAGGGCTAAAAGGGGTCATGAAATGTCATTGGCAAACAGGATTAAGGAAAATCCCAAGGCTTTTTATACATAAAGAGCAAGAGGGTAACCAGGGAAAGGGTTGGCCCACTCAAGGACAGAGATGGGAATCTATGCGTGGAGCCAGAGGAAATGGGTGAGGTGCTAAATGAGTACTTTGCATCAGTATTCACCAAGGAGAAGGACTTGGTGGATGATGAGCCTAGGGAAGGGAGTGCAGATAGTCTCAGTCATCTCATTGTCAAAAAGGAGGAGGTGTTAGGTGTCTTGCAAAGCATTAAGGTAGATAAGTCCCCAGGGCCTGATGGGATCTACCCTAGAATACTGAGGGAGGCAAGGGAAGAAATTGCTGGGGCCTTGACAGAAATCTTTGCATCCTCATTGGCTACAGGTGAGGTCCGAGAGGACTGGAGAATAGCCAATGTTGTTCCTTTGTTTAATAAGGGTGGGAAATTATAGGCCGGTGAGCCTTACGTCAGTGGAGGAAACTATTAGAGAGGATTCTTCGGGACAGGATTTACTCCCATTTGGAAACAAACGAACTTATTAGCGAGAGACAGCACGGTTTTGTGAAGGGGAGGTCGTGTCTTACTAATTTGATTGAGTTTTTTGAGGAAGTGACAAAGATGATTGATGAGGGAAGGGCGGTGGATGTTGTCTATATGGACTTTAGTAAAGCCTTTGACAAGGTCCCGCATGGCAGACTGGTGCAAAGGGTGAAGTCACACGGGATCAGAGGTGAGCTGGCAAGATGGATACAGAACTGGCTGGGTCACAGAAGACAGAGGGTAACAGTGGATGGGTGTTTTTCTGAATGGAGGGATGTGACTAGTGGTGTTCCGCAGGGATCAGTGCTGGGACCTTTGCTGTTTGTAGTATATATAAATGATTTGGAGGAAAATTTAGCTGGTCTGATTAGCAAGTTTGCGGACGACACAAAGGTTGGTGGAGTTGCGGATAATGATGAGGATTGTCAGAGGATACAGCAGGATATAGATCAGTTGGAGACTTGGGCGGAGAAATGGCAGATGGAGTTTAATCCGGACAAATGTGAGGTAATGCATTTTGGAAGTTCTAATGCAGGTGAGAGGTATACAGTAAATGGCAGAACCCTTAGGAGTATTGACAGGCAGAGGGATCAGGGCGTACAGGTCCACAGGTCACTGAAAGTGGCAACGCAGGTGGATAAGGTAATTAAGAAGGCATACGGCATGCTTGCCTTCATTGGTTGGGGCATAGAGTATAAAAATTGGCAAGTCATATTGCAGCTGTACAGAACCTTAGTTAGGCCACACTTAGAATATTGCGTCAATTCTGGTCGCCACACTACCAGAAGGACGTGGAGGCTTTGGCGAGGGTACAGAAGAGGTTTACCAGGATGTTGCCTGGTCTGGAGGGCATTAGCTATGAGGAGAGGTTGGAAAAACTCGGATTGTTTTCACTGGAACGACGGAGGTGGAGGGGCGACATGATAGAGGTTTACAAAGTTATGAGCGGCATGGACAGAGTGGATAGTCAGAAGCTTTTTCCCAGGGTGGAAGAGTCAGTTACTAGGGGACATAGGTTTAAGGTGCGAGGGGCAAAGTTTAGAGGGGATGTGCGAGGCAAGTTCTTTACACAGAGGGTGGTGAGTGCCTGGAACTTGCTGGCAGGGGAGGTGGTGGAAGCAGATATGATAGCGATGTTTAAGAGACATCTTGACAAATATATGAATAGGAAGGGAATAGAGGGATATGGGCCCCGGAAGTGCAGAAGGTATTAGTTTAGACAAGCATCAAGATCGGCGCAGGCTTGGAGGGCCGAATGGCCTGTTCCTGTGCTGTACTGTTCTTTGTTCTCAGACCCCATGAGGTCTCATGGCATCAAACATGGGCACGGAAACCTCCTGATAACCACCGACCACCCCCATTTCCTTCAGCTGACGAATTAGTACTCCTCTCCATGTTGAACACCTATTGGAAGAAGCACTGAGGGTGGCAAGTGCACAGACTTTACTCTGGGTGGGGGGACTTCAATGTCCATCACCAAGAGTGGCTTGGTAGCACCACTACTGACTGAGCTGGTCGAGTCCTAAAAGGACATAGCGGCTAAACTGGGTCTGCGGCATCTGGTGAGGGAAACACCTACTTGACCTCATCCTCACAAATCTACCTGTCGCAGATGCATCTGTCCATGACAGTATTGGTAGGAGTGACCACCGCAGAGTACTTGGAGACAAAATCCTGTCTTCACAGTGAGGGTACACTCTATTGTTTTGTGTTCAATGGGATAGATTTCGAGCAGATCTGGCAACTCAAAACTTGGCATCCAGGAGACGCTGTGAGCCATCAGCAGAATTGTATTCAATCACAATCTGCAATCGCATGGCCTGGCATATCCCCCACTCGAGCATTACCATCAAGCTGGGGATAACCCCAGTTCAGAGTGCAGGAGGGCATACCAGGAACAGCACCAGGCTTTTCATTGCAGCAGCTTTTTCGGGAGCAGAGAGTGAGCGAGTGAGCAGCTGGGAAGGTCAGTTTGAAAGTAAATTTAATTTCCTTTTGTTTTTCGACGGAGGCCAGGGGGCTGCTGGGTAAGTAAAACACTATATATTTGGGCGGTTTAAAATAACTTTCCTTTCATTGCAGCAGCTTTTTCGGGAGCAGAGAGTGAGCGAGTGAGCAGCTGGGAAGGTCAGTTTGAAAGTCAATTTAATTTCCTTTTGTTTTTCGGCGGAGGCCAGGGGGCTGCTGGGTAAGTAAAACACTGTATATTTGGGCGGTTTCTGAACCCGAGACACCACACTTGTCGTGTCTCCCACCCGCCCTCCTCCTCTAACCAAAAAAAAAAAGGACTCGGTGGGGTGTTTATAAGGCAAGGCTTTTTCGATTTCTCTGGTTTTATTGTGATTGGTAAAAACTTTTCGTTCCTTTTTCATTTAACTAAGTTAAGCTTAAGATTAAAAATGGCAGGAGATCTCAGACCCGTGTCATGCTCCTCTTGCTCAATGTGGGAGCTCAGGGACACGGCTGATGTCCCTGACTCCTTCACGTGCAGGAAGTGTGTCCAACTGCAGCTCTTGTTAGACCGCATGACGGCTCTCGAGCTGCGGATGGACTCACTTTGGAGCATGCGCGATGCTGAGGAGGTCGTGGATAGCACGTTTAGTGAATTGGTCACACCGCATATTAGGATTGCTGAGGGAGAAAGGGAATGGGTGACCAAAAGGCAGAGAAAGAGCAGGAAGGCAGCGCAGGAGTCCCCTGCGGTCATCTCCCTCCAAAACAAGTATACCGTTTTGGATACTGTTGGGGGAGATGGCTCACCAGGGGAAGGCAGCAGTAGCCAGGTCCATGGCACCGTGGCTGGCTCTGCTGTTCAGAAGGGCGGGAAAAAGAGTGGAAGGGCTATAGTCGTAGGGGATTCGATTGTAAGGGGAGTAGATAGGCGGTTCTGTGGTCGAAAACGAGGCTCCCGAATGGTATGTTGCCTCCCAGGTGCACGGGTCAGGGATGTCTCAGATCGGCTGCAGAACATTCTGAATGGGGAGGGTGAACAGCCAGTTGTCATTGTGCACATAGGCACCAATGATATAGGTAAAAAACGGGATGAGGTCCTACAAGCAGAGTTTAGGGAGTTAGGAGCCAAGTTAAAAAGTAGGACCTCAAAGGTAGTAATCTCAGGATTACCAGTGCCACGTGATAGTCAGAGTAAAAATGAAAGAATAGTCAGGATGAATGCGTGGCTTGAGAGATGGTGCAGGAAGGAGGGGTTCAGATTTTTGGGACATTGGGACCGGTTCTGGGGGAGGTGGGACTATTACAAATTGGACGGTCTACACCTGGGCCGGACTGGAACCAATGTCCTTGGAGGTGCTTTTGCTAACGCTGTTGGGGAGGGTTTAAACTAATGTGGCAGGGGGATGGGAACCAATTGAGGTCAGTTGACAGTAAGGAGGTAGTAACAAAAGCCTGTAAGGAACTAGATAATGAAGTCAGTGTGACTAAGGGGAAGAGCAGGCAGGGAGCAGATGATGAATATAAAGGGACTGGTGGTCTGAGGTGCATTTGTTTTAATGCAAGAAGTGTAGTTGGTAAGGCAGATGAACTTAGGGCTTGGATTAGTACCTGGGAGTATGATGTTATTGCTATTACTGAGGCTTGGTTGAGGGAAGGGCATGATTGGCAACTAAATATCCCAGGATATCGATGCTTCAGGCGGGATAGAGAGGGAGGTAAAAGGGGTGGAGGAGTTGCATTACTGGTCAAAGAGGATATCACAGCTGTGCTGAAGGAGGGCACTATGGAGGACTCGAGCAGTGAGGCAATATGGACAGAACTCAGAAATAGGAAGGGTGCGGTAACAATGTTGGGGCTGTACTACAGGCCTCCCAACAGCGAGCGTGAGATAGAGGTACAAATATGTAAACAGATTATGGAAAGATGTAGGAGCAACAGGGTGGTGGTGATAGGAGATTTTAATTTTCCCAACATTGACTGGGATTCGCTTAGTGTTAGAGGTCCATATGGAGCAGAATTTGTAAGGAGCATCCAGGAAGGTTTTCTAGAGCAGTATGTAAATAGTCCAACTCGGGAAGGGGCCATACTGGACCTGGAGTTGGGGAATGAGCCCGGCCAGGTTATTGAAGTTTCAGTAGGGGACTACTTTGGGAATAGTGATCACAATTCCGTAAGCTTTAAAATACTCATGGACAAAGACGAGAGTGGTCCTAAAGGAAGAGTGCTAAATTGGGGGAAGGCCAACTATACCAAAATTCGGCAGGAGCTGGGAAATGTAGATTGCTAGCAGCTGTTTGAAAGTAAATCCACATGTGATATGTGGGAGGCTTTTAAAGAGAGGTTGATTAGCGTTCAGGAGAGACATGTTCCTGTGAAAATGAGGGGTAGAAATGGCAAGATTAGGGAACCATGGATGACAGGTGAAATTGAGAGACTAGCTAAGAGGAAAAAGGAAGCATACATAAGGTGTAGGCGGCTGATGAAAGACGAAGCTTTGAAAGAATATCGGGAATGTAGGACCAATCTGAAACGAGGAATTAAGAGGGCTAAAAGGGGTCATGAAATATCTTTAGCAAACAGGGTTAAGGAAAATCCCAAAGCCTTTTATTCATATATAAGGAGAAAGAGGGTAACTAGAGAAAGGATTGGCCCACTAAAGGACAAAGGAGGAATGTTATGCTTGGACTCAGAGAAAATGGGTGAGATTCTAAACGAGTACTTTGCATCGGTATTCACCGAGGAGAGGGACATGACGGATGTTGAGGTTAGGAACAGATGTTTGATTACTCTAGGTCAAGTCGGCATAAGGAGGGAGGAAGTGTTGGGTATTCTAAAGGGCATTAAGGTGGACAAGTCCCCAGGTCCGGATGGGATCTATCCCAGGTTACTGAGGGAAGCGAGAGGGGAAATAGCTGGGGCCTTAACAGATATCTTTGCAGCATCCTTAAACACGGGTGAGGTCCCGGAGGACTGGAGAATTGCTAATGTTGTCCCCTTGTTTAAGAAGGGTAGCAGGGATAATCCAGGTAATTATAGACCGGTGAGCCTGACGTCAGTGGTAGGGAAGCTGCTGGAGAAGATACTGAGGGATAGGATCTATTCCCATTTGGAAGAAAATGGGCTCATCAGTGATAGGCAACATGGTTTTGTGCAGGGAAGGTCATGTCTTACCAACTTAATAGAATTCTTTGAGGAAGTGACAAAGTTGATTGATGAGGGAAGGGCTGTCGATGTCATATACATGGACTTCAGTAAGGCGATTGATAAGGTTCCCCATGGCAGGCTGATGGAGAAAGTGAAGGCGCTTGGGGTCCAAGGTGTACTAGCTAGATGGATGAAGAACTGGCTGGGCAACAGGAGACAGAAAGTAGCAGTAGAGGGGAGTTTCTCAAAATGGAGACGTGTGACCAGTGGTGTTCCACAGGGATCCGTGCTGGGACCACTGTTGTTTGTGATATACATTAATGATTTGGAGGAAAGTATAGGTGGACTGATTAGCAAGTTTGCAGACGACACTAAGATTGGTGGAGTAGCAGATAGTGAAGGGGACTGTCAGAGAATACAGCAGAATATAGATAGATTAGAGAGTTGGGCAGAGAAATGGCAGATGGAGTTCAATCAGGGCAAATGCGAGGTGATGCATTTTGGAAGATCCAATTCAAGAGTGAACTATACAGTAAATGGAAAAGTCCTGGGGAAAATTGATGTCCAGAGAGATTTGGGTGTTCAGGTCCACTGTTCCCTGAAGGTGGCAACGCAGGTAAATAGAGTGGTCAAGAAGGCATACGGCATGCTTTCCTTCATCGGACGGGGCATTGAGTACAAGAGTTGGCAGGTCATGTTACAGTTGTATAGGACTTTGGTTCGGCCACATTTGGAATACTGCGTACAGTTCTGGTCGCCACATTATCAAAAGGATGTGGATGCTTTGGAGAGGGTGCAGAGGAGGTTCACCAGGACGTTGCCTGGTATGGAGGGCGCTAGCTATGAAGAGAGGTTGAGTCGATTAGGATTATTTTCATTAGAAAGACGGAAGTTGAGGGGGGACCTGATTGAGGTGTACAAAATCATGAGAGGTATAGACAGGGTGGGCAGCAAGAGGCTTTTTCCCCCAGAGTGGGGGTTTCAATTACTAGAGGACACGAGTTCAAAGTGAAAGGGGAAATGTTTAGGGGGGATATGCGTGGAAAGTTCTTTACGCAGAGGGTGGTGGGCACCTGGAACGCGTTGCCAGCGGAGGTGGTAGACGCGGGCACGATGGAGTCTTTTAAGATGTATCGAGACAGATACATGAATGGGCAGGAAGAAAAGAGATACAGAACCTTAGAAAATAGGCGACATGTTTAGAGAGAGGATCTGGATCGGCGCAGGCTTGGAGGGCCGAAGGGCCTGTTCCTGTGCTGTAATTATCTTTGTTCTTTCTTTTTATACCTAAAAATAAGGTGTCAACCTGGTGAAGATACAACACTACATGCACACCAAACATCAGAAGCAGCATGTGACAGACAGAGCGAAGCGATCCCACAACCAACGGATCAGATCTAAGCTCTGCAGTCACTCCACATCCAGTTGCGAATGATGGTGGACAATTAAACAACTGATAGGAGAACAAAGAACAGTACAGCACAGCAACAGGCCATTCAGCCCTCCATGCCTGCGCCAATCTTGATGCCTGCCTAAACCAACACCTTCTGCACTTCCGGGGCCCATATCCCTCTATTCCTTTCCTATTCATATATTTGTCAAGATGTCTCTTAAACATCGCTATCATATCTGCTTCCACCACCTCCCCTGCCAGCAAGTTCCAGGCACTCACCACCCTCTGTGTAAAGAACTTGCCTCGCACATCCCCTCTAAACTTTGCCCCTCTCACCTTAAACCTATGTCCCCTAGTAACTGACTCTTCCACCCTGGGAAAAAGCTTCTGACTATCCACTCTGTCCATGCCGCTCATAACTTTGTAAACCTCTATCATGTCGCCACTCCACCTCCGTCGTTCCAGTGAAAACAATCCGGGTTTTTCCAACCTCTCCTCATAGCTAATGCCCTCCAGACCAGGCAACATCCTGGTAAACCTCTTCTGTACCCTCGCCAAAGCCTCCGTGTCCTTCTGGTAGTGTGGCGACCAGAATTGCATGCAATATTCTAAGTGTGGCCTAACTAAGGTTCTGTACAGCTGCAACATGACTTGCCAATTTTCATACTCTATGCCCCGACCGATGAAGGCAAGCATGCCGTATGCCTTCTTAACTACCTTATCCACCTGCGTTGCCACTTTCAGTGGCCTATGGACCTGTACGCCCAGATCCCTCTGCCTGTCAATACTCCTAAGGGTTCTGCCATTTACTGTATACCTCCCACCTGCATTAGAACTTCCAAAATGCATTACCTCACATTTGTCCGGATTAAACTCCATCCGCCATTTCTCCGCCCAAGTCTCCAACCGATCTATTTCCTGCTGTATCCTCTGACAATCATCATTATCCGCAACTCCACCAACCTTTGTGTCGTCCGCAAACTTACTAATCAGACCAGCTACATTTTCCTCCAAATCATTTATATATACTACAAACAGCAAAGGTCCCAGGACTGATCCCTGCGGAACACCACTAGTCACATCCCTCCATTCAGAAAAACACCCATCCACTGTTACCCTCTGTCTTCTGTGACCGAGCCAGTTCTGTATCCATCTTGCCAGCTCACCTCTGATCCCATGTGACTTCACCTTTTGTACCAGTCTGCCATGCAGGACCTTGTCAAAGGCCTTAGTAAAGTCCATATAGATAACATCCACTACCCTTCCTTCATCAATCATCTTCGTCACTTCCTCAAAAAACTCAATCAAATTAGTAAGAGGAAGCTCCACAAATATCCCATCCTCAACAATGGGGGAGCCAGCACATCCGTGCAAAAGACAAGACAGAAGCATTTGCAACCATCTTCTGCCAGATGTGCTGAGTTGATGATCCATCTTGGCCTCGTACTGAGGTCACCAGCACCACAGATGCCAGCCTTCAACCAACTCGATTCATTCCACATAATATCAAACAACGGCTGAAGGCACTGGACCCTGACAATATTCCGGCAATAGTACTTAAGACTTGTGCTCTAGAATTGACAGCGACCCTAGCCAAACTGTTCCAGTACAGCTACAACACTGGCATCTACCGGACGTGGAAAATTGCCCAGGTATGTCCTGTACACAAAAAGCAGGACAAATCCAAACTGGCCAATTACCGCCCCATCAGTCTATTCTTGATCAGCAGCAAAGTAATGGAAGGTGTTGTTAACAGGGCTATCAAGCAGCACTTACTCAGCAATAACCTGCTTACCGATTATCAGTTTGGGTTCCGCCAGGGCCACTCGGCGCCTGACCTCATTACAGCCTTCGTCCAAGCATGGCCAAAAGAGCTGAACTCGACGTGAGCAGAGAACGACCGCCCTGGACATCAAGGCAGCATTTGACCGAACGTGGCATCAAGGAGCCCTAGTAAAAATGAGGTCAATGGGAATCGGAGGAAAACTCATCACAGGTTGGACTCATGCCTAGCGCAAAGAAAGATGGTTGTGGTTGTTGGAGGTCAATCATCTCAGTCCTAGGACATCGCTGCAGGAGTTCCTCAGGGTAGTGCATTAAGCCCAACCATCTTCAGCTGCTTCACCAATGACCTTCCTCCATCATAAGGTCAGAAGTGGAGATGTTCGCTGAAGGTTGCGTAATGTTCAGCGCCATTCGTGACTCGTAAAATACTGAAGCAGTCCGTGTTCATATGCAGCAAGACCTGGACAACATTCAGGCTTGGGCTGATAGGTGGCAAGTTACATTTGCACTATACAAGTGTCAATAATGACCATCGCCAACAAAAGAATAAAACTATTACCGCTTGGCATTCAATGGCTATGCCATCGCTGAATCCCCCACTATCATCCTGCGGGTTACCATTGACCAGAAACTGGAATGGGCCAGTCATATAAGTACTGTGGCTATAAGAACAGGTCAGAGGCTGGGAATTCTGCAGCGAGTAACTCATCTCCTGATTCCCCAAAGCTTGTCCACCATATACAAGGCACAAGTCAGGAGTGGGATGGAATGCTCTCCACTTGCCTGGATGAGTGCAGCTCCAACACTCAAGAAGCTTGACACCATCCAGGACAAAGCAGCCCACCTGACAGGCACGCCATCATCACCTTCAACATTCACTCCCTCCACCACCGAAGCACAGTGGCAGCAGTGTGCACTATCTACAAGATGCACTGCACCAACTCACCAAGGCTCTTTCACAGGAACAGGATAGGCCATGCAATTAGTTCATGGCTGATCATCTACCTCACCACTTTTCTGCACCATCTATATATCCCTTGATGTCATTTGTATTCAGAAATCTATCGATTTCTGTCTTGAACATACTCAGTGATTGAGCTTCCACAGCCCTCTGGAGTAGAGAATTCCAAAGATTCACCACCCTCTGAGTGAAGAAATTGCTCCTCATCTCAATCTTAAATGGCCTACCCCTTATTCTGAGATTATATCCCCTGGTTCTGGACTCACCAGCCAGGGGAAACATCCTATCTACATCCACCCCGTCACGCCCTGTAAGAATTTTCTAAGTTTCAATTAGATCATTTCTCATTCTTCGAAACTCTATAGAATACAGGCCCAGTTTGCTCAATCTCTCATCAGACAATCCTGCCATCCCATGGATTAGTCTGGTGAATCTCTGTTGCACTCCCTCCATGGCAAGTATATCCTTCTTTAGATGAGACCAAAACTGTACACAATACTCCAAGTGCAGTCTCACCAAGGCTCTAGAACAACTGCAGCAAGATAACTCTACTTCTGCACTCAAATCCCCTTGCACTGAAGGCCAACATACCATTTGCCTTCCTAGTTGCTTGCTGCACCAGCATGCTAACTTTTAGTGATTCATGAACAAGGACAACCTTTGGACACAAACACTTCCCAACCTCTCACCATTTAAGAAATATTCTGTCTGTATTTTTTCTACCAAAGTGGATAACTTCAGATAATGCATTTGGGGAGGGCAAATAAAGCAAGGAAATACATAATAAATGGGAGGATATTGAGAGGGGTGGAGGCGAGAGACCTTGGAGTGCATGTCCACAGGTCCCTGAAGGTGGCAGGACAGGTAGACAGAGTGGTGAAGAAGGCATATGCAATGCTTTCCTTTATTGGCCTGAGGTATAGAATACCAAAGCAGGGGTGTAATGCTGGAACTGTATAAAACGTTGGTTAGGCCATCGCTGGTGTATTGCGTACAGTTCTGGTCATCACATTACAGAAATGACATAATTGCTCTGGAGAGAGTGCAGAGGAGATTTACAACAATGTTGCCAGAGCTCGAAAGTTGCAGCTATGAGGAAAGATTGGATAGGCTCGGGTTGTTTTCCATAGAACAGAGGAGGCTGAGGGCTGACTTCATTGAGGTGTACAAAATTATGAGTGGCCTAGATAGAGTAGACAGGAAGGACCTGTTCCCCATAGTGGAGTGTTCAATTACCGGGGGCACAGATTTAAGGTAATTGGTAAAAGGCTTAGAGGGGACATGAGAAAAAACTTTTTCACCCAGAGGGTGGTGAGTGACTGGAATTCACTGCCAGGAACAGTGATGAAGGCAGAAACCCTCAATTCTTTTCAGGTACCTGGATATGCACCTGAAGGGCTGTAACCTGCAAGACTATGGACCAGTTGCTGGAAGGTGGGATTAGACTGGGCAGCTAGTTTTTTTCTTCGACCGACACGGACATGACGGGCTGAATGGCCTCTTTCTGTGCCATAATTTTCTCTGGTTCACATTATATTCCATCTGCCATGTTCTTGCCCATTCACTTAGCCTGTCCAAATTTAATTGAAGCCTCCTTGCATCTACCTCAGAATTTATCTTCCCACCTAAAATAAAAGCAAAAGAGAATGTGCTTTGCTTGCCATTTCAACAACTGCACCCCCCAGCCCTCATGCCCACATTTCCATCCTTGGCCTGCTGCAGTGTCCCAGTTAATATCAATGCAAGCTCGAGGTGCAGCACCTCATCTTGCGATTAGGCACGCTACAGCCTTGTGGACTCACTGTGTTGAACAATTTTGGAGCATGACTGGTCTTCAATTTTCAATTTCTTTAAATTATATTATGTTTTAACCATGTGCCTGTTTTTCATGTTGTGCTTTTGGACAGAGTTGTTCATTATTCTGCCATTAACATTTTCTCTGGACTAATGATTTGTCTTTCACACAACCATTAACATGCTCTTTGCCTTTGTCCCATGACATTTTTGTTATTTAATCTAACCTGCCCTCTGCCCGATCACACATTTTCCCTTTTGTTCTCTTCCCCACCCCCCACTTGCTTAAAACGTAATGCTTTTCTAACCTTTGCCAGTTCTGATGAAATGTTAATTCTGCTTCTCTCGCCAGATTCTGAGTATTTCCAGCACTGTTTTTATTTCACATTCCCACCTAGATCTATCAAACGTGGAAATTGGTCCCCATATCCAAATCATTTATATAGATTGCAAACAGCTGTGGCCGTAGCACTGATCCTTGCGGTACTCCACCCAGTTAACAGCCTGCCATCCTGAGAATGGCCCATTTATTCCTAGTCTTTGCTTTCTGTCTGTTTACCAATTCTCAATCCATACTAGCATGTTACCCCGACAGCACCTTCCAAACCTATGACCTCTACAACCCAGACGGACAAGGGCAGCAGATGCACGAGAACACTACCATCTGCGACTTCCCCTGCAAGCCACACACCATCCTGACTTGAAACTATATCACTGTTCCTTCACTGTCATTGGACCAAAATCCTTGTACTTCCTTCCTAACAGCATTGTGGGTGTGCCGACACCACATGGACAGCAGCGGATCAAGAAGGCAACTCACCACCTGCTCAAGGGCAATTAGGGACGAGCAATACATGCTGGCCTAGCCAGCGATGCCCACGTCATGAAAGAATTTTAAAAACTCAGACAGCATCTATGGGGGGATAAACAGAATTAACATTTTAGGTCAACGATCTTTCACCAGATGCTGCTCTCATTTTGTTATTTTTAATTGGCAGCTGTTGTAATGATTTTGCATTATCCCATCTAGACCCCCTCTCGGGATAACATTTGTTTCTTTACTTGTCTCAATTACACCTTGCTTTTGCCTTACACCACCATCTCATCATTTAATCACACCTGTCTTCCACCCTATCAAGGAGATTCCATTTTGTTGTTCTTCTCTGCCCCACTGTTCACTTGCTCAAAACCTATTACATTTCTAACCTTTGCCAGTTCTGATGAAAGGTGATCAACCTGAAATGTTCGCTCTGTTTTTCTCTCCACAGGTGCTGCCAGACCTGCTGAGTATTTCCGCCATTTTCTGTTTTTTATTTCAGATTTCTCGCAGGTATTTTGCTTTTGGATTACATTTAGTGAGGTCATTGGTGAAGGTTTCAAATGGCAGTTTGTATGTTGGAGTTCAACAGTCAAATGAATTAGACGTTTAAGAGACATCTTGACAAATATATGAATAGGAAGGGAATAGAGGGATATGGGCCCCGGAAGTGCAGAAGGTGTTAGTTTCAGCAGGCATCAAGATCGGCGCAGGCTTGGAGGGCCGAATGGCCTGTTCCTGTGCTGTACTGTTCTTTGTTCTTTTCTGCCAACTAAGTCTCTTCGACTCGCCTCTCTTTAGCCCCGCCTTTATAGCTGTCCACCTGCTCTGGCGATCGCTGGTCAATGTCGCAGGACTTCATGTCACGTTTGCAGACGTCTTTAAAGTGCAGACATGGACAGCTGGTGGGTCTGATACCAGAGACGAGCTCGCTGTACAATGCGTCCTTGGGGATCCTGCCATCTTCCATGCGGCTCACATGGCCAAACCATCTCAAGCGCCGCTGGCTCAGTAGGGTGTGTATGCTGGGGATGTTGGCTGCCTCAAAGACTTCTGCGTTGGAGATACAGTCCTGCCACCTGATGTCAAGGATTCTCCAGAGACAGCGAAGATGGAATGCCTTGAGACGTCGCTCTTGGCTGACGTATGTTGTCCAGCTCTCATTGCCGTAGAGCAAGGTATTGAAGACACAGACTTGAAACAGTCGGACATTTGTGTTTCGTGTTAGTGCGCCATTTTCCCACACCCTCTTGGCCAGTATGGACATAGCAGAGGAAGCCTTTCCCATGTGCTTTTTGATTTCTGCATCGAGACAGGTTACTGGTGATAGTTGAGCCTAGGTAGGTGAACTCTTGAACCACTTCCAGAACGTGGTCGCAAATATTGATGGATGAAGCATTTCTGACTTCCTGTCCCATGATGTTCGTTTTCTTGAGGCTGATGGTTAGGCCAAATTCATTGCAGGCAGCCGCAATCCTGTCGATGAGACTCTGCAAGCACTCTTCCGCGTGAGATGTTAATGCGTCATCGTCAGCAAAGAGCAGTTCCCTGATGAGGACTTTCCGTACTTTGGACTTTGCTCCAAGACCGACAAGGTTGAACAACCTGCCATCTGATCTTGTGTGGAGGAAAATTCCTTCTGAAGACTTGAACGCATGAGCGAGCAGCAGGGAGAAGATCCCAAACAGTGTAGGTGCGAGAACACAGCCCTGTTTCATGCCACTCAGGATAGGAAAGGGGACTGATGAGGAACCGCTATGCTGAATTGTGCCTTTCATATCGTCATGGAATGAGCTGATGATACTTAGTAGCTTAGGTGGACATCCGCTCTTTGCTAGTAGCCTGAAGAGACCACGTCTGCTGACGAGGTCAAAGGCTTTGGTGAGATCTATGAAGGCAGCGTAGCGGAGCATCCGTTGTTTGCGGCATTTCTCCTGTAGCTGGCAAAGGGAGAACAGCATGTCAATGGTGGATCTCTCTGCTCGAAAGCCGCACTGTGCCTCAGGGTAGGCACGTTCAGCCAGCTTCTGGAGTCTGTTTAAAACGAATCGAGTGAAGGCTTTCCCCACTCTGCTGAGCAGGGAGATTCCACAGTAGTTGTTGCAGTCACCCTTGTTCTTATACAGGGTGATGATATTGGCATCGCGCATGTCCTGTGGTACTGCTCCCTCATCCCAGCACAGGCAAAGCAGTTCATGGAGTGCTGAGAGTATAGCAGGCTTGGCAGTCTTGATTATTTCAGGGGTAAGCTTCTGGAATTCCTTCCCTCAAACTGTCCACCTCTCTCCTCCTTTAAGCCATTCCTTAAAACCTAGCTCTTTAACCAAACATTTGTTCAACTAATATGTGGCTCAGTGTCAAATTGTTTGATAACGCTCCTATGAAGTGCCTTGGGATGTTTTACTACATTAAAAGTGCTCTATAAATGCAAGTTGTTGATGATCAGGGTGCTCAAATAAGGAACGAGATCAGGACAGGCTTCATGATGGTATTAAATTCGTTATATCTATACACCCATCATATCTGTACACCCATCAGTCAGAGATAAGAGGACACGGTGACTTATGTTTCATAGGTCATTTTTTTCCCTCAGTGTTCAATCTGGCAGCCTTCCCGCTGCACATCACAAGGTTATTGCCGGCATTCTTGCCTCTCCATCCAGCACATGCTCCGTCTCCACGAATACAGGTACTCTTTCTGCCCTGCTCCAAGACAGTACGCTCCTCTTCTCCAAGCACCACAGCCAGTTTCTGCCCTTTTCCACTCAATCTCCTTCATTACCACCTAATTCCCTCCTCCCTCTCTTGCAATTTCCTTCTTTCATGGTCATCAGTTTCTCTGTTTCATTGCCATTCCTTTGCCCCTTTCACTTCCCTCCATCTCATTCCTCTCTTCCGTCAACCATTCCCCTCTTTTATTGCATTTACCCACCCACTTGCTTGTCCGACTCCTACCCAGTTCTATGGTGCCTAGCGTCCAGTTCATTCTGCTACAATCATTGGATCTGTATAGGAGTCAGTATTCTAGGCTGGCCACTCTAACCAAGGCAGAAAGATATTCTGGAAGGTTCATATATTAAAACTGAATGTCTGATCCAATCCACAGGTAGAATATGGATAGAATGAGAGGATATTGAAAATTGGACATAGGTACTCGATAATATGAGAATCAGTTTATAAATTACAATCTATACACAAAAAAGAGAAAAAGTTTTTCTAGTTAGTCTGGTACTGGAATCCAGCTCAATATTTTAAAGATATTTATGATCAGCAAAGCGCATTGTAAAGCTCAACAGAAATTCAGTATCCAACCTTTGCTTAATGTAACTCTAATCCGCACATATATCAGAAATCTTTTTCCAGGTTATTAGATTAGATTAGATTAGAGATACAGCACTGAAACAGGCCCTTCGGCCCACCGAGTCTGTGCCGAACATCAACCACCCATTTATACTAATCCTACACTAATCCCATATTCCTACCAAACATCCCCACATTTCCCTACCACCTACCTATACTAGTGACAATTTATAATGGCCAATTTACCTATCAACCTGCAAGTCTTTTGGCTTGTGGGAGGAAACCGGAGCACCCAGGACACAGGGAGAACTTGCAAACCCCACACAGGCAGTACCCGGAATCGAACCCGGGTCCCTGGAGCTGTGAGGCTGCGGTGCTAACCACTGCGCCACTGTGCCGCCCACACATTTGTCCTTGGTCCCCTCCTATTTTTCATCTACATGCTGCCCCTCAGCAACACCACCCGAAAGCACAGTATTAGTTTTCGTGTACACTGACCACACTCAGCTCTACCTCACCACCACTTCTCTAAATTATGCCAAATTAGCTAATTTTGCTAAATTATCAGACTGTTTAACTGACATCCAGTACTGGATGAGCAGAAATTTCCTCCAATTAAATATTGGGAAGACTGAAGCCACTGTTTTCGGTCCACGCTCCAAATTTCATTCCTTAACTACTGACTCCATCCCTCTCCCTGGCAACAGTCTATAACTAAACCAGTCTGTTCACAACTTTGATTCACACTAACCCTGAGATGAGCTTCCGACCTCATATTTGCACCATTCCTAAGACCACCACTGAAATATCAGCCGATTTTGTCCCTGTCTCAGCTCATCTGCTGCTGAAACCCTTATTCATGCCTTCATTACCTCTAGGCTTGACTATACCAAAGAAATCTCGGCTGGTCTCCCGCAGAAAGTTAGCATGCAGGTACAGCAAGCAGTAAGGAAGGCAAATAACATGTTGGCCTTTATCGCAAGGGGATTGGAGTACAGGAATAAGGAAGTCTTGCTACAATTGCACAGGGTTTTGGTGAGACCATATCTGGAGTACTGTGTGCAGTTTTAGTCTCCACGTTTAAGAAAGGATATACTTGCATTGGAGGTGGTACAGCAAAGGTTCACTAAATTGGTCCCTTGTTGGATCTCCCAAGATGCTGCTCATGTTAAGTCAGAGGATAAACTATCTTATAAGGGTAGGATCTTTGGACCAATTATACCTGAATGTATTCTTTTACTGCTACATTGAAGTTGTGTGCAAAGTCTCGTCTGGTTTGGTTTCATCTCACCGCTGGTCCTAGTTTAGAAGTGTGACCCATGCTCCCCTTAATATTAAGCCCAAGCAGCAATTGACAGACTACACTTTTGGCCCCAACACCTTGACCACTCGATTGGACAAAGAATTATGTAGGCAGAGTCTCGATACAAAGGAGAAAAATGGTTCTTGCCGGTAGGAGATATTAGGGAAGAGTTGAATTCGGAATGCAGCATAACTCCTTAGACAATGAGGCAGTCCATGCCCTCATGCAGCAAGACCTTGACAACATTCTGGCTTGAGCTGATAACAAGTAGCAACTGCACCAGACAAGTGCCAGGCCAAGATCATTTCCAACGAGAGAGAGAGTCTAACTAGCTCCCCTTGACATTAAATAGCATCATTGTTGAATCCCCCAACATCCTGCAGGCCACTGCTGACCAGAAACTTAACTGGACGAACCATATATTACTGTGGTTAGAAGAGCAGGTCAGAAGCTGGGTATTCTGTGACAAGTGACTCACCTCCTGACTCTCCAAAGTCTTTCCACCACCCAAAAGGTGAAAGTTAGCAGTGTGATTGAATACTCTTCACTTGTCTAGATAAGGCAGCTCCAACAACACTCAGGACAAAGCAGCCCACTTGATTGGCATCCCATCCACAACCTCTACCATCAATACACCGTGGCTACAATGTGTACCATCTACAAGATGCACTGCAGCAACTTGCCAAGACCTCAACAACACCTTCCAAACCAAGATCAAAGGCAACTGGAACATGGGAACACCTGCAAGTTCCCCTCCAAGTCACATACAACTGAGTTGGAAATATATTGCCACTCCATCATCGTTGGATCAAAATACTGGAACTTCCTACCTAACAGCACTGTAGGTGTATCTTCACCATACAGACTGCAGTAGTTCAAGAAGGGGGCTCACCACCATCACCTTCAAGAGCAATTCATTATGGGCAATAGATGCTGGCCTTGCCAGCAATGCCTATATCCCAGGAACAAATAAAAGTGCCCATCCCCAAAAAGGTAAATTCCAATCACCTTCAACAGCACTGCCATTCTAAAAAATTCCCCAATATCAATATCTTGAGAATTATTAATGAGCTGAACTGGAACAGCCAGATTAAAACTGTGACTACAAAATGAGGCAGAGGATGAACAAACTAAGTGGTTTGCCTTCTGACCTCTCAAAGACTCTCTCCATCTACAAGTCTTAAGTCAGAAGTAGGGTGGAATACTCACCCTTCATCTGAATGGGTGAAACTGCAATAATACTTAAACAGCACAGCATTATCCAGGACAGTGTTGTTTCCTTGAGTGACACTGAACCCAACAATCACCCCCTCTACCAACAGCTGGGTGGTTACAGTAAGTACTATTCACAGGATCCACAGCAGCAACTCACTGAACTCATCAGTTGGCGAGTAGACTCGCCAACTTTAAGGGCATTTAAGTGGTCATTGGATAGACATATGGATGAAAATGGAATAGTGTAGGTCAGATGGTTTCACAGGTCGGCGCAACATCGAGGGCCGAAGGGCCTGTACTGCGCTGTAATGTTCTAATGTTCTAATTCTAATCACAATAGTGGAATGCCATGTGGCAGGTAATGTTGAAAAGGTAATCCCGGATTTGAGAGCAGGGTTTATACAGTGCATTATAAAATTGGGAATTTAACAGGTAATGGAAAAGCAAAGAGTGGAGGTGCAGGGTCAAATATGCCAGATGTGATCTTAATGGGAGGAGCAATCATAGCACTGACAACAGTTACCAGAGTATGGTGGGAGGATTGGGAAAGAGGTAGTCAGACAATGGCAACACTGGGAGGAGTAGTGAGTGCAGGAGCATTGAGATGAGCATTCTGGGTGTGGCAGCTGGAGGAAGATTGACTGTGGTTGTAAAAACACTGGTGGCATGTGGGTGCTTTGGCGAGGAATTCTTAGAACATTGAAGTCAGAATTTTAAATAATACACTTTATTCTCTTGCATTTGTTCCAGCAACTTTATAATTTACTCCCTAATTGCAACTCTGAAGCACTCAATTACTAGAGGAACCATATAATTAGAAGTGGTTGGGTGTCTGGAGGAAAGTTTTCCTTTTTGGGTTGTCCTGAGGTCATTGAAGGTGCAAGTGCTTTCTTTGTGTGATGGACATGTTTGGAGATGGGAAAAGACTCACTGGTCAGAAAGATAGAGGCTCATTACAGATCCCTTTAACGATGGCTAGAATTGGAATTCATTTCACTGCAGTTAAACCCAAACTCTTTCCCAATTTCAAATTCTACCTTTAAAGGAATTTGACAGCTAATAAAGATTAACTCCATGCAACATTTTTATTGTTATTTTACAAACCCCTCAAGTAGTTGGGGGTTGTATATATTTTTTTATAATGTTCCACAATGCAACAAATGTCACTGCTCAATCTTCTGATGTGAAGAGAATAGGAGGACTCCGTTTATTTACAATAGCCAACATTAATATTGCTAGAACTTTAAAAGGCTGGCTGAAATACCCCTGTTACCACGCAGCAACATAGTTACCACGGATACTAATGACAAAAATAATGCAATTATATAATTCTTCCACCATCCCCCACCCTCTCTCAATCAGCTTTCTATGCCAAAAACAGAGTGTGTCTGGTTTACTATTGGCAACTATTGGGAGCAATGGCAGAGAAAAACAATGGGCACTGAAGTGTTAACAGAGATGAGAAACTAGTTATGAAGAAAGGCTCCAGATACCGAGGCTGTCAGTGCAGCAAAGATGAAGAAAGTGTTAAAAAGATGTTTTAAATTACAAAGAACTTTAATAGGGTGAATAGAGAAAAACTATTTTTTTGGGTTAAGGATCAGTAACTAGGGTCACCAATTTAAAATTGACAGAAAGAGGAGAGAGAGATTAGTAGTTTTTTTTTAAGGAATAGAAATTAAGAGCACAGAATGCTTACCATAAGAAGTAGCTGAGACACAAACCACTGTTTCTTTTAGGACATAGGACTTAGGAGCAGGAGTAGGCCATTCAACCCTGCTCCGCCATTCGATAAGATCATGGCTGATCTGGTTGTGGTCTCAACTCCACTTAACTAAAGAATAGATAAATATTTGAAGCAGGGGAAGGTAAAGGACTAAGAATGCAGCAATGATACTGAGCCATTTTCAACATTTTAGCACACACCAATCTTTGCTATATTTTCCTTAGTATTAGACATTCTCTTCAATTTTAATCCTGATCAACAAGCATTAAAGCCAATGAATGTGTTACTTCTTCCCCCAAGGATGGCTGCTCACAGAAAAGTACAAGATGATTTTCTGCCCTAAAGGTTGAACAGCAATCCCCAATATGATCTTGCAGCAGAATGTAGAAACAGAGAACAAGAAACTCAACTGCTCTTCATACGGAAGGATGTGTTAAACTGCTGCCAAAAGAGACAAGGGATGAAGAAATATATTTTGCTGTTCTTTTAACCAAATCCAGTGATGTAGCCTGTGTCACAGTAAAAAAGATAAATGAGATGCAGATTTTGATTAAGCAATTTATAGCCCATGTGCAGATGAGTTATAATCTGCAATTCTGGCTGTAACTGTAAAGTTGATATCTACCTCTGATGTTCAATGTACTGGTTATCAGCTGGAAACACCCACAGCATTAGGCAGAGGAACATTCGTCAAGTTATTAATGTCTGGTCAAGAGTTGCTGGATTTGAAGAAAATCACTTCTGCAAACTGGAGAGAGAATAATTCTTCATTCATCCAGTTAATTATATGACACATCTGTTGGCTGATTTCTAGAGGACCCTTCTGAAGTTCTTGATTCTGTCTTGATGGGTAAATTGGCCATTAAATTGCAACTTGACCCGATGTGTCATCATGACTGTTGTATGATATCTGTGCAATATATTTTATTGTTACCAGGTAGCTCTGGGATCCTTGCCCCCCCCGCCAATGAATAGGGATGCTGATATGCCTAGTGATCATCAATGCTTCCTTCTCTGCAGTTGCCAACTGAGATCTGTGAAGGGCTACCTCCTGTTCTCGTGCTCTCTGTCTCCCCCTTGTGCTTTGTTCCCCTGCAATGGGGAGGAAGAGTAGGCAGGTGAGTTTCTGTGTATTTGGTATGGATGACTATCGGAGAGAGGCAGAAAATGGTATTAGGATGAGGGCGAGTGACAATAGTGAATGGCTAGATGGGTATGTGAGTGCATAGAAAGGGAAGGATGCATGCGCTTGTAAGGTAAGTGGGTGTGAGGAGTTGTGATGGAGTAGGCTTTGCAAGGCAGAGTTGGGGAGTATCGGTGTAGAGCAGGATATAGGTGAATGTGCACCTGTAGTCACCTTTTCAGAGCTAGGTAGATCATTTAAAAGCACTTCCTGCATTGAATCCACATGGCACAATGCTCCTGTGACTGTCCTCCTGGGGCACTTCCAGCCACACCTTTTGTGACAACTGCAGCTTTTTTCCTCCCATTGCTGGGAAAGAGTATCTCTCTCCGGCTGCTCACTGCCTCCAGCGGTGCATCAAGGAAAGGGTCATTGAAACAGGGTTCTGCCTTTTGAGTGTTCTGAATCCATTGTCAAAGTTCTACTCTTGCTTCCAACTCCAATTCCTCCCAATTCTATCTTTGGATTGGCCCTTTAAATCCTGGAGTTGAGATCACATCATGTGGGTCCTCATCGCGTCTGCTGCTGTGCAAGTGATGCCAAACCCAGAAGTAAAATGATCATGAGGTGGCTGTGTTAATGTCACTGACAGACATGTTTGTAGGTTTCTCATGCAACATTGGACACACTTTCCCCAACATACTTGTGCATTATAATGGTGGACATTGTTTTACTGTTACTCGCCTTGTACAGTCAGCATCAGCAATTTAATGGCCAATTTACCTATCAACCTGTAAGTCTTTGGCGGTGGGAGGAAACAGGAGCACCCGGCGAAAACCCACGCGGTCACAGGGAGAACTTACAAACCCCACACAGGCAGTACCCAGAATTGAACCCGGGTCGCTGGAGCTGTGAGGCTGCAGTGCTAACCACTGCGCCACCCCAAATTTTCTCCAATTAAATATTGGGAAGACTGAAGCTATTGCTTTTGGTCCCCGCTACAGACTGTGGTCTTAGCCACCGACTCCACCCTTTCCGAGGCTGAAAGATTGTTCATAACATTGGTGTCACATCTGACCCCAAGATGAACTTCCCACCACATATCCACAAAATCACTAAGTCTGCCTATTTTCACCTCTAATATTGGCAGACTCTGCCCTTAGCTCAGCTCATCTGCTGCTGAAACACTTATCCATGCCATTACCACCTCTGGACTTGACTATCCAATGCACTCCTCTGCAACCTCCCACATTAGACCCTCCGTAACCTGATAGCCATCCAAAAATCTGCTGCCTGGGTCCTTACTTGCCCCAAGTCCCGTTCACCCATCATTTTTTTGCTTGCTGACTTACACTGGTTCCAAGTTGAGCAATGCCTTGATTTTTTAAGATTATCATGCTCATTTTCAAATCCTTCCAGGCCTTTCCCCTCCCCATCTCCGTAATCTCTGTCAGCCCGACAACCCGGAGATATCGGTGCACCTCTAATTAGGCCTCCTCAGCATTCATGATTTTAATTGTGCCACCATCGGTAGCTGTGCCTTCAGCTGCCTTCGCCCTCAGCATGGAAATTCTCTCCCTAAACCCCTCTTTCCTCCTAAGACGCTCATAAAACCTACCTCATTGACCAAGTTTTTGGTCATCTGCCCCAATATCTCAAGGCTCGGTGTCAAATTTTGCTTTATAACGCTACTTCAAAGTGCCTTGAAACATTTTATTACATTAAAGATGCTCTGCAAGTTGTTGAGACCAATGTGTTGGGGATGTGGGGGGGCAGGTGGAAAGAGATGTGGAATGTGTGGCTGGTCATTTGCAGGGCGGCTCTGCATCAGTGTCATTGGGGTTGGTGGGATGACTGGTCATTGCATATGGTTCCATCATCAGTCCACTGGCGCAACCCAAGTGAACCTTGCACTAAGTGCAATCCTGGCAGAAATGTGAGCAACTAATGTTGCATTGTCCTCATCACCTTCTTCCTTCTTGGAATCATCCACAGATGATGTGCATTCTGCACCTTATGCCAACTACAGCTCCAATGCTTGCTCCTCTGCAGTGTTGTGCAGAGTACAGCGTACCACAATCATTCTGGAGACCCCATCTAGTAAGCATTGAAGGGTGCCTCCAGATCTGTCAGGGCATGCTAAAGATTTTTAGATTTAGAGATACAGCACTGAAACAGGTCTTTCGGCCCACCGAGTCTGTGCCGACCATTAACCACCCATTTATACTAATCCTGCACTAATCTCATATTCCTACCACATCCTCACCCGTCCCTATACTCCCCTACCACCTACCTATACTAGTGGCAATTTATAATGGCCAATTCACCTATCAACCTGCAAGTCTTTTGGCGGTGGGAGGAAACCGGAGCACCTGGAGGAAACCCACGCAGACGCAGGGAGAACCTGCAAACTCCACACAGGCAGTACCCAGATTTGAACCCGGGTCGCTGGAGCTGAGAGGCTGCGGTGCTAATCACTGCGCCGCCCTTTGTGCTTTTTGACTTGTTCGATCTGGTGGTCCAATGGTATTCATTAGAGCACCGTTGAGCATCATTGGTTGGGTTTCTAACAGGTTTCATTAGCCAGGTTTGAAGTCTCCTTGCAGCCACCCTTTAAGTCTGCTTGCAGATCCGGAAAGGTTAGGTGCTTGCACTGCTGCAGGATGAATGCATCATAGCAGGTCCCCAGGAGTCTTGCACATAGCTGCAGAAATATGTGATTGCACACCAACTGCACTTTGGAGTGGAAGCCCTTGCAGTTCATTAATATTCCTGGTAGATCAGGGGGTGCTCAGATTGCCACATGTGCAGTCCATGATGCCCTGCAGCTATGGAAAGCCAGGCAGAAACACAAATCCACTCATTCTGATATAAAAGCAAAATACTGCAGATGCTGGAAAACTGAAATAAAAACAAAGTGCTGGAAAAACTCAGCATGTCTGGCAGCATCTGTGGAGAGAGAAACAGAGTTAACATTTTAGGTCAGAGACTCATTCTGACCGACGTCATTGCAGGTGCAGTTCACATAATTGCTAGCCCTGGAAAACAATCCAGTCACCTGTCATGCATATGCATGCAGCCAACTGGGAGATCCTGGATGTGTCTCTGGCAGCGTCCTGGAAGGATCCTAAAGGTAAAAAAGAAATTGAGAGTGGTAATGACTTTCACAGCCACTGGTAACGTGTGGTCACCAGGTTCAGCAGGGAGCAACTGTCTGCCACCATCTGGTGTGACAACCTGAGCCTCCTGAAGCATTGCATTTTTTAGCATGTCAAGGAAACAGCCTTTGTCTGTACGCTATTTGATGGGTAGCACCTCCTCCAAGCTGCACCTCTCTGCTGTCTTTTACTAAGTAGAAAGTAATTTTTCAGCAAGAGTACGGTGAACAAGCTCTTTCCCACTAATAGTGGGTAAGAAAGTAACTGAGTACTGAGTATTTATTGCAGTATTTCCATGAGGTCTAATCAGCCTCCTCAATTGCTGTTGTGTTCTCACCTGGCTTTCAATGGAAAGTTTTAGGAAACTGGTGGACTGGACTCTAAACTTAAGTGGTGAAATATCACTCTAATTGAGCAATTACCATATGTTAATAGGAAACTCGCCTCTCAGGAGCAGGTTGCATACAAACAGCCCAATGTGGAAGGTGGGGGTTGGAGCCGGCTTCCTGACTTACTTGCACGTTTGCCGAATATAACCACCCACCCACATGTACCTCCAGGTTAAAATCTGCACCCACCTCTCCATCAATCTCACCCCACCCACACCATGAATTAAATAGTTCCCTTTAAGGGTGATTTGGATACAGAAGCTCAAATGTAAATAGGTTAAATATGCACATACCAAGTGAGAAGGGGGCAATTGGCTCAGAGGAGTGTTACAAAATTAGGTGATCAAAACATATAACTAACGGAACAGTGGCAGCTGAAATTCAATGGACAGAATACAGAATAAAATAGGCAAGATACCTATTGCATGAATGGAGTTTGAAATAGCAAACAATTTTTTCCCCCCCCTTATTGGCCTCCTTGTCTCGAGAGGCAATGGATAAGCGCCTAGAGGGGGTCAGTGGTTCGTGAAGCAGCGCCTGGAGTGGCTATAAAGACCAATTCTAGAGTGACAGATTATTTCACAGGCACTGCAGGTGAAGTTGGCTGTCGGGGCTGTTTCATAGTCAGCTCTCTCCTTACACTTGTCTCTTTTCCTGCCAACTGCTAAGTCTCTTCGACTCGCCTCTCTTCAGCCCCGCCTTTATAGCTGCCCTCCAGTTCTGGCAATCGCTGGAAACTGACTCCCACGACTTGTGGTCAATGTCACAGGACTTCATGTCGCATTTGCAGACGTCTTTAAAGCGGAGACATGGACGGCCGGTGGGTCTGATACCAGTGACGAGCTCAGTGTACAATACGTCCTTGGGGATCCTGCCATCTTCCATGCGGCTCACATGGCCAAGCCATCTCAAGCGCCGTTGGCTCAGTAGGGCATACATGCTGGGGATGTTGGCTGCCTCGAGGACTTCTGTGCTGGAGATATGGTCCTGCCACCTGATGCCAACGATTCTCCAGAGACTGCGAAGAAGGAATGCATTGAGACATCGCTCTTGACTGACGTATGTTGTCCAGGCCTCGCTGCCATAGAGCAAGGTACTGAGGACACAGGCTTGAAACAGTCGGACTTTTGTGTTCCATGTCAGAGTGCCATTTTCCCACATCCTCTTGGCCAGTCTGGACATAGCAGCGGACGCCTTTCCCATGTGCTTGTTGATTTCTGCATCGAGAGAGGCAGGTTACTAGTGACGGTTAAGCTGAGGTAGGTGAATTCTTCAACCACTTCCAGAGCATGGTTGCCAATATTGATGGATGGAGCATTTCTGACGTCCTGTCCCACGATGTTCATTTTCTTGAAACTGATGGTTAGGCCAAATTCATTGCAGACACTCGTGTGGGATGTTAATGCAGCATCGTCAGCAAAGAGGAGTTCCCTGATGAGGACTTTCCATACTTTGGTCTCCGCTCTATGACAGGCAAGGTTGAACAATCTACCATCTGATTTTGTGTGGAGGAAAATTCCTTCTTCTGAAGAGTTGAACGCGTGAGAGCAGCAGCAGTGAGAAGATCCCAAACAGTGTAGGTGCGAGAACACAGCCCTGTTTCACACCACACTGGGAAAGGGGTATGAGGCACCGTTATGCTGAATTGTGCATTTCATATTTGACTACTTTTAAAAATATCTCTAGATCCTAGTGTACTTATACTTGACATTGCAGAGCATCAATGAATGAAACAAAACTTTACCATATAGTTGAACAGTAGAATACAAATCAAAAGAAAATCATGCTCAAAATGCATAGTACTCTGGTCAGACTATACCTTGAGTACTGTGTTCACAACAACACAGGGGAAATACTCAAGCACCAGAAGAGTCCAGAGAAGAGTCACAAGGCTGACCTCTAGTGTCAAAGGTCAGCAACACAAGGCTAGAAAAACTTGGGCAAGGAGGCAACCAAGAGACAATCTTTTGTAAGATGGTAAAAAGATACAGAAAAAGGTACATCACGAAACTTGGTTTAAATTAATTAAGGTAGGACAAAGGCATACAGCTTCAACCTAGTCAAAGGCAAATTTTTGACTGATGTCAGGAAGTTTTTAAACAAAAAGAGGAACACATGGAATGGATGGTTGTAAAGTAAGGGAGTCAAAAACATGGAATTACTTAAGTAATTGCATTGATGCATTGCATTGGGAGGATCCTTCAGGATGGATGAACTAAAATGGGCCCAATGACCTTCGTCATCCATATTTATTTTTAACATTGGCTTAGGATCACGAAGTATCAGCTTGATATTTCCTCAGTGATGTAGCTACGGTTGTGAATTCAGCCAGGAATGCAGTCACCAACTAATATTTCATCAATGACACCACATATTAACCACTCTTAAAACAGTAGTGCTGTCATAATCTAATGTACAATCCATAGACTTGAACCTTGAAAAACTGTAGCAAAAATTACAAACAGACATACATTAAAAGTCCCAAAGATTAAATCTGCATAAGCAATTAAGCATTGTCCTTTTTGGAGTTTTATTTTAACTTACTCAACCGATGAACACTTAATGGAATTAAAATTTTATGAATCAAATTTTATTAATGAATTCTTAAGTGATTAAAGTATATACACATTTTACAGTTCAGTCTAATTCCTCAAATACAAAACTAGCTTAATTGAAAACAGCTGCTTCACAGTAGAATTTGACAGCACAGTTTTAACAATAGTAACAATCTCAACAAAGCTCAAAGCCAGAACTGTTGGCTTATTTTTAAACCGTAAAAGCAGCGTCTTACTGCTGTTTCCATTACCTGTGGACTTTAAGTCTAGTGAGTTACTCACACTGCCAACCCCAAAGTTCTACCTGCATATCAAAAAACAGGTCACACTACCTAGCGGAAAGCTCAAAACTGAGTTGTATAGCAGGATGGTGCTCCAGTAATCAGCAGAGGCATACTCGATTAAATTTTCCTGCAGTCAGCAAATTTAGTCACCCCGCTACCGAAATTTCAGTCGGTAGAGGATAAATAAAGCAGCAGCTACAACTGCATGTACACTCAGATGAGCTTTAAATTTAATCAGCTTTTTGTGTAGTTTGCAAAGAGGTTTGGACAACATCTTTGACTTTCTGTACTGGATGCAATAAATGGGAAACCTTTGCCATTGTGCATTTAATGAATATTTAAGACAGATTCACATGAACAGTACAACTCTGACTTTAAAAGACTCTTCAGTGCACATCTGCACTGGTGTGCACATAAAAATGCCACTAGCAAACTGAAATGGAAGACATTAAACAGGGAAGAAACAGTAATCAGTATTGAATTCATTACTAAGTACTTTACTAATGCAGGCTGAATCAGCAAGACAAATCAAAAACAAAAAATGCTGGAAACATTCAGGTCAGCAAGCAGTGCTGGAGAACACAAATATGAAATCACGAAAGGGTCAACACCTGAAATATCAACTCATTTTGTTAAGCTAGTTATGATTCCAGCAAAAGCTGAACATACAGGTAACTAATTATACCTCCCTTGTGTGATCAGGAGCAGCAGGAAGGAAAAGTAAAACAAACAAATTTATGATTTTATGACAAACTCCAAATGATATAGTATGAGAGAGGCTGGAAAAGTTAGGGTCGTTCTACTTAAAGCAGATTAAGTTAAGAGCAGATTTGATAGAGGTATTCAAAATCATAACGGTTTTGATACACTAAGTAAGGAGAAACCAGTCTCCATTGGCAGAAAGGTCAGTAACTAGAGCACACAGACTTAGTGATTCGCAAAAGAACCAGAAGCAATTTGAGGATTTTTTTTTTCAACACAGCAAATGGTTGCAATCTAGAATACACTGCCTGAAAGTGGCAGAAGCAGATTCAATAGTAACTTTCAACAGCACTCCCAGTGTCACACACTGGTGAGTGTACAAATGAGAGGATAGATGAATGCGTGGCTGGAGAGATGGCGCAGGAGGGAGGGAGTTCAATTCCTGGGACATTGGAACCAGTTCTGGGGGAGGTGGGTCCGGTACAGGCTGGATGGGTTGCACCTCAACAGACCTGGGACAGATTTCCTTGCGGGACTGTTTGCTAGTGAGGTTGGGGTTTAAACTAACCTGGCAGCAACACTATCTTTTCAAGACAACGAACATTCAGGCCTGCACCGCTGAAAGATTTCTTGCCAAAAAGCTTCTTAAAGGTTTTTTTTAAAACAATGAACTCTTTTACAACAATTATACTCCAATTGCATGCTACCCTCCGCACTATCTTTTCCTGTGTGGGTGTGTGAATGGGTGAGTGGGTGAAGTGGTGAGCATTCTTCAGTTATTGGATATAAAATAAATATTCATCTTTCTTTTTAACCTATGAGAAAACCTGCTGTTTGTCTATTTATTTGACCCTCAAAACACGCAGGTAATAAAATATCACTTTTAAAACACTATCTGTCAATTGAGGGGGAAAAGTGGAAGTCACCCACACCACTTCCCACCTGTTTAACACTGTAATGAGGTCTGGAGCCAAGTAGCCCTGGCAGAAACCAAACTAAGCATCAACGAGCAGGTTATTGCTATAGTGCCACTTGATAGCACTGTCAACCACACCTTCCATCTCTTTGCTGATCGAGAGTAGACTTATTGGGGGAGAGGGGGGGCAATTGGCTAGATTGGATTTATCCCGCTTTTTGTGGATCGGGCATACCTGGGTAATTTTCTATATTATCTGGCGGATGCTAGTGTTTTAGCTTGGCTAGGGGCACAGCTAGTTCTGGAGCACAAGTCTTCAGTACCACAGCTGGGATGTTGTCAGGGCCCATAGCCTATGTTGTATCCAGCGTGTTTAGCGGTTTCTTGATATCACATGGAATCGAATTGGCTGAAGACTGGCATCTGTGATGCTGGGGACCTCGGGAGGAGGCAGAGATAGATCATCCACTCAGCACTTCTGGATGAAGATGGTTGCAAATGCTATTGCCCTGAAATGCTGCAAGTTCCTATGATTCTATTATATTTGCTTCAGTTGTTCTAAAATGAGTAATTGTACAATCCACCTTTTTTTTTTTTTAATTTTGCTATGCTTACACAGTAACTGATACACTACACAATGCCATGAACTACAATCATCCAACAGTATAAATGAACCGGTCAATTCAAAAAAATATTTTGATGTTAGTACATTGTGGTTGATTTTTTTTTTTGAACAGTTATGCAACAGTAAGGAATGAGGGAAAGCGTTTCAAAATATCATCTAGAATTCTAAATTTCTTCTGGTTTACTAGATTCTATTTCACTATGAAAACCTGTGGTTCACCCACCTATAATGTAATGTGGAAACATTAATACCCCTCCTAAATTAACATGTCAATCTGAGCACATAATTACACTCTAAGAAATCGGCCTTGCAGTAATGATCTGATTTTTTTTTTAAGAACTGGCAGCAAATAAACTGAAATTGGACCTGGTTGGATGCACTGTGTCCGA
The DNA here is from genome assembly GCF_036365525.1 of Heterodontus francisci. Taxonomy (NCBI): domain Eukaryota; kingdom Metazoa; phylum Chordata; class Chondrichthyes; order Heterodontiformes; family Heterodontidae; genus Heterodontus; species Heterodontus francisci. The sequence goes on along the minus strand of NC_090372.1, from coordinate 171,342,579 downwards.
AGTACAGTCAAACCTTGTTATTGCTAATTCATGAGGAACAGTAAAAGAAATTTCATTTGTTGATCTTTACGATATTTTAACTGCTCTGTGGTGAACTTTCAGCCAGGACTAGCTGCAAAACTACTTTAATGAAAGTTTGAATGATGAGTTTCTGCTCGATGCAGGTTACTGGATAACTTGTTTCCCCTTCTTCTCTTTTCATATGCAATGTTAGCTAAACTCATTTACTAAATGAGATTTGAGAAAAAAATAATCTGTCTAAACCTACTACAAAATTTTGGGGGCGGGTTTTAAAAAACGTGGCTCCCTTCCAGGTCCCACAAAGGAAACAGTATTCCGCTATTATTTTCAATCCAAGAAAATTCTTTTAATGCTTGAAAAGTTCATGAAAAATTGAGAGGTAGCAGTTCAACTACACAAGTTTTTTTTTTTTTTTTACAGCAAACCCAGAAAAGCTGTGGCTGAAAGCTGGCCTGGACAGAGGCATCTTTCATGGACAAAGCTGACACAGAACTGAAAATCATTAACACTTGAGCTCAAACTTGATCACAGCAAGTCCCTAAATTATTGGTGCTGAATCACCAGACTGTAGGTAGAGTAAACAACCACAGTTATTGGCCTGTAAATGAACCACTGGCTAATAAATGTTAAAATACAAATTAGTATTGTAGACAGACATTATTTCTGTGAAACGGTTTGCAAAACTGAAGATTTTATGTAGAGTTTCTCTAGGGTACATTGCAATCAGTACTGAATGAAAATATTATAAAAAAGATACATGAACTTTATATTCAGCTCACCAATTGTTTACAAAGTCCATTTTGCTGCTCCCAATGGAGTGCAATTTAGATACAACTTGCTCTCTAGCTGATGATTATAAAGCCAATATTCTACATAAATCCAAATATGAAACATTGCAATTTATGAAATAAGGAATACATTGTCTCTCAACTGACCACTTCCTCAAATGCCTATCCAATTCCCGAATTTTTTCTACACTATCTGCTTCCATTGTCGCACTGCGGTCAATCCCATACATTCGCCATCCACTGCATAAAATCATTCGAATTAACTTGCCTGTGCTACTCCCCTATTCTCAACTTCAGCCTCATTCTAGACTTTTTAGTCAACTCAAATACATTATGCGGGTTCAATTTAACGGAAAATATAAATGCGTTGCTTTGAAGCCTCCAGAAATAATCTCCAAAAATCATTGTATATAAATGGTTTGAATATGGCTGGGATCAGGAGTCTGGTGGGGGGGGGGGGGGGGTGCGCAAATTAAGCTGGGGCAGTCCTCAACAGTTTTGGGGGGTTGGAGGAGCAGGGGGGGCATGCGTGGGGCACAGGGTGCCCGAACAGGAAATACACCTCCACAACCCTAAGCCCACTGTCCGGTCGCTACCTCGCCACGTGGAGCACCCCCACCATACCTCCGGTTGGTAAAATACCAACAGCGGCAGGAAGAGGCCCTTAAGGGGCTTAAAGTTCTCAATTGGCCCAAGGACGGGTGGGCCGGCCAGCTGCCACTGGTAAAATACCAGCGGAGGCAGGTAGGCAACGAGCATGGTGCCCTCTTATCATTCCACAGAATTTTACGCCCTCCCACATCCAGTCAGTTGAAGATTTCCACAACACAGTGCACTCACTACATGTTGAGCATTAAAGCCAACTATTTAAAAGGAGCAAATGGAATGAATTATGGGTGGCACACATCCTATCTACTTTGTGTACAATAAAGCAGTTAGCCTTAATAATTTGGTTAATTATTCATAACAGCTACAATTAGGGCAGTCAAAAGCAACAGAATTAAACACGTGTAACAGTGGTAGTGGTTACGTCATTATGCAGTCTATGAGAGGCTTGGATCTATTTTTTAACATTTTGGCACAGACCATATGCGTCAATTTAATTGCCATCCAATTTAATATTTTTCCACCAGATGGAGAACTTCAAAGTTACAGTACCACAAATTCGACAAGTGGTAGCCATTAAAATAAAGTGTCATAAAAATTTCCTTGCAACATTCTGCAGTGTCAGATGTTCTGTTAATTTTGGACCAAGGTACGTAGAATGCTGTATAGCAACGACTTTGAACACTGATTTAGGACTTTGAAGTCAAACTTGGCTCAGTGATCTACCTCAAAAGATGAGAGTCTAAGGTGTGGGTTCAAGCCTGACCCCAGTGACTTAAGTGCCAGCCTAGATTATGTGCTTAAGTGCTGTCATGAGGGAGTGCCGCATTGTTTCAGGTACAATCTTTTAGATGAGATGTAAAACCAGGGCCCCATTTGCCCCCTCATGTGAACATAAAAGATCCCAAGGCACTATTCAAAGAGGAGCAGAGAAGCTCTCCTGCCTAACATTTATCCCTCAATCAACATCTAAAACAAATGGTTTGGTTGTTTATTGAAGTTCAGTGGGAGCTTGTAAACTGGCCGTCACATTTCCTATATTACAACAGCAGCCACACTTCAAAAGCATTTCATTGGCTGGTGTGTGTTTTTGGAGCTTACAGAAATTGTGGAAGGTGCTATATAAATGCAAGTTTGCTTTCATTTTCTTATTTCTTAGAATCATTCAACAATACTACTACATACCAAACCTGAGTATCTCATATAACCCATTAAAAAAATGTTGATATTCCTCCACCTAACCACATTAGAAAACATTGGAGGCACAGTATTTGAGCATTTAAGACAGAAACCCTCCTAACAATAAAAACTGGAATTTCAGCATTGAATAAAATTACAAATTCTATTCCACCTTTTTAATAGACAAGAAATTTAGAACAGATAGTAAACAATATCACACCAAATATAACAATGACCAATCTAAGAATATTTCCAAACATGTGTGAATTATGGCCACGTATTTTGGGATGTTTTCAGAGAAATGATTTAAGCACATTTCTTAAATTGTTAGCTATAATCCTGTTGGAATTTCAGTTTTATATGACTGTTTTCTCTCTCAAACGTTTATATTTCTATTACAAAATTCCATTTATAACAAAACAGCCTAAATAAACTTGTCATTCTACAATTACATCCTCCTGCCAGTGGAGGCACTGCATTACCCAACTCTGGGATGGGGGAGAAGTTGTGAGATTGCAGCACGGTAACCTTATGTGGTCAGTGTCCATTATAAATGTGGACATGGGAATTTAGAGAAAATATTGGGAGGATGTGAAAGCAGCTGCAAGATTTCTAATATATTAAAATATAAAAGATAACACAAGAAGGCATTAGCAAAAGAAACTTTAACCGAGAATTGTGAGGTAGGAAAAATAGAAACATTACCTACACCTTAGAAAAGAAACCAAATAGGGTAGATGAGCAAATGTGATCTATGGATACAGGTGAACAAATAATTAAAAGCAGCACTGCAGGTCAACAAAGCAATTATAAAATGGTAGCAAAAGGTATAGAATTCAAAAGTAGTGACGTTATCTTAAATGCATAGGACCTGGGCAAGCTGCACTTCGAGTACTGGGCACAGTTCTAACCTCCATACTACTAAAAAAAGGACAAAGCACTGGAGAAAGTGCAAAAAAAGATTTACAAGGATCATACCAGAACAGAGAGATTACAGCTACTGGGAAAGATTGAACAGGTTGTTTTTTTTCCTCTTTAGCAAAGAGAAGACTTAGAGTGAATTTGATAGAGCTCAAATTCTGAATGGGTTAGACAGGGGAGATGTGGAGAGTATGTTTGCATTTGTGAGAGAATCCAGATACAGGTATCGAATACAATATAGTTATTAATCAATTCAATAGGGAAATAAGGACACATTTCTTTACTAAGAGAATGTTAGAATGTCAAACACTACACAGGAAGTGGTTAAGGCAAATAGTTTAGATACTTTCAAAAGGAAACTAAACAAGTATGTGATAGAAAAAAAAAGGAATAAAAAAGTGCTGAAAGGCAGAGATGAGATAGACAGTATGGGAGAAGACTTGTGCACACACCGGCACAGATTGGCCTGTTTCTGTGCTGTATCTTTTATGCAGTTGTATGCAATATCACTAGGTGATGTCCAATATAATTACAGACAGGGGAGTTGAGACTAAGTTTAGTTCTCAGGTGAAGCAGGGTTAAAAGCGAGAGGATAATTGGGTCAGAGTGCACGCATAACTATGATAGGGAGGCCAGAGCGAGGACTTGGCAGTAAAATCATGTCTAGTCAGAGAGGACGATTGGACTTCTCACTCCAACAAGACCTCATCCAAAAATTCCCCATGAACAATTGGCAGAAACTACAGGAAAAGCAGTCCTCGGATTCGGGGAGAACCGTGGAATTCTGCTTTGCCTTATACGGCAATGTAAGGAATGATATTGGAAGACAAAATTAGCAGTTTAAAATCTATTTAAACACAAAATGGAGAGGCACTAGAAATATACAGCAAGTGAGCAGACTTTTAAGGTCAGAAAAACACTGCAGAATCAGGTAGCATTTCTGATCTACAATATTTCCATTAAGATAAAGGCTGCAGAGTTTGACCTTCTAAGTAGGTTTGAGAGAAAAGGTCTACCACAGACATTCAAACAAATCAAATTTAATGTTTGGTTCTTCAATTTCTGCTCCTGGCCCCTCTCAGGATTTATGCCAACCCAAACGGAGTAAGATGATTTTGCTGCAGATCAATAATTTGTGACACAGACTTTAGAAAACGCTTCACGGAGCATTCTTTAATCACTTTCTGCACAGAAGTCTCAAGGGGACAAAAATACTACATAGATGGAACCAAGGAAAGAAAAAAAACAGTAAAATTTGAAAGCCACTCTAGAAAAGCACTGACAAACAAATGAAGCAGCTGTTTAGGAATCTGCATAAACAGATTAAATCTAATTTACAGAAATAAATGTATTTTGCACTGGCAATGGCATAGCAATAAAGATGACTTGTTAAAAAAAGCTGACAAATATGCTTGGGTAACTCAACACCTTGGAAAATCAGGCCATCTCTTGCATATACAGTCAGCAACTCCCAATCTGAGTTAGACCATTAGAGGTTGAACATGCCTTCAGCGGGAATTAATGATCAGGGAGAGGATTGGATGGTAACAGAATTCCGTTCATTCTTGCATTTTTTTTTTAATCAACAGGACCACAGGCTAGGCGAGATTACGGAACGTGAACGAACACAAGGAAAATAGCTAGCTCAAAAAGGCATTTATACCTTTTCAGGCTCCTTTTTCATATGCTTCCCGCAATGCCATAGCTTGATTCGTTAAAAAGCAGAACTAGGCTTACATTCACAGACTGTCCAAATATTATATGAAGCAATTTGAAGAGAATCATAGAGGAATGTAAACATAAACTTGGAATTTTGAATTTATTTCTGTGAAATATTTGTTTGGAGTTCAAATTTGAATCCTGATGCAACTATAAAATGTTGAAAATACTAAAAATGTGATACAAACATACAAATTAGGAGAAGTAGGCTATTCGGCCCATCTAGCCTGCTCCGCCATTCAGCAAGACCATGGCTGATCAGTTTGTGTCTCGAATTCCACACTCCCATCTACCCCAAACATTTGATTCCCTTGCCTAAGAATCATCTATCTGGCTCCGCCTTAAAATTATTCAATGACCCCCACCTCTACCACCTTCTGAGGCAGAGAATTCCAAAGTCGCACAACCCTCAGAAAAAAATGCTCATCTCTTAAAATTAGGGGTCACCCTTTTAGGACAGTGCCCCCTAGTTCTGGACTCACCTACAAAAGGAAACATCCTTTCCACATCCACCTCGCCAAGACCATTCAGGATCTTATATACTTCAATCAAGTCTCCCCTCACTCTTCTAACTCCAGTCAAAATAAGCCCAATCTGTCCAACCTTTCCTCACAAGACAACCCACTCACTCTCGGTATCAATCTAGTAAACCTCCTCTGAACCGCCTCCAATGCATTTACATCCTTCCTTAAATAAGGAGACCAAAATTATAGAGTATTTGAAATGCGGTCTCACCAATGCCCTGTATAACTGAAGCATAACATCCTTACTTTTATTTTCAATTCCTCTCTAAAAAGGATAGCATTCCATTAGCCTTCTTTATTACCTACTGTGCCTGCATACCAACTTTGTGATTCATGCACTAGAACACCTATTTTCCCTCTGCACTTTGAAATTCAGTAGTCATTCTCCATTTAAGTAATGCTCTGCTTTTTTATTCTTCCTGCCAAAGTGAACAACTTCACATTTTCCCACATTATATTCCATCTGCCAGATTTTTGCCCACTCACTCAACCTATTTATATCAGTCTGCAACCTCCTTATGTCCTCTTCACAACATACTTTCCTACCTATCTTTGTGTCATCTGCAAATTTAGCTACCATGCCATCGTTCCCCTCATCTAAATCATTGATATAAAATTGTAAAAAGTTGAAGCCCCAGCAGAGATCCCTGCGGGACTCCACTCGTCACATTCTGCCAATCAGAAAAGGACCCATTTATGCATACTCTTTTCTGCCAGCCAGCCAATCTTCTATCCATGCGAATGTGTAACCCCCGACACCATGAGCTCCTACTTTGCGCAATAACCTTTTATGTAACACCTTGTCAAATACCTTCTGGAAATCCAATTACAGTATGTCAATGGGCTCCCCTTTATCCACAGCACATGTTACTCCTTCAAAGAATTCCAGTAAATTGGTTAAACATGATTTCCCTTTCATAAAACCATGCTGACTATTCCCAATTACCTTGAGTTTTTCTAAGTGCCCAGCTATAGCCTCCTAAAATGAACAATTCTAACACCTTCCCCATGACAGATGTCAAGTTAACTGGTCTTGAGTTACCAGTTTTCTGCTTCCTCCCCTTCTTGAATAAAGGGGTTATATTTCCTACTTTACAGTCTGATGGAACCTTTCCAGAATCTAGCAAACTTTGAAAAATTAAAACTAACACATCTACTACCTCATTAGTCACCTCTTTTTAAAACCCTAGATGAAGCCCATCAGAACCCGAGGACTTGTCAGTCTGCAGATCCACCAGTTTGCTCAGAACCACTTCCCTGTTGACTGTAATTTCACCAAGTTCTGTATACTGTATTCAGTAAGTTTAGCATTCATTAACATGTAGAAAACTGCTTGAAATACCCATATAGCTTATCTTCCCAGAAACAGGCTGATTTTTGGGGTTTTTAAATATAATGTAGGAATAAATTTAAAATGAGGCTACATAACAAACAACTACAATTACATTTTATAAACTATGAATTTTCTGCTTGGATCATTTCTCATTAGACCATTATTACACTGAAAGTCATTTATCTTGTATTTGCAGCTACATGCAAGAGTTGACACAGATCCACATATAACATTCTTCAGAGAAACAAAACTCAAGCACTTAAAAGGAAAGTCAAAGATGAAGAACTATTGAAATTTGTGCTGAACCATATGCTCATAAAACTGTGCCTATAAAAATGCATTGCAAAAATGAACTTGCATTCGAAGGGTCTTATTCCATCAAGTCATTCCAAATGCAATGTAGTTTTCCTGATAGACTACTGATACAATACAAACTACATCAGTGCATCTCAGCATTTCTTACACACACACAAAGCACAAACAGCTTCATATGATGTCACAAGTTCAAAGAAAAGTGCTACATAAAGCAATTAGAAAATAGCAAAGACAAAAAGACAAGCAATGAAGAATCCATAAGCAGTGTTAACATCTAATTCTAGGAAACCGATGTAGATGCAGATAAACACCACAAATAATATAACGGCATCTGAATTCCCAACTCTCTCAATAGAAGGCCATCACAACCCAAAAATGAAGGGGGATATCTGGACTAGTATTGCCAAACATCATTAAATCTTGCAGATTTAAAAACAGCTTTGATAATGGTTAATGTAGCCAAATGAGACCTGAAAACAAAAGAGTAACAGAAGGCAGAGGTCAATAAACCAGTCTGGTTGCCAGCTTGGCTTTTTCAGGAAGCAGGACCACAATAATTTTGACTGATATAGTGACCACTAGAATGGTGAAACAGTCATCCAACTATAGAAAAGTCCAAAGAGGGCGGCATGGAGCAAATTTAGCTTGGGTCAGTGTTAGGTCCACATCAAAGCTGTTGACCAATTCCCTTTACCTAATCTTTGTTATGACCGAGGTTGGAGGAATGCACGGTCTTTCTCTAGTTCCACTACTCCACTGGTCACAACATTTATTTAAATGTTTCACCCAGTTACCAATATGGCCAATTATATACTTTATCTATTTTAGTTTCAGAATTAAAATCTACCAACCAGGTTTATTTCATAAATAAAATGATCGATTTATTAGAAAACAAGACTGATTCGATAAAGCTGCAAAGCTCATTTACAGTTTGAAATATCAAAGTATAAATATATGCCCTAATATAACCTAACACACACACATACACCGATTAAAGAAAAAAAAGAAAAATGAAAAAACTGGCTCTGCAGAGATCAACTTGAAAAAATACTTTGACCAAGTTATTGTCAATTGTGGAAGAAAAAGGATAAGACAAGGAATGTTCCAGATGGCCTTTGGTCTGGCATCCAGGTACACAGACAGCTATCACTGGAATCTTTCTGGAGCAGATCTGTTCAGGAGATGAGTAGTAGTCTTGCAGGTTTTTTTGGGAGAATTACCACATCAGTGGGTTCAGCTATCACACTGGATTCTCTGAAGATTTTTCAACACAGATGGCAAAGGATGAATTGGGTGGCTTCCCTCTTAGGCTATACACCAACTGAGCAAACAGTTCAAGCCCAAATCAGAAAGCCAAAACTCCTGACAATGATAAACCGAGATGTGTGACTTCTCTATAAACAACTCTAATAGCCAGCAAGGCTCCTTATGTTTATTTAGCACTTCATTGTCTCTGCCAGCAAGTGTTTTTTTTTCAGAAACAAAATCCAAAATGTCCTTCCAGCAACCTTTTAAAATCAAATCAAATCCAGGCATCTCCTCAGGCTTTTAAATGAACAAATTTTCACAATCTTTAAAAACAGATCTCAAAAAATATTAATAATGGAAGCACCTTCATGACACCTCCACCTGTAGAGGAATGAAAGGCCATTTTAAATGTGTTTCATTATGAAGTGTGGACAACAAAAATAAATTAAAACACATTTACTCATTCTCATTCAATCTTCACCTGTAACTAGCACAGTTATGCCCTGTACCATCGCTGTACTCATAACTAAAAATAAAATTAAATTCTAGAGAAGGTATTAGCAATTCCATTGTTTTTCCCCACAATGTGGACAATATTTAGGTGATAGGGCTACAATAGTAAACTCCATTGAAATAGTCTGGCACTTTGGTTTTGAATTTTTCCACAAAGGCTAGGGGGTTACGATCTGTACATACCAGTGTCTCCCTGTAGCCGTGGTGGACATATACTTCAAAATATTTAAGAGCTAGTAGTAAGCCCAGGGTTTCTTTTTCCACTGTAGAATATCTCTTTTGGTGTCGATTTAGCTTTTTGGAAAAGTATCCCACCGGCCCATGCCCAATTCATCTTGTAACAGGACTTCACCTATCCTCAGGTCACGAGCGTCAATTGCTACCTTGAAAGGATTAGTGAAATTTGGGGCAACCAACACTGGTTCACTGATCAAAATGGCTTTCAAGCCTCTCAAAAGATGCTTGGCACTCTCCTGACCACACTACCTTGGTTTTCTTTTCTAGCAAATCCATCAGTGGAGCAGCTATAATGCTAAAATTGGTTGCACACTTGCGGTAGAAACCACACATTCCCAAAACCTCATGATTTCTCATTTAGTCTTAGGGTCAGGGAACTCCATCAATGCTTGTACTTGTGCTGTTCTTGACAGCACTTGTCCTTGCCCGAATATATGTCCGAGGTAGGCTATCCACACTTTTGCAAATTCACTTTTGGCAAGGTTGTTCACCAAATCAGCCAATTGTTATTTTCTGAACAGAACTTCTAGTTGTTCCAAGTGGTCCTTCCACGTGTCACTTTATACCAGCACATCAAGGTAAACGAGTTAGGAATACTGGCTACCACTTGCTTCATTAGGCTCTAGTAAGGTGCAGGGGCATTTTTTATTCCAAATGGCATCACTCGGCATTGGAAAAGACAGTCTAGTGTGACAAAGGCTGATATTTCTTTAGCTCGGGGTGTTAAAGGAACATGCCAGTATCCCTTTAACAAATCTATTTTTATAAGAAATATGGCACTGCCCACTCTGTCAATACAGTCTTCCAAGCGAGGAATTAGGTAGGAGTCTGCCTTTGTCACTGCATTAACCTTTTTGTAGTTTATGCAAAATCCAGTTGAACCAACAGGATTAGACACCAACATGACAGGGGAACTCCAGCCGCTTTGACTGCGTTCAATCAGGTGGTTTTCCAACATGTACTAGATTTCTGCTTTTACCTGGGCCGGTTTCTCTTGACCAAAGCAATAAAGATGCTGGTTTATAGGAGAGGATTCTCCTACATTCATATCAATTTGGCTAAGGTTGTACATCCTGGTTTGTCCCTACAGACTCCTTTAAATGCTATGAGTAATCTTGTTAGGTCCCTTCATTGTTCTGCATCCAAATATGAATGCCTTGTGTCTAATCTCCCTAACAATTCAGTGTTAGCGAACCAAATAGTAGGAGGTTCAATTTGGGAATTGTCTCGGCCTCCTTCTGCCTCATCCTCACTAACCCTTTTGTCCTTACTACCGGACATACCTGTGCTGGCTTATCCTCCTCCCGGTGACATAGTTTCAACATACTGATGTGACACAACTCATTCTTTTTCCAGCAATCTGGCATGTCAATCAAATAATTTACTGGACCCATCCTTTTGACTACTCTATATGGACCACCGAACTGTGCTTTCAGCGGTTCACCCTGTAAAGGCAGTAATATAAACATAGAAAATAGGAGTAGGCCATTCGGCCCTTTGAGCCTGCTCCACCATTCATTATCATCATGGCTGATCATCCAACTCAGTACCCTGTTCCCGCTTTCCCCCCATATCCTTTGATTCCTTTAAACCCAAGAGCTATATCTAACTCCTTCAAAACATACAATGTTTTGGCCTCAACTGCTTTCCGTGGAAGCGAATTCCATAGGCTCAACACTCTCTGGGTGAAGAAATTTCTTCTCATCTCAGTCCCGAATGGCTTACCCCGTATCCTTAGACTATGACCCCTGGTTCTAGACTCCCCCACCATCAGGAACATCCTTCCTGCATCTACCCTGTCAAGTCCTGTTAGAATTTTATAAGTTTCTATCAGATCCCCCCTCACTCTTCTGAACTCCAGCAAATATAATCCTAACCGACTCAATCTCTCCTCATACGTCAGTCCCGCCATCCCAGGAATCAGTCTGGTAAACCTTCACTGCACTCCCTCTATAGCAAGAGCATCCTTCCTCAGATAAGGAGACCAAAACTGCACACAATATTCCAGGTGTGGCCTCACCAAGGCCCTGTATAATTGCAGCAAGACATCTCTGCTAGTGTACTCGAATCCTCTCGCTATGAAGGCCAACATACCATTTGTCTTTTTTACCGCCTGTTGCACCTGCATGCTTACCTTCAGTGACTTGCGTACGAGAACACCCAGGTCTCGTTGCATATTCCCCTTCAGATAATAATCTGCTTTCCTGTTTTTGCTACCAAAGTGGATAACCTCACATTATCCACATTATACTGCATCTGTCATGCATTAGCCCACTCACTCAACTTGTCCAAATCACCCTGAAGCCTCCCTGCATCCTCCTCACAACCTACCCTCCCACCCAGTTGTGTCATCTGCAAATTTGGAGATATTACATTCAGTTCCCACATGTAAATCATTAATATATATTGTGAATAGCTGGGGTCCTAGCACCGATCCCTGTGGTACCCCACTAGTCACTGCCTGCCATTCAGAAAAAGACCCATTTGTCCCTACTCTGTTTCCTGTCTGCCAACCAATTTTCTATCTTTCGCAATACACTACCCCCAATCCCATGCGCTTTAATTTTACATGCTAATCTTTTATGTGGGAATTTGTCAAAAGCCTTCTGAAAGTCCAAATAAGCCACATCCACTGGCTCCCCCTCATCAATTCTACTAGTTACATCCTCAAAGAATTCTAGTAGATTTGTCAAGCAGGATTTTCCTTTCGTAAATCCATGCTGACTCTGCCCGATTCTACCACTGTTCTCTCAGTGCTCTGCTATAAAATCTTTGATAATGGACTCCAGAATTTTTCCCACTACTGAAGTCAGGCTGACTGGTCTATAATTCCCTGCTTTCTCTCTACCTCCCTTTTTAAATAGTGGGTTACATTAGCTGCCCTCTAATCTGTAGGAACTGTTCCAGAGTCTATAGAATCTTGGAAGATGACCACCAATGCATCTACTATTTCTAGGGCCTCTTCCTTAAGTACTCTGGGATGCATACCATCAGGCCCTGAGGATTTATCGGCCTTCACTCCCAATTTCCCCAACACCATTTCTCTACTAATACTGATTTCCTTCAGTTCCTCTCTCTACTAAACCCTCTGTTCCAACATTTCTGATATGATATTTGTGTCCTCCTTTGTGAAGACATTGAGGAACCAAAGTATGCATTTAGTAGGTCAGCCATTTCTTTGTTCCTAATAATAAATTCCCATTTCTGACTGTAAGGGACCTACATTTGTCTTCACCAATCTTTTTCTCTTCACATACCTATGGAAACTTTTACAGTCAGTTTTTATGTTCCCCACAAGCTTGCTCACATACTCTATTTTTCCCCTTCTTAAATCAATCCCTTGGTCCTCCTTTACTGAATTCTAAACTGCTCCCAATCCTCAGGTCTGTTTTTTCTGGTGAATTTATATGCCTGTTCCTTGGATCTAATGCTATCTCTAATTTCCCTTGTAAGCCATGCTTTGGCTACCTTTCCCAATTTACTTTTGGGCCAGACAGGAATAAGCAATTGTTGCAGTTCAGCCATGTGTTCTTTAAATGTTTGCCATTGCCTTTCCACCGTCATCCCTTTAAATAACATTTCCCAATCTATCAGCCAACTTGCACCTCATACCTTTGTAGCTTCCTTTACTAAGATTCAGGACCCTAATCTCAGACTCAACTACATCACTCTCCAACTTGATGAACAATTCTATCGTATTATGGGTCGCTCATCCCCAAGGGGTCTCGCACAACTAGATTGTCAATTATTCCTCTCATTACACAACACCCAGTCTAGGATGGCCTGCTCTCTAGTTGGTTCCTCAACGTATTGGTCCAGAAAACCATCCCGTATATACTCCAAGAATTCCTCCTCTATGGTATTGAGACTAATTTGATTTGCCCAATCTCTATGCAGATTTTTTTTTTCTTTGGCCTCTATCTCAAGAGACAATGGGTAAGCGCCTGGAGGTGGTCAGTGGTGTGTGGAGCAGCGCCTGGAGTGGCTATAAAGGCCAATTCTAGAGTGACAGGCTCTTCTGCAGATTTAACTCACCCATAATTACAGATGATCCTTTATCGCATGAGTCTCTAATTTCCTGTTTAATGCCATTCCTAACATCACCACTACAGTTTGGGAGGTCTATATACAACCCCTTTGTATCCCCTGGTTGAAATGGTCAGGTCTTGGCATGCTTCTCTGCCCATTTCTTCATGATTGTTTGGGACATTTTAAAGGTGTTCCTGAGCCATCTTGCAAGCTCGTGAACCACTCCTGGATCATGGATATGTAACCCAACATGGAAGGTTTATCCTTTTGTTCTGAAAACTTTGCTTTGATTAGTTTCAGAGGACCTCTTACCTCATGTCCACAAATTAATTCAAAAAGGACTAAAACCAGTAGACTCATGAGGTGAATCCCTGGTGGCAAACAAAAGAAATTCCAGCCGTTTGGCCCAATCATGGGGATATTCATGACAATATGCCCTGATCATTGTTTTGAGGGTCTGATGGTACCATTCTAAAGCCCCTTGTGCCTGTGGGTGGTATGCTGAGGACTTTAACTGTGTTAGACCCAGATTAAAGTTTTTCAGGCAGTTATGAGTAGACAAAAAGTTGGAACCCTGATCTGACTGGATCTCAAATCGGTAACACACATCCAGTGAAGAACTGAGTTAACTTCTCTACCACTACCTTAGCAGAAATTGTTCAAGGGAATGGCCTCTGGGAACTGAGTAGCCATATCCATAATAGTGAGTGTATACTGGTGTCCTGCGTTTGTTTTTGGTAAATGTCCCACACAGTCTACAAACACCCTACTAAACGGTTCCCCAAAAACTGGTATGGGAATTAGAAGCATTAGTTTTATTGCAGGTTGCAGATTTCCCAAAATCTGGCACGTATGACATTTTATGAAACTGTACCACGTCCTGGAGAAGATCTGGCCGGTAAAAAAGTCAATTTATACATGCTTGGGTCTTCCGGATCCCTACATGTCCTGCCATCGGAATTTCATGGGCTGTCCTTAATATTTCCTGGCGATACCTGGGTGGCACCACTATCTGGTGAACCACTGTCCAGTCTTCATTCGCAGGTCTGTGAGGAGATCTCCACTTCATCAGAATCCAATTTTTAATCCAGTAGCATTCTGCAACTCCTTCTGCCTCCGCTTCAGTTTGAGTCTATTGCGCCACTTTACTTAACTCTGGATGAGCTTGCTGAACCTCGATCAGAGAAGACTTACTGAACAATTCCTTCAAATTACCCAAATCGCCCAAAAAGTTTCAGAATGTGTGTCTCTGGTGCCCATCTGACCTCTGACAATGGAACTTCTTTAGCCATTGTTTGGGTCACTACACACGAAGGAAAATTTCCTGGAATCTTTCCCTGCAACTGCTCCATCTCCTTGACTTCACTTGGCCTCTCCATAACTACTAGAGAAGCTACTACCATTGTTCCAGCCAACTCATCCTCTGGAGGAGGTCAACTCCATCTACAGGCATACTATGGACAGCTCCTACAGTTAACGTTCCAGACATTAGATCACACTCCAGGTGCACCCGATACTAAAGTACAGGTACATACTCCCCGCCGATAACTGTTCAGTAAAACCTTGGCATTCAATGTGCTCTCTGGTGGAAAAGTCATGCCTTTCCCCAGCAAGAGAGTTTGGGTGGCTCCTGTATCCCCAAGTATAACTATAGGTTTACCTGCCTCACTTGAGGGATAAGGAGTTACTTTTCCTTTTGACAAGAATTCCCTATAACTCTCAGGTATCTTGTTCACATTCCCGGCACTCAGTGGTTTTTGTACTTGACCTTACAGCTGCAGTCAGAACTACAGCTTGATCAGTCATACTCTCAGTCAGGGCCCCCTTCTCTGCATTGGCCTTATGTACCCCAAAACATCTGATGGGTTTCCAGCAATCTGCACAAAAGTGTCCCACCTTGTGGCAATGGAAACATTGAGGCCTCCGGACCTCACTCCCACTCTCAGCATTTTCCTTTCTTGCCTGAGGAGATCCCAGTACACTCCCAGCTCATCCCTGGCTACTTGCCTTCCTTTCACCCTCCCACCTTCCATCCTTCTTGGGTTTGTGAGGGTGATGGAAAAAGGGTTTGGACTCGTGGACAAACTCGTGATCATCAGCCATCTCAGCTGTCTGTCTGGCTATTGAAACCTTCTGGTTCTCTACATGGATTCTTACTAATGGAGGGAGTGAATTTTTAAATTCCTCCTGGTGAACTATTTCCCCAAGGGTGTCATATGTAGCTTCTACCTTTAGTGCCCACATCCAATGATCAAAGTTAATTTACTTTACCCCCTCAAATTCTATACAAGTCTGCCCAGGCGATTTCTGGAGGTTTCGAAATTTCTGTCTGTAAGCTTCAGGGACAACTCAGAAGCAGCCTTTTTTGCCATCTCAATCTGCAGAAAGCATAGCATAAACCTCATGAGCTCTGCCCATCAACCTGCTTTGCATGAGCTGTGTCCAGTTTTCTTTTGGCCACATCATCTGTTTGGCTCGCTTTTCAAAAGAAATGAAAAATGTCTCTACATCCCTTTCCTCAAACTTCGGAAGGGCTTACACAAATTTAAACAACTCCCCACTGGGTCCTGGGTTGGAGTAAGATTCTTCCTCATCAGAATTTTCCCTGCAGTCAAAGCCAACTTAAAAAAAAAAATTTTTTCCAGCCTTTTAAGATGGTATTCCCATTCTCTCCTTTTCTTCTTTCTCTTGCCCTCTCTCACTCCTGTCGCTCTGCATGCTCCCTTCAAAATGCCTTTTGCCTTTGCCTCTCTTTGAAATTCTTCCTGTCCAACTGAATCTGTGCCAGTGTTACTTTGTCTTCTTCTGATTCTACTTATTTCTCTGGCTCTTTTCCTTGAATCTTCAGCTGTCTGGCCACTAGACTCTGAATTTCAGGTCTCCGAGCTTTCGATCTAATATCTTCCTTCAAGTGCTCTGCCACACTTAACAGCTCATCAGTGGACAATGCCTTTAAAGAACCATAATTTATTCCAGACTACTGCACAAATGTACTTGCATCAAAAGTAACCACTCCGGTAGTATAAGCTTTACTGTCATGCACAAGAAACCTAGTGTTTTTCTTTTCCCCTTTTCAATTATTATTACACCAATTACAATTGCACTGCGTCAGCTTTGCGTTATCTCGGACTAGCCTCCGATTAAAATGTTCCAAGAGAGGTTGGAGGAATGCACTATCTTTCTCTAGTTCCTCTGCTCCACTGGTCACAACACATATTTAAATGTTTTACCCAGTTACCAAAATGGCCAATTAAATACTTGATCTAGATTAGTTTCAGAATAGAAATCTGCCAACCAGGTTTCTTTAATGAATTTATTGATTATAAAACAAGACTTATTCAATAAAGATGCAAAGCTTAACAGTTTGAAATATGAAAGTATAAATATCTACCCTTCTAAAATAACCTAACACACCGATTAAAGAAAAAAAAATAAAGAAAAATGAAAAAAACTGGCTCTGCAGAGATCAACTTATAATGAAAATACTTTGGCCAAGTTATTGTCAATTCTTGAAGAAAAAGGAGAAGATATGGAATGTTTCAAATGACCTTTGGTCTGATGTCTGGGTACAGAGATGGCGGTCACCGGGATCTTTCTGAAGTAGTTCTGTTCAGGATGTCAAGGAGCAGTCTTGCGGTAATTCTGCTGAAAAGCCTGCATCAGTGGGGTCAGCTATCACGTTGGATTGTCTGAAGATTTTTCAACACAGAGGGCAAAGGATGAGTTGGTTGGCTTCTCTCTTAGCAGGATACACACCAACTGAGCATTCAAACAGTCCAAGCCCAAATCAGAAAGCCAAATCTCCTGACATCCATAAACCTAGACATCTGACTTCTCTGTAAATGACTCCAATAGCCAGCAAGGCTCCTTATGTTTATTTACCACTTCATTGTCTCTTCCAGCAAGTTTTTTTTAACCCAAAGTGTTCTTCCAGTAACCTTTCAAAATAAAACCAAATCCAGGCATCTCCTCAGGCTTTTAAATTAACAAATTTTCACAATCTTTAAACAAGAGATCTCAAAAAATATTAATAATGGAAGCACCTTCATGACACCTTGCACTCCCATAACTCACTCTTTGTCTGCTTGGGACACTTGTATTCTCTCCCTAGAGTTCACTAAATTCTCTCCCAGCCCATTTCTTTTAAGAGTTCTCCTCCTTTCCATATGAAGGTTCCTGATGCAGTGAGTCCCATCAGCAAACCATGGTCACAGCATGATTTTAAAAAACTAACTTTTTTTATATATAAAAAGAGAAAGCTAACAATTACACACACTTATACTATCTGGAGTTTAGCTGGATTGTAGGCAAGAGAAAACTCATCATGGTTCTTTTAATATGTACTAATTAAGAAATTAGGTGAGCCACAACAGATAAGGAGAAATACGGGGTGAATGCTAGCCAAACCCTGCCTACAGAATAATTCTTAACTTAGCTTTGGAATTTTGTCTGTTTATTACATAATTTAGATCTTAGTGTTTAAATCTTAGTGATTTTGCCATCAAAGCATACACCAAAACAAGTTTTTAAGAAGTATTACAACACTGGACTAGGGTGGCAAGTCATTTCCTCCAATTTTGTTTTTTTAAAGAAGTCTGTCTTTGAACAGTGTTTTTGCTATTATGGTCGACAATATGCACTGCATTAGATACACCATGACATTTACAAGTATGACAGCTGAAAAATCATCTTGCTACCAGGATTCAACATAGCATGTGTTTTTGTCTTCTAACTTACTGCCTCATTGACTTTAGCTCTGCTCCCACTAATAATTTTATTCCACTTTCTCCACTAATAGTGTGTCTTATATTAACACCTTTACAGCACATCAACAATTTTAGCACTTGTTTGAATATCCTGTGTATGCATCTTAGACAACATTTGAACTCAACATCTCTAATCTCAATTCGTAGTGATGACAATCTCATCAGTTTTATTTCTAATTAGTGCTTGAAGCCATAGCAACAAGATATTAAAGGCATGTATCTAATTTAAGTAATTCTTGTAATGTTTTGCCTGAAAAGAATTTTTGCAATCCCAAATGCAGGTTATTTCAAGACTTGTATTACTGCAAAATAATTTTATTTAATCCTTCCACTATTACATAACTCTTGATTATTGCGTTACAAGTTTATTCTAATATGCAAATTCAGTCAACTATCTCCAATTCAAAAATCAGTCAAATGGGAAGAATCTCAATTGTTTGTACACAAGTGAAATGTTACATACAGTACCACTCTTCTTCAATGAGCATCCCCCCAAATACCAATGGAGTCAAGTCATAATCAGCCATGTCACTCAATGGCAGAACAGGCTTGAAGGATGAAATAGCTGGCTCCTGTTCCTATGTTACAATAATAATCCACCCCTTGTGTGTTTGTGCATGGGCCTACACCGTTCAACAAGAGTAGAAAGGAAGCACCTCATGGTAGTTAAACTCCTCGCGATTTAATTAACCAGTGGTCGAGTTATTTTGCTTTGCAGGGGGAAAAAAAAAGGGTTTTTAGTGAGCAGCTGTTAAACAAATACCCAAATCTGTACATGGTGTGTGACATAATCAGATAATAAACCTGTAGGTTTAAACCCAATATTATGCTATTGCTCCCAGCATCACAGCCAACCTCACTACAGTACAGACATATAAAGGCATATGCTCGGAAATGATCAGATAATCTTAAATTTAAATAAAAATACTTGTATCATTTCAACCCAAGTTTATCAGGGTAAACTTCAAGATGACAAAATCAAAGATGAAATTACAAGAGCAACTGCCACCTTTGACTGCAACCCCCTTCTCCCTTTCTGCTTCTTACATCACCACCTCGGACAGCAAGTTGATATGGATTTTGCTTCAAAATTGAGGATATCTACTTGGCTGCCTCAGTCTTATCCTGCAACACCACCTCTCCCACCCCAAATCGGAGTTCACAACACCTTGTAGATTTTCCTCCGGCTCTCAGACATAAAATTCACCACCTGATCTCAACCTCCTAACAACCCGGTAGCTGGCCACATAACTTTTCCTTACCCAAGTCCACACTAACTCTAACCAGCCAGCAGCTATTACATACCTATGTTATATCTACCTCATGGTGTGAAATAAGGTAAAAACAATGTGAATTTAGAACATAAGAGCCAAGGGTGGAACTTTGGAAAATAACAAAACTGACCATTATGGACACATTATAGGGGATGTACCACCAACCTTGGGCAGGCAAGAATGGAATGATAAAAAGGGTGATGCCATGGAGATGGAGCATAGAGGCGAGGAGGTGACCATAATCAAAGGCCTATTCCTTTTCTGTTATCTCCAGACTTTCTCCCATGCTCTTTTCACTACCTGCACCCTATATCAACTCCAAATAATCCAAAACTTATACTTCATATGACAAAGATCTACTGAATGGTAACAGCTGTCCTTGCCAAACTCAATGTGGCTCCCCTTTCTCCAGTGTATTTATTTTAAAATCCTCATTCTACTTTTACAAATCCCTCTACAGTCCTGCAGAACTTTGTCTCTCCTACTTCTCCATCCCTACAGCACAGTTTAAACTTGGCACTCTTATAATCCTGGTCTATTGTATGTCTTCCACAACTTTAGTCACCTGCCCTAACTCCTCTTCAAACTACTATTTGATGTCCAATCACCCCATGAAGCACATTTGGATATTTTGTTATTTAAAGACATTAAAAAAGCACAGGTTAGTGTTGCAGACCATGCTGTATCACTCAGGTAGTTGTGCGATTGGTTAAGATCACCCTCAAATCCAACTTGAGCCTTCCAGTGTGGGGTAAGTTAAAAATGTGAAGTTAGCATTAACAAGATAGGTTATTCATCTTCATCTACTTTCCTACCTGAAGGAGAATGGGCTGGACCTGGGGAAGCCTCTGGGTTTATATTGATATTATTTTGCATAATAGAAACCTACATTATATTATTTGCAACATAGTTTCTGAAAAAACAGGTTGTGCCTTACACATTTGATGGAAGATTTTTTGAGGAAGTCACTCTGGTAGTGGGTGAGGGGGATTTGGTTTTCAATTTGGACTTTTAGAAAGCCTTGAATTTAAAAAAAAGTCTCACACAATAGATTTCATAAAATAGATTTTAGGGGCATCAGTGGAGATTTGGAATGCTGGATTAGAAATTGGCTCCAATCCAGCAGTCAAAAATCTGTAATTGACAGAATTAGTTCAGCTTGGAGGCATGTTACTAGTGGTAAGCCCCCCAGGGATCAGTCATGGAACTATTCATTTCATTATCATCAATGACCTGGACAATGGAGTGGTATATAGTAAATAAGTTTGCAAATGACAAAAATCTTACAAAAGAAAAGAGTAGAGGAGAGTTGGTTCTTGGCTGGGTCAGAGATTGCATCACATTGGATGAGGAACTTCAGTTACAAGGATAGGTTGAAGAAGCTGGGGCTGTTTTCCTTGGAAGAGGATATTTGATAGAGGGGTTCAAAATCATGAGGGATCTGGACAGAGTAGATAGGGAGAAACTGTTCCCTTTGGCAGAAGAATCAACCAGAGGACACTAATTTAAGGCGATTGGCAAAAAAGCAACAGCGACATGAGGAAAAACTTATTTTTCCAATGCATTGAGTGGTTAGGATTTGGAATGCACTGCATGCTAGCGTGGTCCAATTGAGGCCTTCAAACAAGAATTGGATAATTATCTGGAGAAAAATTTTCAGGACTGCAGGGAAAAATTGTGGGAGGGGGGCTGGGCGAGTTGCTCTTGCATAGTGCCGGCACAGACATGACTGTCAAATGGCCTCCTTCTGTGCTGTGTCCATTCTATGAGAAATAAGCTTCTTTATAGATAAGACTTGGTCCATGTGACCTCCTGGACTGATTTTGATTGCCTGAAGAGGAGAGGAAGGTAGCGTTTTAGTCATGCCAAGTGTGCGGCTGGATTGATAGACCAGCTAGTTGTTTTCTGCCTGCCAAGTTTGTGTGCTATGTAGTATGCTAGATGCAGATTATGGCAAAAATTATGACACCTTCTCACCTTTCAAGTAGAGCAAAAATCATTTATATTTCTGGTTAGTGACAAATGTTATACATGGTTTTCCAATAAAAACCTTTAAACTAATGCAGAAAACATTACCATTTTAAATGGGCATCACCTTCACAAAAAAACCTTTGGTCTTGCATTTACAAATTAACTACAGAAGTGTAAGGAACAGTGCGACATTACATCAATTGTGTGCATCTTCATCATGATGAAATTACAAGGTTTTTGCTTAGTCTTTTACTTCCCAAACAGAAATAATTTGGCAGACACTCATTAGATGTTCTTTATTGCTGTTTGTTTAAAAAAAGCTGCATACCTTCAAGTCAGCTCACAAATTGAAAAAGTAAACAGTACACACCCATTCACCTCAAAAAGACGACATTTTAGCTTTAAGGAGGGTACTGAGAAAAGCAAAAATGACATTTCCCATCCTACATGCATTGACCCTTGGAGACAGATTTCATGCCTTGGTTTTGGATTTGCTGCAGAGGCACAGAATTAGAGGGCATTTGATTCAAGTCTTTAAAATTAAGGGCATTGTTAACATATAGGTGGATACGTAATAACACAAAGTGGAGCTTGAAGTAATCAGTCAAGCCGATGCAACAGTGGGAGAGTTCTAATATATGCAAAATTTTACTTTTCCTAATAGGGTGATCAAGCTGTGCATCAGGGTTCCAAAGTGAAAACCAACTGCTTGCAGTCCTTCAGTAAGATGTTACACACATTTTTGGAAAGCCACAAGAATTATGGCAAAAGGAAGGTAAAATTTTGGAATTAAACAAAATGTACTGGGGCTGCCTGGAGTTTGCTTAACTGCCCATGAAGGATTGAAGAGCAATTTTTGACAGAGGCTTTTGAATTGGATTCAGAACTGGTCTCTGTTTTTGGGCCTCCACAAATACCACCCCTGCTATGACCAACCTCCTCCCACTCCAGAGACAGAGATCAGCACAGACCATCAAACCACCACACTCCACCTGGATGGGGAAGAGACAGGAATGTTGAGGATATAGAATTCGATCCAGTCATAAGCGGGGCAAGTGTGTATATGCCTGATGAATTGTGTTCATCCTTAAGCATAGTACTGTTACATGCAGTGTACAAAATTAGCTACCAATTCATACCTCTGAAAGTAGCACCGTCAACTATGGTATCAACATAGAGTTATTCATTGCTGGAGGCAGTCAAAAAATTGCTTCCAGTGGACTGAGAAATTCCCAGCTAGGTGAGCAAAGGTGTTTAATAATCCTTGGCCTAAATGGATTATTTCAAAAAACATTGGGAAAGGTACTTGCAGCTCATAACTCAAACCACCATGTCTGCACAAGTTTATTCATGTTAAGAATGTTTTAAGTTGAGCCAGCTGTTGAAGAGAACATCCCACAATATAAACATGGTGGTTTCTATTGCAGCAGATACAGGAAAGTGGCTCTCCAATATAAATGGATCATAAAATGCTTCAAGTACACATGAATCCCTACCCTGAAGTAGGGGTGTCAGGTAGCACTTTGTAGACTTTTGTAACTCAAAAGCTTTCTCAAGTTTTTTTTTAAAATAGCAATCCTCAATTTTGTTTCAAATAACAGTAAAAATATTATTTTTTCAATAGAGCCAGAGCTAAAATTCTTATTTTCTTTCAAAATTTCCATTCTATTACTGTAATATGGGACTCAATTGTACAAGATAAACATTTAAACAGAGATGGACCAGAACTGCCTTATCAAGCCTATTTGTATAGTACCACCAAATGGGCAAATTCTGAGTACTTCTGAATGGAAGCACACCAAACCAAATGCATTCTATTAATTTAATTGTTTTAAACTTAAACGCCTTATGTCAAACTTAAGTGAACACTTTTTCTAGAATTAAAATGGTCAGAATGGAGTGTTAAAGTTTCTGTGGAGACCATGTAAATTTTTCCAAATCCAAAACATTGCTTTGTATATTTTTTTTACAATTCACATCATATTCCCATGTATATCCCAATGTTTTTTTTTTAAAAAAGATACAAGAGGTCATCTGCCAAAAGCAAGTTTTATAATTCACCAGCCCTGAAATGCACCAACTTGGATTTAACCTTCTTAAGCTGTTTTCAGTGTCCATTACAAGCAAAACAAACTAAAGTGAGGTTACAGCCTTGCATTACGCAAGAGAATTTAATAGCACAATAAATGCCTTTCAGCCAAACAAGTCTTATTAATCATTCCTGCCCGTTTGCCTTATCCTACACCTACAATAGATAGATTGGAGAGTTGGGCAGAGAAATGGCAGATGGAGTTGAATCAGGGCAAATGCGAGGTGATGCATTTTGGAAGATCCAATTCAAGAGTGAACTATACAGTAAATGGAAAAGTCCTGGGGAAAATTGATGTCCAGAGAGATTTGGGTGTTCAGGTCCACTGTTCCCTGAAGGTGGCAACGCAGGTAAATAGAGTGGTCAAGAAGGCATACGGCATGCTTTCCTTCATCGGACGGGGCATTGAGTACAAGAGTTGGCAGGTCATGTTACAGTTGTATAGGACTTTGGTTCGGCCACATTTGGAATACTGCGTACAGTTCTGGTCGCCACATTATCAAAAGGATGTGGATGCTTTGGAGAGGGTGCAGAGGAGGTTCACCAGGATGTTGCCTGGTATGGAGGGCGCTAGCTATGAAGAGAGGTTGAGTAGATTAGGATTATTTTCATTAGAAAGACGGAGGTTGAGGGGGGACCTGATTGAGGTGTACAAAATCATGAGAGGTATCGACAGGGTGGATAGCAAGAGGCTTTTTCCCAGAGTGGGGGTTTCAATTACTAGAGGACACGAGTTCAAAGTGAAAGGGGAAAAGTTTAGGGGGGATATGCGTGGAAAGTTCTTTACGCAGAGGGTGGTGGGCACCTGGAACGCATTGCCAGCGGAGGTGGTAGATGCGGGCACGATGGAGTCTTTTAAGATGTATCTAGACAGATACATGAATGGGCAGGAAGAAAAGAGATACAGAACCTTAGAAAATAGGCGACATGTTTAGAGAGAGGATCTGGATCGGCGCAGGCTTGGAGGGCCGAAGGGCCTGTTCCTGTGCTGTAATTATCTTTGTTCTTTTGTTCTTTGTTTTAAACATTTTTCTCCCCAAAAACAAAATTAATTACCTCTTAAACCATTTATACTGTCTGCTTCAATGGCATTCTTAATTTATTCAATAGGTCTACTCCCTTTTGAGTAAGTGTTCCATACAATTCCCATTTTTACACCAATACCATAATGTTTAAATTATTTCCATTCTTTTCACACTCCAACATGGCCTTCTATTGTTATCACTAAAAAACTGCAAGTTGAATATCTTCTCTTTTTGGTCTCTCAAACACAACCCTCTGGTTATATATAGAGGACATCCAACACATTAAAGATATCAAGGCCCAAGTGCCAGAACCACTTGTCAAAAATGCAGGCACAAGCTAATGCCTTTGTCCCAATAATTAATTTTAAACAGGATTGAAAATTGTGGGTATCGAGTGTCCAAATTTCCGATGGGTGCTCCCAGGTACTGAAATTCTTACACTCAAGTGAAGAAAATCTGGACTTGCAATTCAAAGTGTCAAAAATATTAAGAAAGGAAGGCAATAATCTCACGAACCTGGAGCCAAAATTTAGAAGCACATTCTAAACTGCAAAATAACCCCTCATCAAATGCAACTCTAAGTGACCTCAGGCTTATGCTTTTTAAAAAAAAATTAAGGCAATTAGACTCAGTGGCCTGAAAGGGCCAGGAAAAGAGTTATATTTATGTAGTATATACAAGTGGGTAAACTACATTTGACTCTACTCGTATATAACAAAATTGAAAAAGCACTTTGACAGGATCAAACAGAGGCACCAAATGTTACTGAAACAAATAGTATAGCTTACAAATTAACTTGGTTCTCATGTTTGTGGCTTACACAAAAGACTGAAAACATCCAGTAGTAAGAAATCATCCCCATGGTCAAAGCTGTCACTGCAAACCTACAGCATCTGAAGAAAATCACTCCTGCTATTCCTTTATTGTTCGAGATCAAAGCTGAGCCAAGGGAATACAACCATATAGGTTAGAGATTAGAGATATCACTACTGTTTAGGTTTCTCATTTTTAATTCCATTTCCCATCTTTAAACCCAAACATCTATATTTTCGCTGTAAAAAGGTCAAGTCACCAGTTGCACTGAATACTTGCTCTTAAGCTAATCATGCTTTCTTCCCTTCGAGTAAGGAATACCATGCTGACAAACCTCCCTTAGCTACAGAAAATAGCATGGCAAGATGTTATCTCAGTAAAAATAGACTGCAGGAACAGAATTGAAGACAAGTTGCTTAATTAAATGATGAGGTATGGCAGCTGCGCACCCAGAAGTGTACATTAGTTTTCTCTGAACACTGAAGTTGTGGAAGTGGCCATTAACTCTCAAATTATTCATTACCTTCAAAGCTCTATTATGGCAGGAGTGATCGGCAGCATAGCTTTCAGCAAAGGTCATTTTGCTGCCTATGCTGTTCACCTCTGATCTAGAACACGTGTACATCTTGCACATCTCAAAGCCTGCTGTATATATTCCCAGTTATATTATACAGGTGCTTAGCTATCTAGTTTCCACTTAAATTTGCCCTATGCTGTGCTTTTAAAAAAAAAGCAATTCATTGTTGGTATCGCTGGTATGTCCAGTTGCTTTTAATTCATTGCAACACTTTGATATAGCTAAATGACATGCAAGCTTTTTTTTTAGTAATTTATGGGACATGGGCATCCCGACTTTAACTGGCCACCATTGGTGGTCATGCCTTCAGCTGCCAAGGCCCCACTGTCTGGAATTCCCTCCCTCAACCTCTCCATCTCTTCCTCCCTTAGGACAGACCTCAAAACCTACCTACCTTCGTCCAATCTACCCTAATATTTCCTCATGTGGCTTGGTGTCAAATTGTGTTTGCTATCAGTCCTATGAAGCACTTTGGAATGTTTTACTACATTAAAAGGTGCTATATAACACAAGTTGTTTTTCATAGATTTCATAGAGATACAGCACTGAAACAGAGTCTGTGACTACCAACAACCACCCATTTATACTAATCCTACATTAATTCCATATTCCCTACCACATCCCCACCATTCTCCTACCTACACTCGGGGCAATTTACAATGGCCAATTTACCCATCAACCTGCAAGTCTTGGGCTGTGAGAGGAAACCGGAGCACCAGGTGGAAACCCACACCGTCACAAGGAGAACTTGCAAACTCCACACAGGCAGTACCCAGAAGCGAACCCGGGTCACTGGAGCTGTGAGGCTGCGGTGCTAACCACTGCGCCGCCATGTTGTTTGGGACTAGAGACATACATACATCATGCAAGGGCAAACAGCAGATTTCTGTCCCTAAAGGACCACCCTGCCACCCCAAGGAGGCGGCTAGGAAACAAGGACGGGGGAGGGGGACTGTCGCCTACCTACCCCATCTGCTATTTTACCAGCAGCGGGGGAGCTGGCAAATGACCTGGCCACCCTTAGGCCAAATGAGGCCCTTAAGTGGCCAATTAAGTGCCACTGAACAGTCTCTTCCCACTGCTGCTGGTATTTTACCAGTGGCGGATGGGCACTTTGGCACCTGAGGCCGAGTAATACATGGCAGACTGCTTGCAGGATTGGGGGGGGGGGGGGGCACCCTCTGCTTCACAGAGGGCTCCCCAACAGCACAGGTTGCCCCTGCTAAAACATCCCCCTTCCTCCCCCCCCCGTCCTATACTTGGACCATACCCACACCCCCTCCTCTTGGCGGGCTGAGTCGATTATCCATAGGGAGGCCCGACCCCACTTAGTTTTTTGGAGGCCAGCGTCCAAGCTCCTCTTCTTGCTGGCTACCCTTTGATCGACTATCAACTCTTCGAGGCCTCAGAGGGGCGCAAGTCCCAACTGAAGCCAATTAAGGACCCGAATCACATGAAAGAGTGGCACAGCTTTCCAACCAGTGGGCAGGGCCACCGTCCCACTGCTGAATTCTGGTCCCAGTATTTTCAGGTGCCAAACAAATTTAGCAGCTGACACCCAATACATTTGATTGCTCCCACATTACACCTTCATTCTTGGCCCATGACCTCACATAAAGCTCCCAAATGTCCTTCATCCAATAAAGCTACTTCAGTTTCAAGAAAAACACATTCTCAAGGCTCTCAAAAAAGAAAAAAATTTACAGGTCATGGGGTGGCGGGGGTGGAAGGAGGGGTAGAGCACACAGGAGTGGTAAAGAAGGTGGGGGGGGCGGTAGAGAGAGGTTGGGCAGTAGAGAGGTGGGGGGGCCAGAAAGACTGAAAACAGACAACAAAAAATACAATGGACCAAATGGCTCCCCATTGTTCTGTGTGATTTCATGACATTTTAAGCCCAACTCCATTCGAGATTTGAATCTTCATCTCTGGTCGGTAGCTTCTTCTAATACTCTTGGACAGGATCCAAAGCTGGAACTCCTTTATACAATTCTTCTTACTTTTAGTCTCGAAACTTGTCTCAACCTTTATTATTTTTGCTACTTCGCAATACAAGTGTCATTTGTACTCATCTCAACTTTATGCTCTGTTCTTTCCAATTTGCAAATTTGCACCCCACACACTCATCCACTTTTCTATAGTCTTGCTGTAACAAAATCACGACTCATCACAGCACTTTCAACGGTCTCATTCTTAGAACTTAAAAGCTATCGAACTCTTCTTCCTTCTACAATATTTAGGCTTTTAAACTCCAAGCTTGATGCCATCTAACCACATCCTAATTTAACTAATGGTTTTCTGTGACTTCACTCATCCTCCCTCTTCTGTATACTTCAGCTAATGCAAAATTCTGCTGCTCATAATCTATCCCAGTCCAACATGCTCAACTCTGTTCACACTGACCTGTATTGGGATCCAGTCCCCCAATGCCACAAAGTTAAATCTTAGTTTAATCTTTAGCCCCTTCAGCAGTCTTGCCCCTCCTAACCTCTGCTCTGACCCATTAATTCCTCAATCCCCTCCCTAAGCTCCATTTTCTCACTTGCTGCCGCCCTCTCCTTAAAATAAGTGTTTTTCACCAAACTTTTTGCCACCTCTTTGGCTTTGCACCCATTTTCCTCACACATTCATGAAACCCCTTGGAGACATTCATTCTGTGAGAAAGTTGATATATAAATGAAAGAAGTTGCTATTTTTCATTCTTTTCAAGCTTGGTGGTTTCCACCAAGATGGACCTTGCTTTTCATGTTATTTTCTCAACAACAAACAGTTTGCTGACTCTTCAATTTGAAACCTATGAATTGTGGTGGGCCAATTGTTTCAAACAGTAAATAATCATGTGTATTACATTTCAATGGAACAATTTTCCATTACTGACAACATTCATCCAATGAAATCCACACTTTTTGAACCAGAAAACTGTAAAACACACTTGGATGATATAGGTTTTGGACATCATAACCACTCAACAAACTTTTCCATTACATGCAAGAGTATCCTTAATCTCTGAACTCTTAGATCAACTTCTGCACATTACAGCAAGTTATTAACAAGTGTGGAAACAAGGCATGGGTGAAGGTAGTGTTAGAAATCCCAGTGAACATAAATTTTGGATTAACATATTTTACAAACTTAATTTTATATTCAATAGCTTGAGCTTTAAATTGATAAGAAAACTTGCCTAGAAAATATTTACTGAAGTTCTACCTAAAAGTGAGAAAGGCCTTCTGATAACTCATTATGTTAACCCAGTTAATTTTATAGCCAAGGGAATAATTAAACATTATTTCTGATCTGTCAATCTAAGTATTTCTTTTCAAAGCACAAAATTGAAAATTAAAAATATAAATCTGTTGTACAAAAAAAAAGTTTCCTAAACAGGGCAGGAGAGGGAGTTTGTATAGATTCAACTATAGCAAGTTATAAAATATGCGGTAGCATGCTAACGTACCTCAGTGCTGTAAATTACATTTTACAGTTGTGATGGCTCTATTCAATAAAAAGATGGTCAATCTTACAGTGCAAGTTGCTATATAATTTACTGCCATCCTAAGCCATCTATTGGAAATAAATTGCTTTACCAATAATTCTGATCAACTTAATGCAGTCGTAGTCAATACTGTCAACAATTATGAAAAATAAGACTTTCCGAATGACTTACGATGCAAACAGAATAATGACGACTTATTACAGGTACAACACATGAATTATAATGCACCCTTACATCAGTTAAGCATTGACGCACTGTAAAGTTCTATGATTAAAATAAATTATATTAATAGTTTAACCATGGCTATCCTGACATTTTCAACCAGTTTCTACAAAAATGATCTAATCAACCAGCTCTTTATTTCTAAAATACTGAAACTCATCTTCAAAAGATATCTGGGGACAACTTCACTTATTTTTGTTTTAACAATTGTACCTTTTAGAGCACAGCCTTTCTTCTGTGCAGTAACATGCATCACTTGCACTTGCTGTGTTCTGTTCAGGGTCCCTTCACTTCCCATTCTCTGCAGCTTTTCACCCAAGCCGATGGTCTTTGACCTGCGGCTGGAATCTTCTTTCCTTGCTGCAGATAGCTTAGAAGCTGCACCGACTGAAGAAGGTCTAGCCAGTCGTGATGGTTTGGACATTTTTTTCCTGCACTACTCTTTTTCCTGCGAAATATCCGTAGCATAAATTCTACATTCAAAAAAATCCTGCAGGCATCTGCTAGATGCAAACTATCAGTGTGGAGTGCATGGTTCAACTGAGCTGAAATGCAGTGCAACAGTACAACATCGCTGATAGAAACAAAAAGACACTGTGATTTCACAGACAGTTTATCAGACCTGTGGAATGTGGATGCGTTGGGATGAAGCTGATGACTAGTCTGCTGTTGGTGGATCTCACCACGTACCAGGAACAGATGCTCTGTCAGATATTATTAAACCCTCCAGCAAGCAGAGACTAGACACTGGGCAGCACCAAAGCATACCAGGAATTTCACCTTCACTGGCCTCCTCAGGTATGACAGGAAAAATAAACCAGATGTAAAGTCAGAAAGCAATGGATCATCATTTATTGCGACAGTTCAGCTGTCCCAATCAACTACAAAGTTGCTCTTATCTTCTGTTTTTACAATTATAGACTAAATCCATAACTATCAAATTCTTGCATCCGTCAACATTAGTTTGCTGATAGTTATTTAAATGCCACGAAATTTCAGATGTACAGAAAAGGTTTATTCAAAAATATGCACTTGGGTTTTAAGACAAAAAAGTCCAAATTGTTCCACTGATCATGTAAGTATTCGTCTTAATGATCTGCTACACAACACAAATTCTCTTGGAAAACTATTGTAGAACAAGGAAGCATGAATCATGTAATAATGTTTAATCTGCCCGACGAATGCAAAAACAACTAATTTCTAAACTTTTGGTATGAAGTATGCCAAACCATCAAAAGTAGCGATTTCTTTACAAAAGCCTGCAATTATGTACAAATACATAACTTAGATCATGTAGCATCATCTATTAATAATAGGACAAAAGTTAACAGCTGCAAACACATGGAAGATGATGAAGGATTGTCCAAGACAGTCACAGTGACGAGACTGGTTTCTTAATGCTTTTGAATAGACTGCATTGCGAACTGTTGAAAAGCAACATTATCACAATGCCTTTCCGGATACCTTCAAAGTGGCATCTGGTTTCCAGCAGTCAATTTCTGCCTTTCAAAGTGGCAGAACTCTAAACAAAATTAACCATTTGCTATTCAAAATATTTGGTGAAAATCTTTTAGCAGAGATCTTAATCATTTTTTAAAATAAACAGTCCAGGTTTGCTCATTTTTTGAATTATATTGGGTAAAGCTTAATTTGTGAAAAATATTTAATACTGCATTGACTGTACAGCAGTAAATACAGTAGCTTCAGAAATCTACAACATACTTGAGATGCTAGTTTTGGGTTGGGCTGGGAGGCAGGGGGCAGAAAAAAAAACTAAGTCACACAGCATCCTTTTGAATATGCTCCAAATCTTAGAGCTAACGTTCTAAACTAAATTTCATCTATAGACATGAAAATGCATCAATTCTAGCTACTAGGAAGAAATGCGTGTAAGGCGTACTCAAGAACCAAAAGAAAAAGTTTTATACTGCTGTTTACTTTACAACAATCACATAACTGGAAAATGGGAAGGGCCAAAAAAAACTCCAAGCCACATATGTACTTGCTACATCAAAGGAATAAATACTTGCTCGTGGGGATTTGACATTATCAAACTCACTCAACTGAATTACTGCCTTAGTATGCTGTGCCAGAAACCTGTTACTGCACATTTAACAGTCAGGACTGTATTTTTTTTTTTAAATTGTTCAGAATTTCAAGTGAATGGTTTATAAATACTGATCCTTAAAGCTGGCCCCTTTAAACCTTTCCATTGCTATTTGCAAATATTGTTCCAGAAAAAGGTCACAGGAGCAATTATACCAAAAAAAAAAATTAGGCAATCATTTTCTAATAACTACTGATGCATAAAGATTCAGAAACTAATTTATTTTGTCGCGGTGGGTTAGTGTTGAATCTTGGCATGAGTGCAGGAGAAATTATTGACTTAAGAATATTAAGTGAATTCCTTCTGACTAATATTACATTTATTGGCTAATACAAAAATATTCCACAAACACCATTGTCATGTGCAAATAGATACAGATTTAGACCTGTAAGACAACAAAGGCCCAGGCAAGACTGAACTATTGACTGCTGGGAATGGATGTGTGTGGATTTTATGCATTAACTGTGTTTTATTGTAATTTTGAAGGGCTGTCAGGACTTTTTATAACACTAAATAAACCATTGAACTGTTCTGCTAGACAGGGAGTATATGAAGGATGCCTCACTGCCCGTCAGTTATTTCAGGAGTCAGATGAGAAGAGTTAGTGATGTAAATATGGGTAAAAGGTGTTTTTGGTTTGCTGTCACTAAAAGCAGAATAGTACCTCCAAATAAAATACAACTGCAGTTTCAAAAGAAAAACTATGACACTTGCTGAGTGATCCAAAAACTATCCCAAGTACACACTTTTAGATAAAGCAAAACGAATGATCTCATAGCTCTTCCATTGCAAGCTAGCATTGTTCTTTGGACACTGAACTGGGCTAAAACTGTATTTTTTCAATTAAAGCAAATGTCTCAAAATCTAGAAGTACGGCATTGTCTACACAGATATTAAGTTTTAAAAATATTACTAATATGGTAGCCTATTTTTCTAACTGAAAATGCAAATAAGGGTTAATTCTGAAAATAGCGAGTGATAACTAAAAGATTGAGTATTCATTGTTAACAGGGTGTATAGCATTTCTCACTTCTGCTCAGATCAATTTCATATGCAAAAGCAACCCACATTTTGTCAAAACAAGGCTATTTTACTTAGAGAATTTGGCATCCGCTGTAGCATTTGAAGATAAATCACAATGCTAACTTACTTCAATGTGAAAGATGTCACCAACAATGAAGCATCACAGAAAAATAAACAATTCCAATTATTAACAGTAATTCTTCAATGAGTAGCACCTGTAATGTGTTTGTGCAATGTTTTTGTGCAGTTAATTAGGTTTGAAAAATCAAACATTTTAGATGCAGCGCTGCTAGAGGAACTACAAAAACTATTACGAATATCTGTACAAATCACACATTCTCTCTTATGGAATATAAGGCAAGACGACCAAGGCTAGTACGAAATAAATGGAAAAGTAATGACGTTCTACTCAAAATCTTCCTGTGGGCTAAGAGAAAAAATTCCCACAGGTTATGTTTCCTACAATAAGCCTCGTAGATAGATTAATGCTTCACCCTCAGTCAACCTAGCAGAAGTAATTACACATATCAAGAATGCATAACAAATTTAGCATCATTATGCTTCAGTGGAACCTGACAAGTCACAAATCTACTCGGGGTAATGATTTCTAACCAGAAGAAGCATACAAACCAGAGAAAGCAAAACTGAAACTATTAAGTCAAATAGATGAATTGAATATTTTTATTTGAGATACAATTACAACACACACACAGTCGGAAAAAATACATAGTGAGCACAGCAAATGCAGTAACTAGCACCAATCTTGAAGAATGCCTTAGTCTCTTTCACTAAGACCCACAAATCATGATCAACATTTGCATTACTGCTTTCTAAATCTCAAGTTTAACACGGCTTACAAAAGATAATATTTTAAATTTAAGTTTACAAAAATCACAATGCTGGCTCACTATGCTGCCCTGTCAGTCCAATATAGTTATCATGTATGGCATCAGAATATGATGGTCCAAATGTCACATTTTTCAGAAGTTCTGCCAGTGATGTTCAAGAAGCTAATCGTCTGGCTTATTACTTCAAGTTGAGACTCAGGCACCCATGTTACTTGATGCCAAAGGTCAAGAAAGATCACCAAAAGTCTAATTATGTTTTAAAGATGAGGAAAGTAATGGAAAAGGTAACATGAGGTGCCCTTTCAGAGACTGTACAATTGCTACCCCAATTGAGACCATTAAAACAACTGCTAGCAAGTAGAGGCTGTTTTCCTTCCGACAAGTATGCACCAGCTGTCTGTCAGCAGTTTCTGTTGAGATTCATACAAGGCGGCTACATGGATGAGGCAAAAATGGCATCCATCAATAGAACTGTGCCCAAACACACTTCTGTCGAGGGGAAGGGGTGATAAAAAAAAATCAAAATTACCCAGAAAAGAAACAAAAATATATTTTAACACACACCAACATGCCTTTTCTTTCAACACATGCTGATCTGCAGTTCTGAACAACCATAAGGTCAATAAAACCATGAAACCCTGCCCTACCCCACAGGATGACTTTTAATTGTCAAATGTTTAATGATAAAATCAGGTCTATTCTTAGTGGATTCAACATCAGTATCAAGTAGTCAAAGGTCAGCTACACCAGGACTGTCTAAGATGCAGCTCTTGAGCCTCTTGATTCCAGCCTGCAAAAGCCCTGCAGGTTTCTTTATCTTAATGTGCACGTGGGCAAAGGCTACTTCAACTTCAGCCTTTTGAACGTCCTGTCCTTAGAGAGTCAGAACAAGCAGCTCCAAAATGGTCCAAATCTCATCAAGGAGCAGCCTTTATGCCCCAATTAGGAGTCAATCTTGACAGTCATCTACATCCAGGGAGCTGAAAGAATCACAGCTGAAGCTTTCCAGTTCTTATGCATCTTTTCTCAGCAATAACCCAGCAGCCTTAAGCCATGCTGGCAAACCAGGGTGATTTGAAGTGTTAATTAACTGTGCAGAGAGGGGGTTCATACCTCACTCAACATGCTGCGTTGATAGAGTCAGAGAGTAATTTACAGCACAAGGTCATTTGGCCCATCAAGTCCACACCATTTTCCACAGAACGATCCAGTCAGTCCCACTCCACCCATCCCCAGTCTATCCCCACAGCCCTGCAAGTTTATTTTGCTTACGTGGCCATCCAATTTCCTTTTGAAGTCATTGATTGCCTCTGCTTCCGCCACCCACGTGGGCAGTGTGTTCTAGGTCATTACCGTAAAAAAGTTCTTCCTCATATCCGCACTGCATCTCCTGCCCAAAATGTTCAATCCATGTCCCCTTTGTCAATCCTATCTGAACCTTTCACAATCTTGTACACCTCAAACACTTTTGCTTCAAGGAGAAAAATCCCAGCTTCTACAACCTAACTTCATGGGGTTAAAATTCCTCATTCCTGGAACCATTCTGGTAAATCTCCTCTGCACCCTCAAAAACCCTCACATCCTTCCTAATTATTGCAGTTGTGGCCTAACCAGAGCTATATAAAAGGTTCAGCATAACTTCCCTGCTTTCATACTCAATATCTCAATGATGCCCAACATTCCTTTTGTTTATTTGTTCATGGGATGTGGGCATTGCTGGCTAGACCAGCATTTATTGCCCATCACTAATTGCCCTCGAGAAGGTGGTGGTGGTGGTGAGCTGCCTTCTTGAACCGCTGCAGTCCATGTGAGGTAGGTACACCAACAGTGCTGTTAGGAAGAGAGTTCCAAGATTTTGACCCAGCGACAGTGAAGGAATGGGGATATAGTTTCAGGTCAGGATGGTATGTGACTTGGAGGGGAACTTGCAGGTGGTGGTGTTCCCATGCATCTGATGCCCTTGTCCTTCTAGCTGGTAGAGGTCACAGGTTTGGACGGTGCTGTCGAAAAGTCATGGTGAGTTGCTGCAACGCATCTTATCGATGATCAGTGCATCAGTGGTGGAGGGAGTGAATGTTGAAGGTGGTGGATGAGGTGCCAATCAAGCAGGCTGCTTTGTCCTGGATGGTGTCGAGCTTGAGTGTTGTTGGAGCTGCACCCATCCAGGCAAGTGGAGAGCATTCCATCACACTCCTGACTTGTGCCTTGTAGATGGTGGACAGGCTTTGGGGAGTCAGGAGGTGAGTTACTCGCCGCAGAATTTCTAGCCTCTGACCTGCTCTTGTAGCCACAGCATTTATGTAGCTGGTCCATTACAGTTTCTGGTCAATGGTAACCCCCAGGATGTTGATAGCGGGGGATTCAGCAATCATAATGCCATTGAACATCAAGGGAAGATGGTTAGATTTTTTCTTATTTGAGATGGTCTTTGCAAGTCTTGTGTGCTGCAAATGTTACTTCCATTTATTGGCCGAAGCCTGGATGTTGTCCAGGTCTTGCTGCATCTGGACACAGGCTACTTCAGTATCTGAGGAGTCACGAATGGTGCTGAACACTGCTATGAACATCCCCACTTTTGACCTTATGATGGAGGGAAGGTCATTGATGAAGTAGCTGACAATGGTTGGGCCTAGGACACTACCTTTAGGAACTTCTGCAGCAATGTACTGCGGTTGAGATAATTCAGCTCCAACAACCACAGCAATCTTGCTTTGTGCTAGGTATGACTCCAACCAGTATTGTGAGGGCTTCTTGATGCCAGAGTATGTCAAATGCTATCTTGATGTCAAGGGCAGTCAGTCACCTCAGCTTTATTAACTACTCTCTCAATATGTCCTGCCATCTTCAAGGTTCTGTACACATGGACTAGCAGGTCCCTCTGTCCCTGCACACTATTTTGAATTGTACCATTTAGTCTATATTGCCTCTCTATCCCTTCTGCCAAAATGCATCACCTCACACTTCTCTGTATTAAACTCCATCTTCCACTTGTCTGCCCATTCTGCTAGCCTATGTGTCCTGTTGCAGTTGATTGGCATCATCCTTCCCAAAAAGGGGAGGTGGTGGCATCGTAGTAAAGTCACTAGACTAATAATTTAGAGCTCAGGCTAATGCTCTGGGGACATGGGTTCAAATCCCACCACAGCAGATGGCGAAATTTGAATTCAGTTAATAAATCTGGAATTAAAATCTAGTCTAATGGTGACCAAGGAGGAGATGTCGAAGGAGGAGATTGACAGATTTTTAATTAGAAATGGGTTGAAGGGTTATGGGAATGGGCAGAAAAGTGTAGTTGAGACCGAGATGAGATCAGCCATGATCGTATTGAATGGCGGAGCAGGCTCGAGCAGCTGAATTGCCTACTCCTAGTTCTTATGTTCACTATTTGCCACACCTCCAAGTTCACCATCATTGGCAAATTCTGAAATTTTACTCTGCCTTCCAATATCAAAGCCATTTATATATCAAAAAAAAAACAGTGGTCCCAGCACTGAATATTGGGAATACCACACTCTAAAATCCTCCAGTCCGGAAAACGACCATTTACCGCAATCAATGTTTTCTGCCCTTTAGCCAAGATTGGGGAAAGCCCTTCTGCTATCGCATCCCAGGTTGCTAAAGGAATAAGTGGCAAGCCACCTGGGCCAAGCAATTTATCCACCTAAGCATAGGAAACAGTGGACAGACTGGCTATCAATCAGCGTTCACCCCAAATATTACCTCTACCATCTCTGCTTTTGAATTGATATTTTATCAGCATCCTCTTCCTTGGTAATCACCGATACAAAGCATTCATCAAGTATTCTAGGCCTTGCCCTTCGAAGCATATATCACTTTCCTTGTCCCCACTAGGGGGGGGGGGGGGGGGGTCCTACATTTTTACTAGACAATGAATCGTACCAAACTAATCTTTTGTCAAGTCCAAACATGTACAATCGTGGAAAGATGTGTTTGCAAAACGCAATCCAAAAGTAGTTGACAAAGTGATCAGGGTTTTGCTATCACCATAGCCTAGGTGAACTGCTACTGGGATCGGGATCCGGGAGCCGAGTCGGAGTTGTGGGGAAAGTTTGTGTTGAAACAGCGCGGAGTCGCCGAGTGAGCGGGAGCCACTGCCGGGACCATGTGGCCGCTCTTCCTCCTGATCACCGCCATGGACGGTCTCCCCGAACACAGCCATGTGACCTTCCTGTCCAGTAGGCCAAGCTTGGCAACCACTGGAAGGGTCTCCATCAGCATTTCTTTCCTAGATTGTCAGCCGTTCACCCTCTCTCCGCAGTGGGAGCTGATGAAATGTTTTATTACCTGCACCCCTTCCACCGTCCCCCCCCACTTCCAGCTCAACACCCTCGCACCCCCTTCCCCTGAAGCCCCCTTCCCAGCTCCCCCTCGCACCCCCTTCCACCAGCATCCACCTACCCCTGTGCAGGGGCCCCAACAACCCCACTGCCTTGTGGGCGTCCCGGGACAGACCAAGGCTAAGGGAGTAAACCCTAACAGAAAAACCGGAGCGGAACCCCGAAGGCGTATCACCTTTGGCATGTTTCCAGCAGTTCCTGCAGCCATACCGGTGCCAAACGTCATGCTCTGCACTCCTTTGGACCCCACCAGGAAAGCAGAGAGAGGGGTTTTGATGCTTGGGCAACTCACAACCTCCATACATCCGCTCAGGCATGCGCCATGGAGAGGTCACTCCATAGTCGCCTCACAGCGACCAAATCAACATGGAAGGCAGCAGTTACGGGTTATAAGACCAGCTTAATTGGTGTAGAGATTGGGTGCCACGGATTGCCTTTGTCGGTGGGAGAGGTCATTGCATCTCACTGGACAGCCCCCGGTCAGTAAGGTTCTGTCCCGCCACAGTCCACCTGCTTCAATGGGTGCTTGGAGCTCAGGGTCATTGCCCGACAAGTGGACTGCAACACCGCACCAAACAGCACGACCAAAAAAGGAAAGAAGGTACCAGCCCTTCGTTTTGCAAGCTGGAACGTCAGAACTATGTGTCCTGGCCTGTCAGAAGACCTTACACAAATCAACGATTCTCGGAAGACCGCCATCATTAACAATGAGCTCAGTAGACTCAATGTGGACATTGCAGCGCTTCAGGAGACACGCCTCCCTGCGAGCAGATTTGAGAGAGCAAGACTACACCTTCTTCTGGCAAGGGAGGGATCCTGAAGAACCAAGACAGCATGGAGTGGGCTTCGCCATTAGAAACTCTTTGCTCAGCATGATAGAGCCACCCTCAAATGGCTCGGAATGCATACTGTCCATCCGACTGTTCACTGCATCTGGTCTAGTACACCTACTCAGCATCTATGCTCCAATACTCTGCTCCCCACCTGAAGCTGAAGACCAGTTCTACGAGGAACTCCATAACATTAGCATCCCCAACACCGAACACCTGTTCCTGCTGGGGGACTTTAATGCCAGGGTTGGGGCCGACCATGACTCATGGCCTTCCTGCCTTGGACGCTATGGCATTGGTAGGATGAATGAGAATGGACAGAGACTGCTTGAGTTGTGTACCTATCATAACCTCTGCATCACCGACCCATTCTTTCACACTCAACCCTGTCAACAGGTTTCTTGGAGGCACCCAAGATCACGTCGTTGGCACCAGCTGGACCTCATCACAAGGTAAGCCTCTTTAAACAGCGTTCAAATCATACGCAGCTTCCACAGTGCGGACTGTGACACCGACCACTCCCTGGAGTGCAGCAAGGTTAGCCTCAAACCAAAGAAGCTGCATCAGTCGAAGCAGAAGGGCCGCCCGCGCATCAACACTAGCAGAATTTCTCATCCACAGCTGTTAAGTAAGTTTCTAAATTCACTTGAAAAAGCCCTTCAAAACACTCCCACTGGGGATGCAGAGACCAAGTGGGCTCACATCAAAGACGCCATCTATGACTCAGCAATGACCACCGATGGCAAACGTGTGAAACAGAATGTAGACTGGTTTCAATCTCACGTTGAAGAGTTGGAACCTGTCATAGCCGCTAAGCGCATTGCACTGCTGAACTACAAGAAAGCCCCCAGCGAGTTAACATCCGTAGCACTTAAAGCAGCCAGAAGCACTGCACAGCCAGGCGCTGTGCAAATGACTACTGGCAACACCTATGCAGTCATATTCAGCTGGCCTCTGACACAGGAAACATCAGAGGAATGTATGATGGCATTAAGAGAGCTTTTGGGCCAACCATCAAGAAGATTGCCCCCCTCAAATCTAAATCAGGGGACACAATCACTGACCAACGCAAGCAAATGGACCGCTGGGTGGAACACTACCTAGAACTGTACTCCAGGGAAAATGTCGTCACTGAGACCGCCCTCAATGCAGCCCAGTCTCTGCCAGTCATGGATGAGCTGGACACACAGCCAACAAAATCGGAACTCACTGATGCCATTGATTCTCTAGCCAGCGGAAAAGCCCCTGGGAAGGACGGCATTACCCCTGAAATAATCAAGAGTGCCAAGCCTGCTATACTCTCAGCACTCCATGAACTGCTTTGCCTATGCTGGGACAAGGGAGCAGTACCACAGGACATGCGCAATGCCAATATCATCACCCTCTCTAAGAACAAGGGTGACCGCGGTGACTGCAACAACTACCGTGGCATCTGCCTGCTCAGCATAGTGGGGAAAGTCTTCTTTCGAGGCGCTTTAAACAGGCTCCAGAAGCTGGCTGAGCGTGTCTACCCTGAGGCACAGTGTGGCTTTCGAGCAGAGAGATCCACCATTGACATGCTGTTCTCCCTTCGCCAGCTACAGGAGAACAACAGATGCCCCTCTACATTGCTTTCATTGATCTCACCAAAGCCTTTGACCTCGTCAGCAGACATGGTCTCTTCAGACTACTAGAAAAGATTGGATGCCCACCAAAGCTACTAAGTATCACCTCAATCCATGACAATATGAAAGGCATAATTCAGCATAGCGGCGCCTCATCAGACCCCTTTCCTAACCTGAGTGGCGTGAAACAGGGCTGTGTTCTCGCACCTGCACTGTTTGGGATCTTCTTCTCCCTGCTGCTCTCACATGCGTTCAAGTCTTCTGAAGAAGGAACTTTCCTCCACACAAGATCAGGGGGCAGGTTGTTCAACCTTGCCCGTCTTAGAGCGAAGACCAAAGTATGGAAAGTCCTCATCAGGGAACTCCTCTTTGCTGATGATGCTGCATTAACATCTCACACTGAAGAGTGTCTGCAGAGACTCATCGACAGGTTTGCAGCTGCCTGCAACGAATTTGGCCTAACCATCAGCCTCAAGAAAACGATCATGGGGCAGGACGTCAGAAATGCTCCATCCATCAATATCAGCGACCACACTCTGGAAGTGGTTCAAGAGTTCACCTACATAGGCTCAACTATCAATCGTAACCTGTCTCTCGATGCAGAATTCAACAAGCGCATGGGAAAGGCTTCCTCTGCTATGTCCAGACTGGCCAAGAGAGTGTGGGAAAATGGCGCACTGACACGGAACACAAAAGTCCGAGTGTATCAAGCCTGTGTCCTCAGCACCTTGCTCTACGGCAGCAAGGCCTGGACTATGTACGTCAGCCAAGAGCAACGTCTCAATTCATTCCATCTTCGCTGCCTCCGGAGATTCCTTGCATTCAGGTGACAGGACCGTATCTCCAACACAGAAGTCCTCGAGGCGGCCAACATCCCCAGAATATGCACCCTACTAAGCCAGCGGTGCCTGAGATGGCTTGGCCACGTGAGCCGCATAGAAGATGGCAGGATCCCCAAGGATGCATTGTACAGCGAGCTAGTCACTGCTATCAGACCCACCGGCCGTCCTTGCCTCCGCTTTAAAGACGTCTGCAAACGCGACATGAAGTCCTGTGACACTGATCACAAGTCATGGGAGTCAGCTGCCAGCGATCGCCAGAGCTGGCGGGCAACCATATAGGCAGGGCTAAAGCGTGGAGAGTTGAAGAGACTTAGCAGTTGGCAGGAAAAAAGACAGAAGCGCAAGGAGAGCCAGCCAACAGTGTAACAGCCCCGACAACCAATTTTATCTGCAGCACTTGTGGAAGAGTCGGTCACTCTGGAATTGGCCTTTATTGCCACTCCAGGCACTGCTTCACAAACCACTGACCACCTCCAGGTGCTTACCCATTGTCTCTTGAGACAAGGAGGCCAAAGAAGAAAGATTGAATAGGCCCAACCAACCCCTTACTACTCACTTACTATTTGCATGCTGGTAAAAGATTTTTGGGTTCCCTTTTATGTTCACTGCCATTCTATTTTCATATTCCCTCTCTGCCAGTCTCACTTGGCTCTTCATTTCCCCTCTCAACTTATTGTATTTGGCCTGGTTCTCACATGAATAATTCACCTGGCATGCATCATACACCTTTGTTTCAACATATTCTCTATCTCCCTCATCATCCAAGGAGCCCTGTTGTTGGTTTCCCTACCTTTCACCCTTGTTGTAATGTACCAAACCTGCACCTGAAACATCAAGGTTTGCCCATTGTTCCATTACTACTTTTCCTCGCAGTCTTGGCTCCATTTTATCTTTACTAGATCCTTTCTCATCTCACTGAAGTTAACCCTCTTCCAATTTAGAAGTTCTACTTTAGATTGTTCCTTGCTCTTCTCCATTACTAATCTAAATCTTACGATATGATCACTCTCACCCAAGACTGCCCCCAGACACTTGGTTCAATTGGCCCACCTGATTTATGTTCGAAACACATTGCTTAATATTCCAAGATACATTCAGTCCTCACCATTTTTAAGCCATGTTTCTCTTATTACCACAACATTATATTCCCACACAGCTATTGTGCTTGTAGTTCACCAACATTATTCACCACATTGTTTACATACATGCATTCTAAACGTGTCCTTGAATTCCTCAGTCCTTTTTATTCTTGTCCTAATATGGTATACTTGCTACTCCAGGACTATCCAACATTCACTCCATTATGCACTGTACTCTTTTCTACTTCTTTATGCTAGTGCCCAATTGCCAGCCAATTTATTTTAAACCCTCTCCAACCACACTAGTGAACCTCCCCACAAGGAAATTGGTCCCAGTCCTGTTGAGATGCAATCCATCTCCTTTGAATAGTTGCCTCCTGCCCCACAACTGGTCTCAATGTCCCAAGACTTTGAAAGCCTCCCTCCTGCACCATGCCACAAGCCACACATTGATCCTCCCAATCTTCCTATTTCTACTCTCATTAGCATGCAGCACTGGGGAGTAATCTAGAGACAACTACCTTCGAGGTGCTACACGATCATCTTCCCTAGGTCCCATAAATCTGACTGTAGGACCTCAACACCTGCCCTTGCTATGTCATTGGTGCAGTCGTGTACCACAACTTCTGGCTCACTCCCTTCCCACTACAAAACATTCTGGACCCTCTCAGTTGCCTTTACGCTGGCACTAAGGAGGCAACACACCATGCAGGTCTCATGATGAC
The DNA here is from genome assembly GCF_036365525.1 of Heterodontus francisci. Taxonomy (NCBI): domain Eukaryota; kingdom Metazoa; phylum Chordata; class Chondrichthyes; order Heterodontiformes; family Heterodontidae; genus Heterodontus; species Heterodontus francisci. The sequence goes on along the minus strand of NC_090372.1, from coordinate 171,299,506 downwards.
TGTTACAGAAACACCGGTCTGTCCCCCTAATCCCCTACAACAACTGCATTTCTACCCTTTGCTGCTGCCTCCTGCACAGTCTCTTCCCATTGGTGAGACAGACTGAACTGCGCTCCTGTCGTTTCTCCCAGCAGTCTCCAATGCCGAGTACCGGTTTGCGAGGGGCACAGACCCTGAAGATTCCTGCACTTCCTGCCTCTGCCAGATAGCCACCCATCTACTATCCTGAACTCTTACTGCCTTTGGGTGGGGGGGGGGGGGGGGGGGGGGGGGGGAGAGAGAGAGGCAGGAGACCACCTCCTGAAGCATTCGATCTGAGAAACTCTCCTGCTTCCTGATGCCCCATGGTGACTACAGCTGCCCCTCAAGCTCAGGAATTCTGAGCTCGAGCAGCAGGAGACACCTCCTACACACGTAGTCCACCAAAATACATGAAGTACCCTGAAGTTCCCACAAGGTGCAGGAATTGCAAACAGGTCTCATCTGCCCATCCATGGTCTTGAAAAGAAAAAGAAAAAAATCTCCATTCCCTCTTTTAGAATCTAGTTAGTACCTTGTATAAAACATTTTTAATTAATGCCTCTGGACCTGCCCTGTGCCAATACTCATTAACTCACTTTGTTCTGCTTACCCTGATGAATTTTTTTTTTTATTTCCCAGCTCCTAGTTTAAACAAATACACTAGTTTAGAGAGAAGGATAAATAAATACCACTTACCTGCTTTCCAGTGACATTACACTGATTTTTTTCCCCTCATTTTTCAAACACTACCTCCCACAGACTTCTCCCCCCCGCGTGTTTTTAAACTGTGGGTCTCCGGAACTATTTCCCCTTAGGCTCGCGCTCTGACTCAAGAGATGCCAAGCTAGAGATAGTGGACCCATATTATTGTCAGTTAGTTGAGTCTTTATCACTTTTAATAACAGTATAAGAAATTGACTATTCTAATTGAAAACTATACTGTTCATTCATTGGTTCATTTTATATAAAATGAACAGATGACTGGTTTGAAGCTATGCCTACCTCAACAGTAAAAAGGGAAGACAACACCTATGTAGAGATATGCAATATATCAAAAGACAACATATGAAGCAGAATTACTGTTATGATCGCAGGATCATCCTATCCTATAACTAGATACCAGCAGTAAATGGTGCTCTCCAGATTATAAAGTGAAGTCTACTTACAGCTTTTTACCAGTGCCACGGAATATCTACTATAAAAATTACAAGGTTTTTTTGTATAAGGGTCATCATATTTTTCTATATGGGGCTATTAATTTTTTGGGAGTTACATTTTGCTGTATGGGAGCCTCCCAATTTTTGTGCACCAAGTATTATAGTTTGTGTGTGGGGTTGCTTGAACTTCTTTGTAACCATCTGCAGTTCACTTGTTGGTTTTGACAAGTGCCTAGTCCCTTGTTGTATATTATGGCTAGATGCAAAGTGAACTTTTCTCTTTTTCCAACCATTGCACCAAATCCTCTTCCAGAAGTTTCAAAGTGTCCACTGGAGTAGTCAGAAACTCAGCCGGGACCCAATGTGGCTTCTGGCCACAGCAACAAGTTTCTGAGATGGCCATGTCGGGTTACAGAATTTGACTACCCCAAAAATGCCACCAATGTGAAATCAGTTGGGTGCAGCAGGCAGTGGGTGGTGGTGCCTGCTGTCACTGTCAAAATAATTCCCACCACAGGACTCCTGTCTAAATTTTGGACTCTCTCCTACTGTCGGCTCTCCATTATCCGTTTATTACCAGGGGCACGGCTATCCTCATCTTTGCCAGGCCTTCGTAACTCTATTCTCATTGTATTCATTTGCATGCGCATTTTGGCTGCTGCTCCAGTCCTGCAGCCATCACTTCTATTTCCCCTTCAATTCTTTATTTCTCCTTACCCCTCTTAGGCCCTTCTTTCTCTTAATCAGGCCTCCTGCCATTTCTCACCTCTCAAGTACTCCGCAGCCCCATCTCCAACCCTTCACTCCTCACTTTCCTTAAACCTCTGTAAATTTCTGCCTAGTCTTTAGTCAGGGTGCAACATAGTACTGGCACAGACATGTTTCGTGTCATCAGGTGTATCTTGTCGAAAGTAGGAGTCCATATCCTAGCCAGGATCAGGTCCCACCTACTGATGATCAGGGAAGGAGAAACAGAATTTCTTCTATATATAGAATGTCCCCCTGAAATAGAGGTGCTGGTGGTAGCAGCAGCAGCTTTCTGGGATAGTAGAGGACCCTGGCACCAAACCCCTCCCTGCTTCCCCCTTCCAGGTCAACAAGTTTGTTACCATTTTCTGCAGGTGGGGAAAGAGGTAAGATGCTGCAGGTACATCACCCCATTGCTAAAGGTTTGTTCTTAGGCCTCTTCCCTCTCACACTGTTTGTGGGTTGGGGTGGTGGGGGGGGGGGGGGGGGGGGGGGGGGGTGGCGGCACTGGGGTATAGAAGTAGCAGTGGAGTTCAGTCAGTCACAGTCCTGGGAGGCAGCTGCCAGAATCACACCCCTGCGGAATTTTCTAAACCCATATTTTTAAAACCAAGAAGTTGTTTTGCATTTTGGACAACAGCTATTATTAAAAGGACCTCTGAACAAAATTTATCAATTCAGTGCCAATTTATGTTGAACAGTAATCTGTGTTATGTGGCCCGCATGCACTGGAAATAGTGTGGCAACTACCTGAGCTGAAGTAAAACCCTTAACCTACAGAAAAAGATCACATTACTTTAAGTTGGTTTGGAACAGATAAACAGTCACAACAGTGGACCCCAGATATTTAATTTAACTACAATTTATTAACTAACTATTTTTGACTGTAAACTCATTATTCCAATCAGTCTGCCAGAAAACAGCCTCAGAATCTACATTCAATTATTGATCTAATATCCAAGGAAAACAGTTTAGAGATTATTGATACACAAACAAAACAGTCAGACTACATCTAGTTACATTTTGGAATAAAACAGAAGCTAAGTAATATCAGAGCTATACTTACAAATAGGTCACTGCCTCATTAGATGTAACCGCTAAAATCCTATAAAAACAGGTGCTATAGAAAATAGCAAGGAAACAAGACGTAACCAAGATAAAGTGCCTCTTCTATTCACATTCCAACAATTGAGATGCAAAACTAATTTGAACTGTTACATTAAATCTGCAACAGACAGAGCAAAGCGATCCCACAACCAACAAATCTGATCAAAGCTCTGCAGTCCTGCCACATCCAGGCATGAATGGTGAACAGTTGAACAACAGGAGGAGGCTCCACAAACATTTCCACCCTCAATGATGGGGAAGCTCAGCAAATCAGTGCAAAAGACAAGGCTAAAGCATTTGCAACCTTCTTCAGCCAGAAGTGCTGAGTGGATGATCCTTGCGATAAATGCCAACATTTCATTTGCCTTCCTAATTACTTGCTGTACCTACAATCTAACTGTTAGTGATTCATTTGCAAGGACACCCAGATCCCTCTGTACCACAGCATTCTGCAGTCTCTGTCTATTTAAATATTATGATTTTCAATTCTTCCTGCCAAGCTGACAACCTCATTCCCATATTATACTCCATCTGCCAAATTTTTGCCCCTTACTTCATCTATATCACTTTGCAGATACTGTCATTCTCACAACTTGCTTTCCAACCTATCTTTTGTATCATCTGCAAATTTGACTACAATACATTTGGTCCCTTCATCCAAGTCAAAAGTATTACCATCACTGAATCCCCCACCGTCAGTATCCTGGGAGGATACCATTGACCAGAGGTATAATGTGGGAAAGTGTGAACTTGTCCGCTTTGGTCGGAAAAATAGAAAAGCAACATATTATTTAAATAGAGAACTTGCAGAACTCAGATGCAGAGGGATCTGGGTGTCCTAGTACATGAAACACAAAATGTTAGTATGCAGGTGTACCTGATTAAGGTAAATGCAAGGAGAATGGAATATAAAAGTAGAGATGTTTTGCTACAGTTGCTACAGGGCATTGGTGAGACCACATCTAGAGTAGAGTACAGTTTTGGTCTCCTTACTTAAAGGATATAATTGCATTGGAAGCAGTTCTGAGAAGGTTCATTTGCTGATTCGTGGGATGTGGGGGTTAGCTTATGAGGAAAGGTTGGACAGGTTGGGTCTGTATTTGTTGGAGTTTAAAAGGATGAGAGGTGATCTTATTGAAACAAAATCCTGAGGGGACTTGACAGGGTGGATGTTGAAAGAATGTATCCCCTTGTGGGAGAGACTAAAACTAGGGGGCACAGTTTGAAGAGAAAGGATTTCCCATTTAAGACAGAGATAAAGAGAAACTTTCTCGGAGGGTCGAGAGTCTGTGGAAATCTTTTCCCTGGGCGGCGCAGTGGCTAGCACCGCAGCCTCACAGCTCCAGCGACCCGGGTTCGATTCTGGGTACTGCCTGTGCGGAGTTTGTAAGTTCTTCCTGTGACTGCGTGGGTTTCCGCCGGGTGCTCCAGTTCCCTCCCACAGCCAAAGACTTGCAGGTTGATAGGTAAATTGGCCATTGTAAATTGCCCCTAGTGTAGGCAGGTGGTCGGGGATGTAGTAGGGAATATGGGATTAATGTAGGATTAGTATAAGTGGGTGGTTGATGGTCGGCACAGACTTGGTGGGCCGAAGGCCCTGTTTCAGTGCTGTATCTCAAAATAAATAAAAATAAAAAATAAAAAAAACAGCGGTGAAGGCAGGGTCATTGAATGTTTTTAAGGCAGAGGTGAATGGACAAACAAGGGAGTTAAACGGTATCATGGGTAGGCAGAAAAGTAGAGTACAATCTACAAAAAGATCAGCCATGATCTCATGGAATGGCAGAGTAGGCTCAAGGGGCCAAATAGCCTACTCTGCTCCTAGTTTGTATGTTTGTAGAAACTTAACCAGACATAAATGCTGTGGCTACAAGAGCAGGTCAGAGGCTGGGAATTCTGCAGAAAGTAACCTACCTCTTGACTCCACAAAGCCTGTACATCGTCTACAAGGCACAAGTCAGGAGTGTGATTGAAATCTCTCCAATTGCCTGGATGGGTGCAGCTCCAACAGTCAAGAAGCTCAACACCATCCAGGACAAAGCAGCCCACTTAATTGGCATCCCATCCACCACCAGCGCAGAGTGGCAGAAGTGTGTACCATCTACAGGAACTCACCAAGCCTCCTTTGACAGCACCTTCCAAATCCACAACCTCTTCCACCTAGAAGGACAAGGAGAACAGATGCATGGGAACACCTATAGCTGTAAGTTTCCTTCCAAGCCACACATCATCCTGACTTGGAACTACATCGCTGTTCCTTCACTGTCACTGGGCCAAAATCCTGGAGTTCTCCCCCCAACAGCACTGTGGGTGTACCTGCACCAGATGGACTGCAGTGTTCAAGGCAGCGGCTCACCACCACCTTCTGAATGCAATTAGGGATAGGTAACAAATGGTGGCCTTGCCAGTCACTCAGAAAAACAAATCACTCAAATACAAATCTAGAAGTGATAACTTTCACCTGCTGGATTTAGAGACAGATCAACAAATCTATGCATCTCTGTTCACCGCTGACCTCAAAGAAAACTGGCCACAAAGTTCTAACGTTTTCTGGTGGGGCGAATTTCCCCTTTCTAGACTACAGCTTGAATTGAGCACCAAGTCAAGGGGATCTCCAGGCATTCAGCAACAATGAGGTCATCAACAGATCATATAAATTTAAAGTATGGAAGCAGGCCAATTGGCCCATCATGTCTGCGCCGGCCAAGTAGCTATTCAGCCCAATCCTACTTTTCAGCTCTTGGTCTGGACCCCTGTAGGTTACAGCACTTCAAGTGCATATCGAAGTACTTTTTTTTTTTGTCATGAGGGTTTCTGCCTCTATTGTGCTTTGACAGTGGGTTCCAGACCTCCACCACCCTCGGTGAAAAATATTTCCCCTCTAATCCTCAAATCTATGCCCCCTGGTTATGGACCCCTCAATCAAGGGGAATAGTACCTTCCTATCAGGCAGAGTAAGTAGCCAATCATATTGGAGCATTCTCAGACAGCAAACCAGGACGTAAAATGCATTGATTATTCTGCACTTTTAATTAACTTTTTTTTTTAATACAGATTGGAATAAATTGTGACATACATAAATTGTGAATCAGAAATAGCAAACTTTTAAAACAAATTCTAAAATGATGCAATTTATCATAATGAAGAAATTTGACAGTCCACAATTGTAACATTAGTTTTCCAGGGCCAGATGAGGAAGACTGGAGATCTGAATTTATTTTTTTTAAAAAAAATTTTGAAAAAGACAAGCTACCAGCAAAGTCAACATTTCAGCATAAGATGATCACCTAATTTGCAACACGGCATCCTACACTGCAACACTTGTGAGAAGAGACATGAAATATCTGCTCATCTCAGCAAGAACCAAGACCCAGGAAGTTTAAAGGAACTACCCGTTCTCTCAGCAAGCAGAGAAATACTGCTATGTTTGAATGACTGAGTGACTGACTATCTTATGACAAGCCCCTCCCCATCTGTGGATTTAAGCTTTTCATTTCTCTGCAGGAGAGAAGCAACTTGACTCTCATGAGCAGGCCCTAAGTGGGGGCCCCTCTCTCTCCATTCCAGTTTGAAATCTTTCACATCCTGCTTGTTGACTGGTCACTTTTGCATACTCCAGCTACAATCAGAAACCCCGTTGGAGGAAACCATCCTCATCACTGTCTCCAAGAGACTCACAGAACTAGTCATTTACCTCTTCAAACCAAAAGCCTCAGGACAGGTGAAATTGTGAGACTAGCTAAGAGGAAAAAGGAAGCATACATAAGGTCTAGGCGGCTGATGAAAGACGAAGCTTTGAAAGAATATCGGGAATGTAGGACCAATCTGAAACGAGGAATTAAGAGGGCTAAAAGGGGTCATGAAATATCTTTAGCAAACAGGGTTAAGGAAAATCCCAAAGCCTTTTATTCATATATAAGGAGAAAGAGGGTAACTAGAGAAAGGATTGGCCCACTAAAGGACAAAGGAGGAATGTTATGCTTGGACTCAGAGAAAATGGGTGAGATTCTAAACGAGTACTTTGCATCGGTATTCACCGAGGAGAGGGACATGACGGATGTTGAGGTTAGGAACAGATGTTTGATTACTCTAGGTCAAGTCGGCATAAGGAGGGAGGAAGTGTTGGGTATTCTAAAGGGCATTAAGGTGGACAAGTCCCCAGGTCCGGATGGGATCTATCCCAGGTTACTGAGGGAAGCGAGAGAGGAAATAGCTGGGGCCTTAACAGATATCTTTGCAGCATCCTTAAACACGGGTGAGGTCCCGGAGGACTGGAGAATTGCTAATGTTGTCCCCTTGTTTAAGAAGGGTAGCAGGGATAATCCAGGTAATTATAGACCGGTGAGCCTGACGTCAGTGGTAGGGAAGCTGCTGGAGAAGATACTGAGGGATAGGATCTATTCCCATTTGGAAGAAAATGGGCTCATCAGTGATAGGCAACATGGTTTTGTGCAGGGAAGGTCATGTCTTACCAACTTAATAGAATTCTTTGAGGAAGTGACAAAGTTGATTGATGAGGGAAGGGCTGTCGATGTCATATACATGGACTTCAGTAAGGCGTTTGATAAGGTTCCCCATGGCAGGCTGATGGAGAAAGTGAAGGCGCTTGGGGTCCAAGGTGTACTAGCTAGATGGATAAAGAACTGGCTGGGCAACAGGAGACAGAGAGTAGCAGTAGAAGGGAGTTTCTCAAAATGGAGACGTGTGACCAGTGGTGTTCCACAGGGATCCGTGCTGGGACCACTGTTGTTTGTGATATACATTAATGATTTGGAGGAAAGTATAGGTGGACTGATTAGCAAATTTGCAGACGACACTAAGATTGGTGGAGTAGCAGATAGTGAAGGGGACTGTCAGAGAATACAGCAGAATATAGATAGATTGGAGAGTTGGGCAGAGAAATGGCAGATGGAGTTGAATCAGGGCAAATGCGAGGTGATGCATTTTGGAAGATCCAATTCAAGAGTGAACTATACAGTAAATGGAAAAGTCCTGGGGAAAATTGATGTCCAGAGAGATTTGGGTGTTCAGGTCCACTGTTCCCTGAAGGTGGCAACGCAGGTAAATAGAGTGGTCAAGGCATACGGCATGCTTTCCTTCATCGGACGGGGCATTGAGTACAAGAGTTGGCAGGTCATGTTACAGTTGTATAGGACTTTGGTTCGGCCACATTTGGAATACTGCGTACAGTTCTGGTCGCCACATTATCAAAAGGATGTGGATGCTTTGGAGAGGGTGCAGAGGAGGTTCACCAGGATGTTGCCTGGTATGGAGGGCGCTAGCTATGAAGAGAGGTTGAGCAGATTAGGATTATTTTCATTAGAAAGACGGAGGTTGAGGGGGGACCTGATTGAGGTGTACAAAATCATGAGAGGTATAGACAGGGTGGATAGCAAGAGGCTTTTTCCCAGAGTGGGGGTTTCAATTACTAGAGGACACGAGTTCAAAGTGAAAGGGGAAAAGTTTAGGGGGGATATGCGTGGAAAGTTCTTTACGCAGAGGGTGGTGGGCACCTGGAACGCATTGCCAGCGGAGGTGGTAGATGCGGGCACGATGGATTCTTTTAAGATGTATCTAGACAGATACATGAATGGGCAGGAAGAAAAGAGATACAGAACCTTAGAAAATAGGCGACATGTTTAGAGAGAGGATCTGGATCGGCGCAGGCTTGGAGGGCCGAAGGGCCTGTTCCTGTGCTGTAATTATCTTTGTTCTTTGTTTTTTATTTGACCACTCAATTCAGCTAGAAGCCAGCCAAATCACCAAAATCCAGGGACTGTATACCTTTTTTTAAATGGACTCTAACTAATCTAATCTACCTTTCCCCACTTTGTAACCTATTTGTTAGTGTGTATATGAGAGAGAGAAAGACAGAGTTGGTGTGTTTATTATTTTTATTCATTCGGTTTAGGTACAATAAAGTTAACCTCTTTCTTTAACTCAAGAAAAACTGTCAGATTACTTACTTGCTATGATCATAAGAACTAAACACCTACTGAATTGGCCAGTATATCTACCTTAAGAATTGGGGCGGCACAGTGGGGTAGTGGTTAGCACCACAGCCTCACAGTTCCAGGGACCCGGGTTCGATTCTGGGAGTTTGCACGTTCTCCGTGACCGCATGGGTTTTCGCCAGGTGCTCCGGTTTCCTCCCACAGCCAAAGACTTGCAGGTGATAGGTAAATTAGCTGTTGTAAATTACCCCTAGTGTAGGTAGGTGGTAGGGAATATGGGATTACTGTAGGGTTAGTATAAATGGGTGGTTGTTGGTCGGCACAGTCTCGGCGGGCCGAAGGGCCTGTTTCAGTGCTGTGTCACTAAATACATTTTTTTTAAAAAAAATTAAACCCGTTGTGGTCAAACAAGGATAGGGAAAAGAGGGAAGACCTTTGACCCCTTCTCACTTGACCATAACAGCAGCAAGACTAAGTGTAAAAGGGCACGTTCTTGTCACTTCAGTGATTTCTAATTGACTGCAGTCTGGGGGAGGTTTTCATCAACACACCCTATGGAGAAATGTATAGTCACTGACAGCAACTTCTGGATTTCTGCACTTACCTGTACATGTTCAGACTCCAAAAGTTGATTTCAGTTTCACAGGTGTAATGGCTGCCAATGCAGTTTTGCTGGCATTACTATCATAAAATTTGGCACAGTAAAATGACCACAAACCGCAAATTTTACTCAGCTGTTAAACTACCCTATATAATGACAGTGAACTAGTAATTCCAGCAGGATCCTGATATTAAAATTAATGTCTCTGCATTTCTCAAGCAACATTGCTGTAACAGATTATCTGGTCATCATTTCACACTTCTTGCAGAATCATGCTGTGCGCATACAGGCTGCCACATTTCCCTACATTACAAAAGTGATAACACTTCAGAAGTGCCTCATTGGCTGTAAAGCACTTTGGGATATCCTGAGGTCGTGAATGGTGCAATAGAAATGCAAATTATTTGTTTCTTCAACTGTCTTCATGCTTCTTACTCCATTTCCTAATGGTGAACCCTGCTGTGTATGAACATGAGTACAGTAGATGAGGAGAGCAGCAAATCAGAGCATAATCAGTGTCACATGATGGGAAGTGGTCTGATCCCCACTCTGTTGAATAATCAATTATATCCACATGGAAAGTATTCACCAAATCACTTTTGTGCAGGTTTGGTGATGGAGGTGGACAACTGCTCAAGCTGCCCTCTCAGCAGCAGTGTGTGGGCTCTGCAAGAGCAGAAAAAGGGAGAGGAACAGCAAGGGGTTGACATATCTAGAACAAAAATCATACTATATTACTCAGTTGAAAAGATGATTTAAATTAAAACATGAACAGAAGCATTGGTAAGGGGTTTGGCAACGAATGGTTGTGCAGTTTTGATGATACATTCCTTCCATAGTTGATGCACACTGGTTAGTGTTTTAGAGTAGAACTAAAAATGTAGAAGTTGGAGAGACATTCTTACAATCCAGACAGGCACAGGGAAGTCATTTTCTACATGGTCCACTGTTTAATATTTAAAACATTTCAAATGTCTTTTTCAAATTCATAGCGGAATCTTGACAGATGTAACTCAAATAATGCAGTTCTAAATTTAACAGGTCCATCTGTTGAATCAATCATTCAGAAAAATTAACAAATGGTTGGGATACCATTTGTTCCCATAAGCAAATGCAACCTCAGTGGATCAAACATGCTACTGAACCTTACTGCAAATGAACAAAAGTGCAATGGACATATATCTTAAATGTCAAATTTTTACTAAATTGATGTATTGTATTCTGGAGGAAAAATTCTTCTGAATATTGTTTGAAAGTCTAGAAAAGGTTTTAAGAATGCTGATCTTTTAACAAGCTTGTTGGCTAGGCTACAGTATTCGGACATCGTCAGGCTAATTGCACGCAATGCCTGCATAAATTTATCAAAGCGAGCACAAGTCTCAGCTAGTATGGAAAATAGAACAAACCACCTTTTAAAACCTGAAGGAATTAAATTCTAGGAATTTACATCTTTAGTGTCTTGAACCATAGCTATGCCTTTACCAAAATGAAGCAAGTGTCAAGTATCTATGGTTAGAATACGGTTTGTAAGCAGCTAATTGTAATTCTTTTGCATATACTAAAGAATCGAAATGATTAAAACCGAAGATGTAATTCAAGAATGTGTTTCTAGTCATCCTATCTGCAGGGTTCTATTAGTTCTAATTCTAATCTCGCAGACATTAAAACGTCAGTATCTTAATGAAGTGTTTGGCAAAAGGAAATTGCAGGCCACTCTAAAAAGCAGACTAAGATTGGGGGGGGGGCGGGGGGGGGCAGGGGAGGGAAGGAGGAAATCTAATTCAGTCAGTAATTTTGGTGGAAGCGGTTTAGAGTGTAAATTATATTTCCTGTTTGTATTTTTGCCAGCTTGTTCATTGACATTAAGCACTGGATGAACTTTACTGCCAATGACTTGACTGATCTCTGAAACTTTGAAGGAATGTGCTTTTTCTTTTGCATTCACGAGGAACTGTTTTCTAGCCTCCTATCCTCTGACCTAGGTCGGTTTAGTTTTGTGTCAAATCCAAAATAGGTTTCGAGTAACCTGTCTAGGTGGTGAATCGGTCTTCAAGGAAGGAGGAGAGCGAGAAGGTATAAACTGTTTTACTGTCACCTCCAAATATAAACTTGCATTTATAATACCTTTTGTAATTAAGCCAGGTCTTTATTCTGGTAGACAGATGCAATTTTTTTTAAAAATTTGCTCACAGACAGTACATTATACGCATTTATGTTCATGGAACAGTAACAGCAAAGGAGTCCATTCAGCCCATCATGTCCATACCAGCTCAGCTTGTCCCACTCCCAGCCCTTTCCCCGTAGCCCTACAAATTCTTTTTTCTTTCCAGATAATTATCTAATTCTGTTTTGAAGGCCATGATTGAGTCTACCTCCACCACACTCTCAGGTAGTGCATTCCGGATCCTAACCACTCACTGCATAAAAGTTTTTCCTCATGTCACCTCTGATTCTTTTGCTAATTACCTTAAAATGGGGTCCTCTAGTTCTCAATCCTTCCAACGAGAACAGTTTCTCCCTATCTCTGTCCAGACTCCTTCATGATTTTGAACACCTCTATCAAATCTCCTCTCAATCTTCTCTTCTCCAAGAAGGACAGCCCCTGCTTCGCCAATCTATCCTCGTAACTGAAGTCTCATCCCCAGAACCATTCTCAAATCTTTTCTGCACCCTCTCTAATGCTTTCACATCCTTCAAGTGTGGTGCCCAAAATTTGACAATACTCCAGTGGCGGCCAAACCAATGTTTTATTGAAGATTCACCATACAATTTCCTTGTTTTTGTATTCTATGCCCATATTTGTAAAGCCCAGGATCCCATATATTTTAACTGCTTTCGCAACCCGCCCTGCCAACTTCAAATGATTTGTGCACATACACCCCCAGGGCCCTGTTCCAGCACTCCCTTATAATTGCATCCTTTATTTAATATTGACTTCCCTCGTTCTTCCTACCAAAATGCATCACTTCACACTTCTCAGCATTAAATTTCTCCTGCCACTTGTCTGCTCATTCCACCAGCCTATGTCCTCTTGGAGTTTATCACTATCTTCCTCACAGTTGACAATAATTCCAAGTTTTGTCTAATTTGCAAATTTTCAAATTGTACCATGCACACCCAGTCTAGGTCCATTAATAAAAATCAAGAAAAGCAGCGGTCTTAACACCGATCCCTGAGGAACCCCCTATGTAACTTCCTCCAGTCGAGAAACAATCAACCGTTCACCACTACTCTGTTCCCTGTCACTTGCCAACTTGATATCCATGCTACCACTATTCCTTTTATTTAATGGGCTTTACTTTTGCTGACAAGCCTGTTATGTGTCACTTTTATAAAACGCCTTTTGGAAGTCTTGATCTTGACCTTGTCATCTCACACGGTCTCGCTAATTCCATATGAATTATAGATGAGGCCATCTCTGCTCATGTCCTTGCAGCACTCAACATCCACACCCCTCTTCCATATCCCAACCCTGCTGCCATCTTTATCCATCCCTGGAAAAACCATCCCCAATTCACACACAGCTGCACTTTCAAAATTCCAACTGTCTAGCCTCTGGCTTTCCATTCGTCACAATTTCTGCAGCTACTAATTTGCTGAATCCTCACCTCCCCCTTTGATACCCTAGGCCCCAATAACACCATTACTCTCTCACCCTGGCCATTCCCCAGCACAGCCGTCACCTCAAGTCCACGAGACGCAAACTTGAAAAAGGACATGACAGACAATTGATTTAGCCATCCACTGCCAGATTTGGCTGGACCATTTGAAACATTATCGGGTCCTGCTCTCGTCTGCTAAAACTGTTTACTTTCCAGGATGATCCCGGAATCGTGAAGATAATCCCCCGCTTTTCTCTACTGCAAGCAGTCTTAATCCCCTTCCCCACCCCCTCCACCCTCACCAACATACAAGGAGCTCAGGAACATCAACACCAAGATCGAGACCAATCAGCCGCCTCTGATGCGACCTCCCTTCCACTAGCCCACCTGGCCAAACTTCCTCCAAGATCTCCCCGCTGCCCTAGCCCTGAGCTCACATCTTTCTCCAGTTTCTCTATCTCCCCTCATGCCCTCTCTGAACTCATCTTGACCATGAAACTCACCACCTGCTCCCTTGATCCTATTCCCACAAAATTGACCACCCAACTTCCCTTCCTGGTCCCAATGTTAGCAGATATTGTTACTGGCTCTCTTTCTCTCTCCAGGTTTTGCTCTTCTCTTCTTTAAACCTGCCACCATTACCCCGCTCCTCACAAAAAAACCAACCCTTGACCCTGCCATCCTTGCAAACTATCATTCCATCTCCAACAGGCAGCGGCACAGGTAGATAAGGTGGTTAGGAAGGCATATGGGATACTTGCCTTTACTAGCCCAGGCATAGAATATAAGAGGTTATGATGGAGTTGTATAAAACGCTAGTTAGGCCACAGCTGGAATACTGTGTACAGTTCTGGGCACCATACTATGGGAAGGATGTGATTGCACTGGAGAGGGCAAGGAGATTCACCAGGATGTTGCCTGGGCTGGAGTATTTCAGCTATGAAGAGAGACTGAAAAGGCTAGGGTTGTTTTCCTTCGAGCAGATAAGGCGGAGGGGGGATAGGATTGAGGTATACAAAATTATGAGGGGTATTTATAGGTTAGATAGGAAAAAACTTTTTCCCTTAGCAGAGGGGTCAATAACCAGGGGGCATAGATTTAAGGTAATGGGCAGGTGGTTTAGAGGGGATTTGAGGAAAAAGCTTTTCACTCAGAGGGTGGTTGGAATCTGGAACACTGCCTGAAGGGGTGGTAGAGGCAGGAGCCCTCACCATTTAAGTATTTAGATGAGCACTTGAAATGCCACAGCATACAAGACTACGGGCCAAGTGCTGAAAAATGGGATTAGAATAGTTAGTTGCTTGATGGCCAGCACAGACATGATGGGCCGACGGGCCTGTTTCTGTGCTGTATAACTCTATGACTAACATCTCTTTCCTCTCCAAAGTCCCTGAAGTGTTGTCACCTCACCAATTGGCTTCCACCTTTCCCAGCCCTCCATGTTTGAATCCCTTCAATCAGGTTTTCACCCCTTCCATGGCACCAAAATAGCTCTTATCCAAGTCACAAATGACATCCTATGTGATTTAGCATCCTTCTCAACCTGTCTCCAGCCTTTGATACAGTTGACCACACCATCCTGCTCCAACGCCTTGCCACTGTGTTCCAGCTGGGTGGGACTGCTGTCACCTGGTTTCATTCTTATCTAATCTAATCATAGCCAGAGTATCACTTGCAATGGCTGCTCTTCCCACTCCCGTATTGTCATCTCTCATGTAACCCCAAATATTTATTCTTGGCTTCCTCCTATTTCTCATCTACATGCTGCCCCTCAGTGATATCATCCTAAAGCACAGCGTGAGTTTTCACCTGTAAGCTGATGACATCCAGCTCTACCTGACCTCCACCCCTCTTGACTCCTCCACTGTTGCTAAATTATCACATGGTTTAGCTGGCATCCAGTACTGGATGAACAGAAATTTCCTCCAATTAAATGAGGAAGACTGAAGCCATCATTTTTCGGACCCGAAACTCTGTTCTCTTACTACGGATTCCATCACTCTGTTAAATGTCTGAGATTAAGCCCAGCTGTTTGCAACCTTGATGTCATATTTGACGCCAAGATGAGCTTCTGACCTTATATTCACGCCATCACAAAGACCACCTATCATCCAATTCCACCCCTGCCTCAGCTCATCAGCTGCTAAAACCCTTGTTCATGCCTTAGTTACCTCTAGACTAGACTATTGCAACGCACTACTGGCTGGTCACCCACATGCTAGTCTCTGTGAACTTGTCATCCAAAACTCTGCTGCCCATGTCTCAACTTGCACAAGTCCCATTCCCCTATGCTCCCTGGCCTACAATGGCTCCCAGTCAAGCAACATCTTGATTTTAAAATTCTCATCCTTGTTTTCAGATCCCTCCATGGCCTTGCCCCTTCATTTCTCTAATCTCCTTTAGCCCCACAACCTAGATATTTGCACTACTCTAATCCTGGCCTCCAGAGCATCCCCGATTTTAACTGCTCCACCATTGGTGGCCGCACCTTCAGTTGCCTAGGCCCTAAACTCGAACACCCCTTGCATTACATGAGGCTTTCAATGCCAGTGAGATACTAGGTATATAGGATGTACATCTCAAAGACTGGCAGATCATATCAAACAGGTCCCTTCCGCTGTTCGCAACGGGCAAGGTACAGGCCATACCCAGCCAGCCTGTGCTTGCAAAACTCAAAAGAGTGTCCAACATTAGATGTGATTCCACGATTGGACAGCATTATCTAAATAATCCACAGTGTGCTAAGAATTACACTGACAACCAATTTAAGATTGTCAGTGGGGCTCGCAATATGGTGCATTTGCGCATACCGGAAGCTACATATATTAATACACAGGGCCCTGTTCTTTGTAGACAGAAAGAACATGTACACACATTGCGCCTGCTTCAGAGGAACAAAATAAGTGACAACCATTCGTTGGTTCATTCCTCAGAACAATGCCTTGACCAGAGACAAGCAGCCTGGTTTAAATTTCAAACAAAGCTTGGCAGTTATGTCAATCACCGTAAACTGGCGCATTCTCTATGGCCTTGCCCCTCTATTTCTCTGTAATCTCCTCCAGCCCCACAACCCTCCGAGATATTTGTGCTCCTCTAATGCTGGCCTCTAGAGCATCCCCAATTTTAACTGCTCCACCACTGCTGGCCACGCCTTCAGTTGCCTAGGCCCCAAGCTCTGGAATACCCTCCTTGCCAGAGTTCACTTGCCAACCAATCAGCATTCTCTTCTCATGCAGTAAAAGCTGTTGTTTTCTCTTACATTGGCTATTCTTGCTTATTGTCCTGATGAGTACAAGACGAAAAGCTTCAACATGTCTCTATTTTCAGCAATTCTCAAGTTCTGTACTACCAAACGACTATTTGACTTAATTTTGTTTATTAGTGTATCTAAAAGCTTTCCCACCACCGAGGTTCAACTGATAGTCTGTAGTTGCTGGATTTGTCCTTACACCCTTTTTTGAACAAGGGACTAAATATTTGCAATTCTCCCAGTCCACTGGCACCACTCCTGTATCTAAGGAAGACTGGATTATGGCCAGTGCCTCTGCAATTTCCACACTTACTTCCCTCTATACCCTTGGATGCAACTCATCCGGTACAGCCAACCTAATACCTCCTCTATCTATTTTAGCCCGTCCAGTGTCTCAACTACCTCCCATTTCATTACGTCTTTGCAGCTGGCTTTACCAAAGTAGTATTTATTTAGTCCCTCAGCTATGCCCTCTGTCTCCATGCATAAGTCCCCTTTTTGATTCCTAAATCTGCCCCACTCCTCCTTTTACCACCCATTTACTATTTTTATGCCTATAGAAGACTATTGGATTCCCTTTTAAGTTAGCTGCCAGGCTCTTCTCATACCGTCTCTTTGCTTCTCAATTGTTTATTCGCTTCCTCTCTGAACCTTCTATATTCAGCCTGCTTCTCAATTGTATTATCCACCTGACATCTGTCATATGCTCCCTTTTTCTGCTGCATCGCACACTCTCTTTCGTCATCCAGGGAGCTCTAGCTTTGTTTGTCCTATATTTCCCCCTCATGGGAATGTGCCTTGACAATATCCAAACCATCTCCTCTTTAAAGGTAGCCCAAAGTTACAATTTTGTCTGCCAACCTTTGATTCCAATTTACCTGGGCCAGAACAGTTCTCAGCCCAGTGAAACTGGACATTCCTCAATTAATTATTTTTACTCTAGATTGCTCCTTGTCCTTTTGCATAGTTGACTTAAACCTTATGATGCAATGATCAATGTCCCCTAAATGATCCCCTACTGGCATTTGATCCACCTCATTCCCCAGAACCAGATACAGCAACATTGGGCCAGAAGCATACAGATTTAGAAAATTCTCAACATACTTCAGAAACTCTTCCCTCTACATTATCCTAATATAGACTGGGATAGTAAAAGTCCATTATAATTACTCAACTTTTTGCACCGGTCTTAATTTCCTTGCAAACGTGTTCCTCTATATCCTTCCCATGAGTTGGTAGTCTATAGAACATACCAATTACTGTAATGGTACCTCCACTGTTTCTTAGCTCTAACCAAATAGATTCTGTCCTCGACCCCTCTAGGACATTCTCTCTCTCCAGCACTGCGATATTCGCCTTAATCAATAGTGCCATCCATTCTTTCTAAAAAGAATCTTTCCTGAACACCTTGTATCCAGGAATATTTAGCACCCAGTCCTGCCCTTTTTTGAACCAGGTCTGAGTTATTGGCACGTCATTGTATTTGCACATGGCTATCTGTACCTGCAGCTCACTAACCTTGTTTACCACACTCCGTGCATTCACATACATGCACAGTAAAACTAATTTAGACCATACTGCATTACTTCTTCATCTGACCCCATCTAATACCTTGCTATTTCTTACTCTAGAGCTATCTGTCTCTCCTAATTCTTTATAGAACTTGATTTTACTCTCTGATGTCACCACCTGGTTCCCAGCCCCCTGCCAAGTTAGTTTAAACCCTCCCCAATAGCATTCGTAAACAATCCTGCAAAGACATCGGTCCCAGCTCTGCGCAGGTGCATCCCATCTGGCCTGAATAGGTCCCATCACCCCCAGAACCAGTCCCAATGTCCCAGGAATCTAATGCCCTCCCTTCTGCACCATCTCTCTGGCTGCACTTCATCTGCTCTACCCTCTTATTTCTACACTCACTACCTTAGAGGTCCTGCTTGGTTTTTTTTCCTAGCTTCCTAAAAATCTGCCTGCAGAACCTCATCCTTCTCTCTGCTGTGTCATGTAGGCCCACACCTGCCAAGAATGAGGCACACATTATTTCGTCACATGAACATTAAAACTTAAAATTGCTGCTGGGAAGAAAAGAGGGCCCATCACAAGGAATTGCTAGGCCCCTCGCCAGAAAGACCTTTTTTTAAACATACTAGCAGACAGTGTTGGAACAAAGGATCCAGTCCCTGCTTCCCCAATACAGAAGACTTGGTCAGACCAGTTTAGTCACATGATAAACTGGCGGTTGGTGTTTTTTAAAATTTGAACTTGCCACAGAGAATTTGAGCTCAGAAAGCGGTTTGCTCCTGGATTGAAAAGACCTCTCCCCTGTCTGCTCCCATCTCTCTCTCACAGAACTGAAGACCCATTGAATACACATGAACCCCAAGAGAGTAAAGTCTCCTACAGTGAACAAGGTTTAATACCGGGCCCCAACAAAAAGCAAGAACTACCTACAAAAGGACTACAGTGAGCTTGAAACACAGTAACAAGAAACTCTTCTGATATTGCCTCAAATCTCTACTTATTTTTCTCCTGCTCTTTTCTGTCTCTATTTGCGTATCGCGTATGCGTGCTAGCATAGGGTGCGGTGCGTATCCGTAGGCGTTAACCGAATTACAGTTTAAGTTTTAATAAATTTCACTTTTCTTCTTTAAACCTATGAAAGCCTGTTTATGCTCATTTCTTTGCTTTATGATTGGAAAGTGGTGAACAAGGATTCACCAAGGGGGAGCTCAAAACAGTGTTTAAAAATTAAACCCTGTTACAAGAAGACCAGGCGAAGACAGTG
The DNA here is from genome assembly GCF_036365525.1 of Heterodontus francisci. Lineage (NCBI taxonomy): Eukaryota > Metazoa > Chordata > Chondrichthyes > Heterodontiformes > Heterodontidae > Heterodontus > Heterodontus francisci. The sequence goes on along the minus strand of NC_090372.1, from coordinate 171,280,285 downwards.
AAATACCCTCAGACACCTTTCTCACCAGGTCGTAACAGTCGTAACGACCTGTCCGACCATTAATATTAAAACAAGATATTAACCCCCCAGACCAACTGAAAGGATTACATGACAAGATTTCATGTTTTAAGGCCATTATAACAAGATTAACTAAATAGTATTTGTAAGTAGCTAACACTCCGAATTAAAGGTTTTCTTCACTTATTAAAACACTTGAAAACCTCATACCACATTTATGTTACAGTCCTCCTTAAAAAGGGATATTCTTGCAGCTATAAGTCCCAAACTGCTCGCAGTTGCCAAGGGTTGGATCTCCCAGATCTTCCCAACATCAATGTCCTCTTGCTCACTTCTTCCAAGCACTTTCAACCTGGACTTCGATGAATAAGGAAATCTTTAGTGACCCTGTTGCTCTTTTTTACTTCTCTGCAAACTTCAACTTTCAAATCAGGTTCAAGTCTTTGCAGCTTTTTATTGTGTCCTGAGACCAGGTGTTCCCCCTCTCTCAAGGCGCAGCCTCCAGACTTCAAGTTTGCAGAATTTACGCAGAACCAAAAGGTCAATAGTCATTTGCTTTTTCGATATGCAGAGCTCACAAGTCTAGCCACAGCAGAACCACCCAGGCCTTCTTTTGTTTTCAGGCGTTAGTAATTGCAACTTGCACTTGTTTTTTTTTTTTTGAGAGCCACTGACTCCTTGTTTATGATCTGAGAAAGCGAAACCCATTGTCCATCAGATGTTACAACCTTGATTCTCTGATCTGGGTTCCAAGTAACCAAGATTGTCTTTAAGCAGAGTTGATGAGGTCACATGTCTCCTCTGACTCCATCTTACGTTACAGTAAAATCTTAGTTTTTAAAAACATCATGCTACAAAATCCAGCATTCATAACCCTACCCAATTCATTGGTACAGATATGGACCACAACTACTGGATGTTCATCTTCCCCCTTCAAGAGTACTCTGCAGCTGCTCAACAACATCCTTGACCCTGGCACCAGGGAGGCAGATCATCCAGGACTCATGCCTGCAGCCGCAGAAACATCTATTTGTCCCGCAAACTATAGAATCCCCCATCACTACTGCTTCCCCAATCTCTCCCCTGCCCCACTGAGGAAGCTGTGGTCTCATGGACTTGGCTCTGGCTGCACGCTCACCAGTACTAAGAACTGAGAGTAAGGTGCATTCAGGGGACTCCTGCACCATCTTCCCTCTCTGCCTGCTTACCCTTAAGCTGTGGGGTGACCACATCCAGAACATGCTATCCACTGTAAATGCTGGCAATTATTTAAGGCTGTTGATTTGATTTGGATAATGCTGTGTTGGCTTTTAAATACAGCATAAACAGAACCCAAAATGGAGTCAGTCTTTAAAGTTGCTGTCAATGTGACAACACTTTAACCAGTTTCAGATTTTTCTTTGAATTGCACAGCACAGTGCTCAAAGTCTGTACAACAATTCAAGGAAAACAGTTTCTTTCAGGGTCAAATACTTCAAGTTACCAGAAATCAGATAATGAGATTTAAAATCACTTATTGATCACTTACTTTTAAGTATAATTTCAGAGCACTGAAAACATTACTGCCTTGGTCAAACTAGCTAAACAAAAGCAGTTTTAAGTGCTTTTAAGTGCATCAGAAAGCTTTGCTTGTAAACAGTCAAAACCCAGTGATTTTATTTAAATGAGTCAAACAATTCTCCAAACATTGTAAGCAGTCTACCAGACCACCTGGGTGCATCTACAAATGTAAGATGCTTATTTTGCAATGGTAGTTGTTTCATTTAATAGTTCAGTACTTCACGAGAAATTAGAGGGTATGAATCCTAAAATTACCTGAAACCAGGGTCTTAATGTGAACAAGAGAGTGCTCTTGTCAGGCCTTGTGAATCATTCTCGAGATGGCAAGGAATTGAATAATGAACATGGGAATATCCTTATTCTTAGGTGATCAATAGGATATTGGAATGAAACTATTCAATTGTTCCAATTGCAGTGACGTGTTAACTTCTTACTTTGAAAGGTCATTAGATTAGCCCCTGGGTAGTCGATATTTGAAGTTTTCATGAAGTAGCTGGACATAAACGAATGACTCAACTAGTGCATCTTATTCTTCTGATGCCATTTAAGAGATATTATGTTTAAGTATAAAATCTGGTAAGATTTTGGCAAGACCAGTGCCAAAATTTGTACTGTTTTTCCACAAAGGATTGGAATGAGACGCTTATTGTTAGGTGTTTATTCAGTCCAAATTGCTTGTTAATTTTGGCTGCAGATTTGTTCCTGGATGAATAGAGAGAGAGTAACACTGCTTGAAGCTCAAGGCCATTCATGTATCAAATGGCAGATTCAGACACCTTTCGCCCAAGTCCATGAAAGTGGGTACACTATTCAGAGTGGCAGATGCCTCCTCGTAAACTCAGATAAGAGTGTTCTGGGGAACAGTGCAAATCAGATTAACTGCACGGACAGTGTCAGTCAATAACCCTGTTTCCACAAAGAATGATCATTGTCTTCAGCAAAGTGACCCTCTTATTGTATTTCTGCCTTAATGCAAACATTCCTGCAGTAGAGAAACAATGACAGCTGAAATTAAGGAGTTACGAAACAAAAGACCAATATGCCAGCTGCAGATGGGATGTTTCCTCCATTGAGGAGAAATCTCAGCTCCCAAGGCTAATTGGAGCTTACTTACAAAGGTTTGAGATCTGACAATTGACAGTTTTTTGGATCAAAACAATTCTGCTAGACTACTCTTTACAATGGAAAGTTGAACTCATGGAGATGCAACTGGACATTTACTATGTGAACACATCATGCACGGAAGCAGCCGTGATGAAATGGAGGAAATATGAAGGTAAAAAGTCAACTGTTAAAACTCAATCAGAAAAACTTGCACATGTTAACCACAGTCAAAATGGAGTAGCAACCACATGACCCCTCCTGTACTGGAAATCCACAAACTCATCTGCAAAGATGAGGCTCATTAACCTCATCTGAAATAGTTCTGGGGAGAACCCCTTTAAAACTGAAAGGAGCTATTGCATATTAATGACTTTGATCGATATGAATAAACTAACAGGATGTTGGAGACAGTCTGATTGATAGCCAAACCATGAATAATAAAAGGTGTGAAACAGCAACATAACAGAATGATTCTCATTCTAACATCAAATGATGGCCATGGTTATCATCCTGGCCCATTGTGTGATCACAAGTGGGGAGAGGGCCATATGTCTCCTAACAGAAACTCCAATGTGATAAACTTTGACGTAATAAAGGTAGCTTTCTGGAGAATAAGTCAACATCACAGAAAGCCAGAAGGAAGGATCCAGCAGGCAAGAGAAGAATTCTGCTGACCAACAGCCACCACAGCAGAGACATCACAAAGTGACCGAGACTAACCAGCTAAGATGCCGAACTACAGACCACAAGCTTTCGGCTGTATTACAACTACTAGAGCCCTACAATGCCTTCGCAAGTTTAAGACTGAATAATCAGGCCTGCAAGCCTGTTTAAAAAAAAAAACACTTCTCCTCCCGAGAAGACTCAAAAATCTTCTGTAAACCACAAACACTTACCTCACTTGGGAATTTAAACTACCTCTTACCTTTTTCTCTCTATCTATTCTTGTGTATGTATGTGTGGGTGAATGTGAGACAGTGAGGTGCCAATCATTTTGGGATCTATTTTAAAAGATTTTTTTTTTAAACCAATGAGAAAACCTGTCATTTGCCTGTTTGTGACTCTAAAGATACTTAGGTGCTAAAGCATCGTTTTAACAAAACATGATTGCGGTCACTTGGGACACAAACAGTGGGAACCATCTGTCTGTACGTAACGAGGTAATAGGCGACCAAAAGGCATAACTACACTATTGAGTTTTTATATTAAACTTCACATAATTCAATAAAATTGTTTTCTGCTCATGCATAAGTTTTAAGTGAGGCCTATTATAGTCATACATGCTGTTTGCAAGCTGTACAGCAGAAACCTCCTAAATAAATTGTATTTATGTACTGCCTTTAATGTAATAGGCTCCCCAAGGCACGGAGCGTTATCAAACAAATTTTGACACTGAACCACAAGGGCAAATGAACCAAAGCTTGGTCAATGAGGTGGGTTTTAAGGAGCACCTTGAAAGTAGGAAAGAGAGGTTGCAAGGCAGAGAGATTTAGGGAGGAAATTCCAGACCTTAGTCCCCTAGCAGCTGAAGGCACAACTGCCAATGTGAGCAAAGAGGCTATAATTGGAGGGTTGTCGGGCTGGAGATTACAAAGAACATTAAAAAAAAAAGAGTAGACCATTCAGCCCTTTAGTCTTCTCCGCCATTCAATATGATCATGGATGGTCTTCAATCTCAACTCCACTTTCCTGCCCACTCCCCATAATCTCGATTCCCACAGACATCAAAGATCTATCGCTCAGTCTTGAATATACTCAACCATGCAGCATCCACAGCCCTCTGGGGTGGACAATTCCAAAGATTCACAACCAAGTGAAGAAATGTGTAATTTCAGTCCAAAATGATAAACCTCTTATTCTGAGGCTGTGCCCCAGTGTTCTAGATTCCCCAACAAGGGGAAACAACCTCAGTGTCTACTCTGCCAAGTCCCTTCACAGCCTTGTATGTTTTAGTGAAATCACTCTCGCTCTGCTAAACTTGAGTGTATAGAAGAGTACATAATTTATTCAGCCTATCACAGGAGAAGCCCTTCATCCCAGTAATAAATCTAGTGAACTTCCACTGTACTGCATCCAAGCCTATATCCTTCCATACATATGGAGACCAAAAGCTGTGCACAGCACTTGAGGTATGGTCTCACCAAAGCCCTATACAACTGTAGCAAGACTTCCTTATTCTTTAATGCAAGAGAATTGGATTACAAGATCAACATGCCATTTGTCTTCCTGATTGTTTGCTGTAGCTGATAGCTAACTTTGTGCACCTTGTGCAAGTATACCCAAGTGCCTTGGAACATTGACATTTGCAAGTTTCACACCTTTTAAAAATATTCTGCTTTTCTATTCTTACTACCAAAGTGAATAACTTCATATTTCCCCACATTATACTCCATCTGCCACCTTTTTGGCCATTCACTTAACCTGTCTATAATCACTTTGCAGCCTCTAATTCCTCCTCACAGGTTACATTCCTACTTACCTTGATATCATCAGCAAACTTGGATACATTGTTCTCTGTTTTTTCATCCAAGTCATAAATATAGATTGGAAATAGCTGAGGCCCAGCACGGCAATCCACTAGCTGCAACCTAGCATTTATCTCTACTCTCCACTTCCTGTCAATTAACCATCCTCCATCCATGTTACATATTAGCCCAACTCCATAAGCCCTTTTCTTGCATATTATCCTTCTGTATGGCACCTTAACAAATACCTTATGGAAGTCCAAGCATGTTACATCTGGTTCTTTTTAATCTACTCTACTAGTTATATCTTTAAAAAAACTAATAAATTTGTACTATTGCTTTAAGTGTTGCAGTATTGCTTAAAGGGGCGTATCTGAAACAGCTGTCCATCAGACAGGATGTGATGCAGAGCATGTGATCTTCAAACACTTGCTGGACACGGCTACAGGAGCAGACATGAAAAATCATCTTCCCAGTATCGCAGTATATAAGTTAGTAACTTCAATAAAAGAATTCACCGTTTAGATCCACCAATCTTGCCCATGGGTTTCACAAAATGTAACATGGTGGCAGCTGATGGTTGCTGAAGATCTTACTTCAAGTTTCTGCAGATCCTGCAAAGCTAAACCCATCCACTCACTGCAGAAGCTCCGGAGTGAAGGTTTGAAAGATCAGGTTAGTTTACAATTCTTGCACCTTTTAAACCATCAGACAGAATGGAAATTTTTTTTTCCTTGACTTGTCGTCCACTTCTGAGCCAGATAGACAAGCAATTAAAATTAAGATCGCCATTGAAAGTAAATAGGCCTACACAGGTTAAATATGGGTTTGGAAGATGCTGTTGAAGGAAGCTTGGAGGACTATGACAACTGGATCCTCCCCCTCCAAGTTCATCTCCAGCCACAAGATGTCATCTCTAACCCTGGCACCAGGCAGGCAACACAACATTTGGAACTCCCAGATGCAGCTGCAGAGAACAGTACCTATATCCCTATTATACTGTCCCCTATCACTACCACATTCCTTTTCACTTCCCCCACCCCCAACTGAATGGCCTCCTCCACCATGGTGCTATGGTCAGTTTGCCCATCCACCCTGCAGTCCTTTTCTCATTCACACAGGTAGAAAGTGCCTCATACCTATTCATCAAGGACAAAAGCCAAGACTCCATCACTAGATCTTGCATGTCACCTTACAGCTTTAAATGGTCATGTTTCTCTGTCACCACTAACTGCTCATCAAAGAAAAATCATCCTGTGAAATGATTATGAGAGACTCACTTGCAGGTCCATTAAAAAATATCAACTTTGAAGTCAGCTATGAACTGGAACTGTAGGCTACAGATATTTCATCAGCTGCAAATTGTTGCGAGAGTTTGAGATCTGAGTTTATCCAGGAGATGCAAGTCTGTGATAGATGTCAGACTGGTGTATTCAACATTCTGTACTGAAGCTGCACTACTTCTCAATTAACAAACTTTCCATTTGCATACACACTGGCACACAGTTGTTTAGATACTTTGATATTGAAGGAAACTTCAAATGTGTTCTCAAACCAATGTTGTGCTACTGCATGTAGAGAGGATAGGAAAATAAATCAAACATGGAAGCAGCAGCATAAAATGCAATGCAGAATCCCAGTTTAACAGGAGCTGTAGGAATATAAAAAGGTATTATCAGAATGTCCTCAGAAACAGTGACAAGAGGTTTTATGTGACTTGCCACCTCCAGAGCATTAAGACTCAAAAAGGGGCTTCTATGACTGCACCTCGACTGGTTTTGAATAGTCTGCCTACACATTAGTGTTCTGATTCCACTAGTCCACCAATATGTTGTGCTGAGGTGTGGGCCACGCTCAACATACCAATGTTGAGACTAAAGGAGTTTTCTTGCCCTACGAGACATAAACGTCCTCACTTAAAGCTACTAGATGATCTAGTGCATTGCTAATACTACCCTTTGTAACTCAGATCTTAGGATAATCAAGCTCAGAGAACTTTCTCTTGTATCTATTTCCTGAACGGGTAAAAGAAAATGAGTTTCAAAACTAGATGCAAAAACCAGGACACCAAAAAGCAAGTGCCACTCTGTTCTCCTGTTGTTACTCATTTAAAGTTCAACTTTTAGTTCTGTACAAGTCACTCACATGGAAAATTTGTTACTGTTCGGGCTTAAATAAGTTACAACAGAGGCTAGAGGAATGCACAGTCTGTCTCTAGTTCCACTACTCCATATATACTTAAAGGTTTACCCAGTTATTGATACGGCCAATTATATACTTTATCTATATTAGTTTCAGAATAAAAATCCGCCAACCCGGTTTCTTTAATAAACAGCAAAATTGTTCATTACGAAACAAGACTTATTCAATAAAGATGCAAAGCTTATTAACAGTTTAAAATTCTAAAATATTCTAACACACAAAAATGTTAAAGAAAAAATAAAGAAAAATGAAAAAACTGGCTCTGCAGAGATCAACATTAAAAAAAAAAAAATACTTTGGCCATGTTTTTGGCAATTCTTGAAGAAAAAGGATAAGATATGGAATGTTCCAGATGACTCAGTCTGGTGTCCTGGTACATGCAGATGGGTGTCACTAGATACACGCGGTTAGCAACATGATCTTTTCAAAAGCAGTTTGTTCTGGAGATGTCGACAGGAAGTCTTCCAGAAGCTTCGCAGGAGAAATGCTGGATCAGTTCCTCCAGCTCTCACATTGGATTATCAGTTTCTCAGAGGTGGAACAGGATGGGTTGGTTGCTTCTCTCTCTCTGCAGGCTGCAACCCCAACTGAACTCCAAACAATATCCAAAAACGAAATCAAAACTCCTGACAGCCATAAATCCAGACATGTGACTTCTCCAAGTCCAAACCGTTCCGTAGTCCATAAGACTCCAGCCAGTCAGTTTTTTTTTAAAGTCCGAAGTGTCCTTACAGGCATCTTCTCGGGTATTTTCCACAGTCTTTTAAACACAAGTCCTCAAAATTATTAGTAATGGAGGCACCTTCATGAAAATATGAACAAATTCTCTAGTTATCGGAGAATCCCTTCAAGTGAATTATGCCCAAGGTCTGGATGTCTTTAGGCCTGGCACAGCAAAACAGTAATCACTGTTCAATTTATCTGAATCAGTGGAAATATCACATATCAAGAATTAAAATGGATTATAGTATTTATATGTGGAAGCTTAACTAGGCAGAATACTACAGCCACATAGTAATCTAATTATACATACATGAATGGCGTGTCCTCTGAACACAGCCCACTGATTGCTCAGCTTCTCTCCAGCCAAAAAAGTTTTAGTTCTGAAGAAATCAGTCAAATAGCCAATTAACAGTTATCAGTTTCAGTCTCCCCTTGTGGGCAAAACAGTAGTTGTCAATACAGTTTCTCCTTCTCATTGTTCAGGTTGGGAATGAACTGAAGATATGCAGTCATTGTACAGCTTTGAGCTCAACGTCCCCTTATAAGTGCACACCCAAAAGAATTGCCTACAACCAGCACAATAGTAATACTCCAAGTTTATTCAGATGTTTACTAGACAAAGCTCATATGATACTTTTTAATACATTACAGAAAATACAATAATTGATATTAATGTGCTTGGACACACTTATCAATACAATATGAAATTCAAATGCATTTCAATACAAGTCATTCTACTCTTGCATCAGTAATGCCATACAACAGTTCTCCTGATTCGATTTAATCTGTCTTGTATATGATTTTAAATTTGATTACTTCATATTGAGTTAAAGAATCAATCTAGCTACCAATCCAGATATTTCCATTTCAAAGCTTTTAATCAACCTTTGATGAGGGAATTTCTGTCTGAGGACTAACACTGTTCTCAAACATCATGTTCACAAGTATAACAACGTTTTTAAGATTAAGCATAAATCAGGGAACTGTTCAGCAATTTTCCTACTGCTGGATTAAGCAATGAATGTGTAAAGGAGTCATGCAGCATTAATTGAAAGCTTATTCACCTCCAAGACAATTTCTGGCCCAGGCTGCATTCTGCAGGATAGCCAAGCATAGGAAGTACAGTAACAGCAATAGTTATATTCATAACCAGTGATGGCAGTAGTTAAATTAAATTGGGAAATCAAGATCACATGTGCATGAAAACTATGAAATTAATTTTCAACGTGTCCAATGATCACTTGTGTAAATGCAATACTGACAATTTCCCTATTCAGCTTGAAACAGTGACTAGTGAAGGTGATGGAATTGGTGACAAGCATGAAATTTGTAGTGAGGGACCAGACGACGGCTTCTGTCTTCTCAATGTTCAATCGGAGGAAATGATGATTCATCCAGGCATGGATTCTGGATAACACTCGAGAAAGATGGTGGTTAGGTAGAGCTTCATGTTGTCAGCATACATCTGGCACCTGAGATAATGTCCTGAGAATGTCACTGATGGGCAGTATTTAGATAAGTAATAGGAGGGGGCCAAGAATAGCTCACTGGGGACTCTAGATAACAGATGGGGTGAGAACAGAAACCACTTCAAGAGATTCGCTGGCTACAATTGGATGGTTAAGAATACAACTTGGTCCAGGCAGTCCCACTCAAATGGGCAGAGGAGACACATTGGAGGAGTACAAGAGGATTCTTCAAAAGTAGTTGATAACACCCTATCCAGTCTGGCCTGCATGATTCCAGTTCCATATTAATTGATTGACTTTTAATGCTCTCATTGCAACCTGAGGTAGACAATAAATACTGCCAGTGTTGCACAAATCCCAAAAATAAAACAAAGTGAATATTGTTGGCATACTAAAACCCACATCAGACAACATTTGGTATGAGATTAGAGTCAAGAGATCTGGATAATTTCTTTTGGGGAATACTACAATGCATACATCCCACCCAAAGACCCTAAACAATGTAGTGATAGTGTTGGGCAAGCTAATATTCAGGCCTTTTCTCTGTTGACAGAATACAATTTGACCTTTTGCATGTTTGACTGTACTTTTGGGGTTTTATTCTAGATATTCGTCTTTGGTTCAGCATCTCAGATTAGTCCCATAGGCAAACCCCATAAGCCACACTGTGCAATTACCTGCTGGATATCCAAGTAATATACAGTGAACAAAGATGTCCGACAGCAAACCCCTATTCATGTATTTTGGTTACTGGTTATAATGTAAACTACAGGCCAGTTAAGTGTTTTTCCTACTATTTTCTGTATTTGAAGATTGCATGAGGGTATTTGGTATAAACTGCTGAAAGATCGAGTAGCCAATAAATATAAGCGAACAGAGACAATGACACGCTTAAGTTTTATATAGTTATAGGTTTAACCATACCTTCTTGGGAGATTTATGGTCTTATACTAGGTCAAACATGGATTTCCGAGATGCTACTTTTCAGAATCCACTGTATATTGATCAGATAGCTTTGTTCAAAAAGGATGTGGAGATGTCTCATTAAGACTAACAAAATCAGTATTTGGAAAAATCAGAAATGAGACCTGAAATTTTTTTCATTAGGAAATTCTAGGAATGTGCATTGAAACCTTTCATTGTGTAAATTAAATGATAATAGAATCAAATTTTCAAGTGCAATTCTTTTGCTCCTCTAACAGAATAATCTTAAGTGTAAATATTTGTTTCATATTTTTGTAACTATGCTTGAATTGACCTTCAATTTTTGATGCTTATTACGTTTATGCCTTGTGATCGGTAAATGGGCCAAAACACTTAATTTTGCTGTGTTCAAACAATTCTGTTCCAAGTATATTCTTTTTGGCTTGTATATACACCGTTGCCCACAAGGTCATGTTCCACTGAACTAATTCAGACTTGTTTTCCCTGTAGACGGAATGACCAACATGACCTCAATATGCCTCAGTGATCACAGAGAAAGAGGCAAAGAAACTCACAAACCAATAAACAAATCCACCTTTCAAGAAAAAAAAATGACTTCATAGGGCTGTGTTTTCCTTTTAAATATTTCATGTACAGATTAATAGATCTGCCTGATAAGAGTGATCTCATACTTAGTCCTTTGTACTTCCAAGTACAGACATTGAATATATTCAGATCTACCGCAAGATTTTTTTACCTACACAGATTGAGTTGTAACTCCCCATTAGAGATACAGCTCCATCTAGTGTAATAAGTAAACAGTCTTCAGTTCTGAAAATGGCCAACTTCTAACTGCAATTTGATGCATTTGCCTATAGAATATCAGAAGACCCAAATATTTTATTGAAAAGTCTGAAAATGTTTTTTAAAACTGACTAAACCCAATAAGATGAAATTCAGACCAATTTTAACTTTGGAAATACTCAGGTCAGGCAGCATCAGTGGAGACAGAAACAGGGTTAACATTTCAGGTTGATCAGTTGTCAGAGACCTGAAGCATTAATACTCTCTCTCCACAGATGCTGCCCGACCTGCGGAATATTTCCAGCATTTTCTGTTTTTATTTCAGAATTCCAGCATCCACAGTATTTTGCTTTGTACCAATTTTAACTTTGCTTTGCTCTATTAAAAAAAAATCAGAACTTTCTCTTGCGAAAATAAAGTTCCAAACAAAGGCTGTTAAAAATTAACAGTTCTGTCAATGGTTAAATAAAAATCTTTTTCTAAATGCCATTGAGGCAAGTGATTTGACTCTGCACTCGTGGCAGAACATTTCACATTTAAACTGATCATTGAATGGAAAAGTTTTTGAAATGCTTTCTGGAACCAAAACTAGAGGTTCAGAAATGACAGCTGTAAAATTGTATTAAAATTTGCATCGATTTATAGACATTAGTTCTTCCACAGTACACAGCTACTGACTGAAGATGGATACAGCAGTCCTCTGGTTACAGCCTTCTGCTTTAAACATTATGAATTTTCCTCTCTTCTCCCTAACTTAGTCACTATAGAGGGACGAATAGTTCAGCTACATTGTATCCAATGTTGACTATTTTGTGACACCTCCAAATTAAAATTGCAACCTTTAAGACATTTTAGATGGATATTTGACAAAGCAGGATCAGTGGCCACAGACGACATCTGCTGCTTGGCTGGCGATAGCAGTGACATTGAAAACTATTTTTGCAAATATAAATGCGACAATCACATTTATCATTCGAGTCCAAAGATATAAGGGTTATTCATGTAGAAAGATTTGCATCTCAGGTCACTTTCTGTACTAAGCTGGTGCATGTCATGCAAAAGCAGGGAAATTTGTAGCTGTACCATATACACCAGATATACCAGGAATCACTTAAAAGCAATGCAGTTTGATTATTTTTTTTGACCATATTTTAAATTACAACGCACATCCTTTTTTCGCTTTTCTGATGAAAATAAACTAACATAGCATTGGCAGCAGGTAGTAAATACACGTCTGGTATATCAATTCAAAAAGTAAAATACTGCAGATGCTAGTAATCCGGGAAAAAAAACCCCAGAAAATGCTGGCAATGCTCTACAGATCATGCAGCATCTACAGAGAGAGAAACAAATTAACATTTCAGGTTGATCAGTTGTCAGAGACCTGAAACATTAACTGTTTACTCTCTCCACAGACGCGGCCTGATCTGCTGAGTATTTCCAGCATTTTCTGATATGAATTTCTGCTATTGCATAAAAATTGGGAAAGGAACACAGATCAAAACTACATTTGTTATGCTACTGCAGAGTCTTTGAACAAGCTCACCTTGCCATTTAGATTCAATTTGATGAGCTATCAGACAGCTAGTGTGGAAACAGGTATTTGTTTCTGTCTTTTGCTTAGCTTGCTGTTTCAAGCGCACTGGAAGTGCAAGTTGCCTGCTGAGAAAATTTGGATCAAGAAGTATCCTAAAAGTCAGTAAGGCTCCTTTTAAATGAAACCTGCCTGTGGGGGAAGAAAACTGATACTTAAGCTGAGGAAATCAGTTGACAATTTCAGTGAAGCTTGGTAAGTTCAAGGTCATCTGAATGCTGAAATTAGACTACACCAGTGAAATCATTTCCTCTGTATAAAGAACATTATCCCTGCTTGTGGTCCTGTTTCTAGAAGTTACACACAAGGCAGGAACGTGTTTTTATTTTGAAAGTGTGATGCAGTTGTCTACTTTTGAATTTAAGGCAGCAAATAAATTGAATTTTTTTTGTCGGGGAGGGGAAGGAAATAAAGACCTAGATCCTCGAGTATCCATTAATTGCCTTGTTCAGTCACTTAAAGTGGAAAGCAACAGATCATAAAACAAAGTCAACATCCATGCAGATTAATGTTTGATTTACATGATAATTGTTAAATGTTTCACTCTCCCAGGTCAGCAGTGTTACCAAACACTGAATTCCACCTTTCAATAGATCAATTTTGCATTCCAGAAATTCCCTTAGTACTAACAATTAGTCACTCTGTGCTCACATTAAACATCTCTGAAATGTTCATGAGATGAACTGCATCATTAAAAAAAAAAGAAAAATTGAGATCCAAAAGTGGCAAATAGCATGTTCAGCAAGTCATTGTGAGGCTGACATTTTTAATGGCCACAAAACGGCAGTAACAGATTTGGCCCTCTGTTAGTTAATTGAACTCTAATCAATACACTCAAATGAAAAGTTGCTAGAGTCCACACAATAGTGGTAAAACTGTTAAAAAGAGTTCTAAATGCAACAGTTGATGTACTGTTTTATAGCAAAAGTATACATAATGGACAATGTATGATTCTGGTGCTAGAGTGCAGATGCGTTTAATGTAACCTGGTCCGTTCATGTCACAAAGTCCACTATTTTAAATAATCATCTTATTAAGCACAAGGTCAATTAGCACTCAACTTCAGTTGGAGAGAGAGGTCTGCAAATTGGGAGGTGCTTGTAAATCTCTGGCACCAGGTCAGGAAACAAAAAGCATTATGGAATTACTGCATATAAAATAAAACACTCTCCTATGCTACAGTACAGGTGTTCTCAACCTTTTTGCTTCTGAGGCCCCCGCTCCCATGTTTTTAAAAAAAAAATCCACAAACCCTCTAACAAGTTTTTTTTGTCTAACGATTAGTTATACAAGCTCAAAAAACAAAAACAAACATTGCTTGACCTTATATATTCCATGCTTGGTGATTTAATATGTCTAATTTGGAGGGTTTCAAAGATTTATTGGACAGTATTTGTGCATAAACTATACATTGCAATTGAAGTGCATCTCTATTTGCAGTACAAATAGAACTAAAATGCAATGTCTTCATATTTCCTTAATTTTGATGGCAGTTGTGTGTTTTTTTTTAAACTCACACCTACACCTCCTTGATGGTCTTCAGCACATACTGTTGAACTGAATGGAGGTGATTCTAGATGCTCACTGTTTTGTTGCTTTAAAGTTGATGGACCAATTAGAAATTCATCCATACCCGGTATTCGTTGTGCACTCGCAATGATTTTTCCTGTTCTTTGTAATTAATCCTGTTCCTGCTGAAATAGCTCCATTACACATTGAGAGAAGACATTGCATAACCTGAGAACATGTTTACAAGCTGAAAGTACAGAGGTTATGAGCTCGCACCAACCAGGGATGACGCCTTGCCTTCATCCCAAGAGTCAATATTGTTAAGGAGTCTGTGGTCTGCGGGAGGGAGGGTGGGACGGGGAGGCACGTGAGCGGTTGTCCGAACAGATGACTTGTCGAACGTTCTGTTAGGTGCACTGACCTGGGTTGCAAAGCTCATTTGTTTGGGACAGACTGTAGGGTGCTGGGATGGTCTGTGCTAATAGAAACAAACAAAACTTCAGATTTCTGGGGAAACAAACAGATTGGAACCAGATTTGTTTTTTTAAAAAAAGAGCCATTGGAGCTCAGACGGCAGGAGGGTGCAGTGCAAGCAGTTTGAATAAAGTGAAGGCTCGATCCAGGAGCTCTTTTTGTTACTTAGAGTGACTGATTAAGCAGACCTGGCCATACAGTGTACAGGGTTGTCACTGAAGGGCTCAGATAATAGGTAGTACTGGTGGATTCACACTAGCAAGCCTGTCGTTAACAGAGCTGAGCAGGTTCTGGAGAAGTGCGCTGTTTTGGGTGAACACTGTTCAGGATTGAAGGGGAACTGCAGAATCGGTGGATGCATCTTGGCAGAAGCTGGAGATTTCCCAGAGGATGTTCAGAACTTTGTGGCTGTAATTGGTGTTATACATGCTGAGTGGACTGCCCAGTAAATCCACAAGATCCATCTTTGTTGTATCTATTAGTTACCGTGTAAGTATATTTAAAAAAAAAGAGGATTTTTGTATCAAAAAAAAAACTTAGGTGTTTGTTTTTAAAAAACTGAAAAAAGGATTTCAGTGGATATTGAGACAGCTGCAAATAGTTGAACTTTATGGATGTTTTGAAAGGAAGTTCAACTAAAGCTGAACTGGTAAACAAGGACTGGAATGCAGGTAATTTCAAGGAAACCAGCAGGGGGTTGGCCTCAGAGCTACCCTCCGTTATAAGAGAATTTATGACTGGGCATGTGACTTGTTGCAGCAAGATACTGGTTTCAGTTTTAAACTTTAAAAAGCCAGCGAGTTTGGACAAAAAGCAGGCATTTGAAATTTGCTTTTGACCTGCCTGGAGATCAGAAGACGACCCAGAAAAAGGATTACTTCTCTATAAAGGAATCCCACTTCTCAAGAAGCCGCCCTATATTTCAAATGTGGCAGATTCCTAGTGTGTCCTGTCTCTGAAGAATCCATGCATCAAGCTGTACTGTTGCCTCCTGGGTTTAAAAAATCCTGAATATTGGAAGAAACCGTTTATTGCTATACTGCTGCGATAAGACCCAAGATCGTCCTTGTTGCTGCACACCTGATTTAAGACCTTATGTGAAGCCTTCTATTGTTGAATTTCTTTGAACGCCTACCCATCACAGACTGTTCATTAACCTCACCTGGAAAGTCTTGAGTGGCATCCAACTATTTCAGTTTGGTCAGGTGTCCCAAAGTCAAGAACTTCCTTCCAGATCATGACAGACTAAGTTTTTTTATTCTTCCTTTCATTCCTATGAAACAGCTGTAAACCAAAATCCTATCCCCCCATTAACAGTTTTTTGGATGTATAGGCATGTATGTGCATGAGGGCTAGGGAAAATAAGGAGCTTTAATATCTCAGTTCATATGTAGATTTATGTCATTACTGGCTTGGTTTTATAATAAAGTTAATTTTGTTTTTGATTAAAGAAACCTGGTTGGTGTGCTGTATTCAGAGGCAAATAGAGTATCTGGTTGGCTGCTTTGGTAAGTGGGTAAATCTACTAATACGCTGTGACGTGTGGAGAAGTGGGACTGAATTAACAATGCACTCCTCCTGCCTTGATTGTGCTCCAGAACTTGCCGTGCCCCTTGCCAAGCTGTTCCAGTACAGCTACAACACTGGCATCTACCCTGCAATGTGGAAAATTGCCCAGGTATGTCCTGTACACAAAAAGCAGGATAAATCCAACCCAGACAATTACTGCCCCATCAGTCTACTCTCAATCAGTAAAGTGAGGGAAAGTGTCATCAAGAGTGTTATCAAGTGGCACTTGCTTAGCAATAACCTACTCAGTGACACTCAGTTGGGGTTCTGCCAGGGCGACCCAGCTCCTGACCTCATTACAGCCTTGGTTCAAACATGGACAAAAGAGTTGAACTCCGGAGGAGAGGTGCAAGTGACTGCCCTTGACATTAAGGTAGCATTTGACTGAGTATGGCATCAAGGAGCCGTAGCAAAACTGAAGTCAATGGGAATTAGGGAAAAACTCTCCCGCTGGTTAGTTATACCTAGCGCAAAAGATGATGGTTCTGGTTTTTGGAGGTCAATCATCTCAGCTCCAGGACATCACTGCAGGAGCTCCTCAGGGTAGTGGCCTAGGCCCAACCATCTTCAAATGCTTCATCAATGACCTTCCTTCATTCATAAGGTCAGAAGTGGGGATGTTTGCTGATGATTGTGCAATGTTCAGCACCATTTGCAACTCCTCAGATACTGAAGCAGTCCGTATAAAAATGCAGCAAGACCTGGACAATATCCAGGCTTGGGCTGATGTGTGGCGCAAATGTTACTTTCCACTTAAGTGCTGGGCAACAACCATTTCCGACAAGAGAATCTAACCTTGACATTCAATGGCATTACCATCACTGAATCCTCCACTATGAACATCCTAGGGGCTGCCATTGACAAAAACTGAACTGGAGTAGCCATATAAATACCGTGGCTACAAGAGGTCAGAGGCTAGGAATCCTGTGGCGAGTAACTCCCCTCCTGACTCCCCAAAGCCTGTCCACCATCTACAAGGCACAAGTCAGGAGTGTGATGGAATACTTGCCTGGATGGGTGCAGCTCCAACAACACTCAAGAAGCTCGACACCATCCAGGACAAAGTGGCCCGCTTGATGGTTTGTGGATGGGGTGCCATTCACTCCCTTCATCACCGACACACAGTGGCAGCAGTGTGTACCATCTACAAGATGCACTGCAGTAACACACCAAGGTTCCTTAAACAGCACCTTCCAAACCCACGACCTGTACCAACTAGAAGGACAAGGGCAGCAAATGTATGAGAACACCACCACCTGCAAGTCACACACCATCCTGACTTGGAACTATATCACTGTTCCTTCACTATCGCTGGGTCAAAACCTTTCCTAACAGCACTGTGGGTGTACCTACCTCACATGGACTGCAGCGGTTCAAGAAGGTAGCTCACCACCAGCATCTGAAGGGCAATTAGGGATGGGCAATAAGTGCTTGCCTGGCCAGTGATGCCCACATCCCATGAATAAAAAATATATAGACTGTGATTTGTCTGTTAATTCTTGTTCAATTTATGTTGATTTTGGTTTGCTTGTTCAAGTAAAAAAGTTATAAAAGTGAAATCTTAGCTTTTTTTTTCCTATTTAGTGTCATTCGGTAAATTCGGTTCTTTTGGTTTGTTGATCTCCACCAGGATTATATCAAAAAGAAAAAAAAAATCACAACCCTGACCCGAATGATGAGTAAAGCATGATACCTCAACCTCAAATGTGAGCATATCAAATACGCTACATGAATGAGCAAAGCAGATACCCCAGGTGGATGAACAAAGGATCAGATACCTCAACCTCTTCTGAAATGTTTCCTGCTCTTGTAGGTGTTGACTAACCTGCATTCTTCAAGTATTTGTACTATCGCACTAATTTTGACTTTTACCTCCCTGTAAAGGGGTTGCTTTAATAAGCCATATTGTGAACCTGCACTATATTAATTTCCAGTTCTAGGAACGTGCTGCGCAATGAGCTGCTGGGCCAGACCTCCTGCATCACAGGTTATTGGAGAGGCCGCCTACAGATGACTGAACAGTGTCTGGATAGGGGGCAGCAGAGAACAGATCAGCTGGCAGTTGTGGGGGGAGGGGGGGGGCGGTGGTGGAAGGAAGGTGCTAACGCAGGGAGGGCTGTGGTGCAACTCATCCAGTTAACAACAGTCAACAGCATCCCCAACACCCACCCGCCAGAGGGGAACAGAGACTTAGCTTGAAAGCACAGCCTTGCTGTTGACAGTTGAGTTGCTAGGACTAACCCCATATGCTGCTGTCTCCAGATGTGTCCTTCATCTCTGCACAGCTTTATAATAACTTGCCTTTTTCAAGCATCATGCTACTACTGATAGCTTCCAATTGCCATCCACTTTCTGGCAAACTCATTGGACCACATGTGCAATGTGGGACTTTGCCAGTTTGAGAATCAGTGCCACCATATTTCATTCGGGCAAAAATAGTATTACTTTTGCCCTACACATTGGCAGACATCTTGAAACCTTCTCATGAACCCCCCAACTGAAAACTCCTGCTGTTGGAGTTTACTTTTGTTGGCCATTTACATCAATTACTTGGGCATCAGCAAAAGAGGAATGATAAAGTTTGCAAATACTAAATTAGGAAAGTATGGCAAACGAGTTAACAGATTCGGCTCAAACAAAAGCGGAAAAATGCTGGAAATACTCAGGTCAGGCAGCATCTGTGGAGAGAAAAACAGAGTTAGTGTTTCAGATTTCCAGCATCTGCAATACTTTGCTTTTGTAGATTAGGCCGATAGGTGGCAGATGCAGTCCAATGTAGAGGAATTTAATTGTTCAAATGAAAGGTAATTTCTGGTGAAGGATTGGTGTGGTGATCCCTTTTTATTATTTCAAAATAAATACTGATTAGTTATGAGCCAACAAGTATTTATTTCCATGAAATAGTTCTCTTGCCTATTAATTGAAGACAAGCCTCTAGTAATGTTATGCTTGCTGCGAGATGCCTTTTGAAAATATTAATTTTATGTTGATTTGATGTACTTATTCAGTTGTACAGCATCCTTGACAGAGGATGAAGCCCTTTGGTGAATTAATAGATGCATTAATCAAACCTTAAAACTATTTCATTCCCTTTCCATTCCCCTCCCTCTTGGGTAAAGACAGTACTCCAAAATTTCCCACCTAATTGGATCAGCTGCCACAAGATGAATCTCAGCCTGCTTCAACAGATCAACCAAGATTTGTAACAATCTGCAGAGGACTGTGAGAATGAATTCTGCCCTGCGTACACCCCAGTAGCATATCTTGATGTAATGTACCATGCTTCCATAATGCTTTTCTATTACAAAGCTATGTTAATTAAATTGATAGTCATCCATTTCTGTAGAAGATTTCCTCTGTGCAATAAATTGTTAACTCAGTTACAAAATGTGCACAGAAGAAACTGTGCCCCGTTTGGCTCTAGTCAGTGGAGATATGAAGACTACTGAAATTTATAGCTGTACAATATTTTAAAAGCTGTCTTCTACTTGCATCCCAATACTTCGCACAAATGATGTTTGCCACCAATTAATCTCTTGTAGTTATTGTACAGCATGGAATACTGGTGCAATTTAATGTCGTGTGATGATTGGTCAAGTAACGCTGTAATCGTATTAGGGTCAAAAGTCTACAACAGCCAGCAATTAAAGTGAAAAAGGGACAGGAAAATATGGCCATCTGGTTGGAGACTCTTAGAAATCAGTAGAGGTGGTGATCATTTGGCAATTGTATCAAAGTCAGTGCGATCTTTTCAAACAGAGTGACCTAATCTAATCCAATTTTCCCACACATTCACGTTATTTTGTATTCCTCCCTTTGAAATACTTATCCAGATTTATAAAATTCTGTTGTAGTCAATAGCTACTTGTGGTAAGGCAGTTCATCTTGTAATAACCCACCAGATGGAAGGGGGAAAAAAAAAACTTCTAAATCCATCTCCATTCTTCTAGCGTAAAGCCTCAGTCGATGCACCCTTGTAGCCAATTCAGCCAGCGGAACCAATCTTTCACTTTGAAAATCTATCATTTTGAAAACCTTCATTTGGATTTCCCTAAAGCAATGCTGTTCCACTGAAAAATACCCCAATCTTAAAAGGTTAAGTATAGCTGCTGATTCCGGGTAACATTGTGAATCTTGGCTGTATCCTTTTGATAGCTTGAATACATTTCTAATTCCACAAAATTGTATGCAGTACTTCCACTCTGGCTGAATCAATGTCTTATACAAATTCAAGATCACTTTCTTACTTATTAAAACCCTGTGGTCTATTTTACCCCCACTCCGACCTTGTAAAGGTCTATGTATCTGGATCTTTAGATGGTTCTCCGTTTTGCCACTCTAAGACCAACACTTAGGATGTACTCGATAATATTGTTCTGTTTCCCTATATGCATTACTTTGCATTTCTCTTGCACTTGCCAGCTATCAGTTCACTCTGCTCACCTGTCAGTTTTCCATACCTTTTAAATTGATATTCACAAATTTAAACGATCACTCCTTGTGGGTCAGATCCAAAACATTGGCCAGTAGGAAACAAAACAGGTCCTAGCACAGTCCTCACACCAATGCGCCTTCCCAACTATAGCCTTAGTATTCTGTAGCTATTACGATCATGATGTTAAATCATAATTAGGTTTGGGCACAGGAGCAAACACTCATTCCGACAATCTGTGTTGGCTAAGGAAAGTGAGCTTCATGAAGCTGTTCACACTAAATCATGGAATCACAGAACAGTTACAACACAGGAGGTCATTCAGTCTGCCATGTTCGTGCCAGTTCTCAGCAAAGTAACTCATTTCGTCCCAGTTCCCGCCACTTCCCATTACAATTTTTTTCTCCTCAGATTATCTAATTCTCTTTTGAATTACTCAATTGAATCTGCCTCCACTATACACACAGGCAGTGATTTCCAGATCCCAACCATTCATTGCAGAAAAACATTTTTCCCCATGTCATCCTTGCTTCTTTTGCAACTCACCTTAAATCAGTGTCCTCTGGTTCTCGACCCTTCCGCCAATGGGAATAATTTTTCTTTATCTAGTCTGTTCAGACTCATGATTTTGAGCCTATCAAATCTCCTCTCAACTTTCTCTTCTCCAAGGAGAACAGCCCCAGCTTCGCCAATCTATCCATGTAACTGAAGCTACTCATCCCTAGAAATATTCTCGTAAATCTTTTCTGCACCCTCTCTAATGCCTTCACATCCTTGGTACCAAGAATTGGTTAGTTGAGGCCGAACCAGTGTTTTATACAGGGTCAACATAACTTCCTTGCTTTTGTACTCTATGTCCCCTATGTCCCCATTTATGAAGCCCAGGATCCTGTATGCTTTATTAACCATTTCTCAACTTGCCCTGCAAACTTCAATGATTTGTGCACATATATTCCCTTCAGATTTGTACCTCTGATTTTATATTGGCTCTTCCCATTCTTTCTACCAAAATAAATCTCTTCACATTTCTCTGAATTAAATGTCATCTGCCACTTGTCTGCCTATTGCACCAGCCTATCTATATCCTCTAGAAGTGTATCACTATCCTCGCAAGTTTTGTCTCGTCCACGTTTTGAAATTGTATCCTGTACACTCAAGTCTGGTTCATTAATCTATATTAAGGAGAGCAGTGGTTCTAGCAGCGCCCCTTGGGGAACCCCTCTCGTCCGAAAAGCAACCGATCACCACTACGGTTTCCTATCATTCAGCCAAATTAGTATCGATGCTGCTCCTGTCCCTTTTATTCCCGGGCTTCAACTTTGTTGACAAGCCTGTAATGTGACACTTTATCAAATGGCTTTTGGAAGTCCACATCCACATCAACTGCATTACCCTAATCAAGCCTCTGTTGCCTCATCAAAAAATCTCAAGCAAGTTGAACACTATTTGCGCATAATAAATCCGTGCTGGCTTTACCTTCTTAATCCACATTTGTCCAAAAGGACTGTTCCGTCACAAATTATCATTTCTAAAAGTTTTACCAACACCAAGGTTAAACTGACTGGCCTGTAGTTGTTGGGCTTATCCTCACACCCTTTTTTGAACAAGGGTGTAACATTTGTAATTCTCCAGTCCTCTGACACCATCCCTGTATCTAAGGAGGATTGGAAGATTATGGCCACTGCCTCCACACTTACCACCCTCACTTCCCTCAGTATCCATGGATGCATCCCAGCCAGTCCTGATGACTTATCACTAAGTACTACCAGCCCATCTAATACCTCCTCTTGAAATTTCTAGCCCAACCAGTGTTTCAACGGCCTCCTCTTTTACTATGACTTGGGCAGCATCTTCTTCATTGGTAAATAAATATACAACAGCTTCTACCTCTTCCTGGTACTCATTTTTCATCTTATAAATAAGTGTGTTTTAAATTTTAAGTAAGAATTACAGCATCTTACCATTCAGAAGGAGGCCATTCAGCCATTGTGCCTGTGCCGTCTTTGAAAGAGCTATCCAATCGGTCCTGCTCTTGTCCCATTGACCAACAAACTTGTCCTTTACAGGTATATATCCAACTCCCTTTTGAAAGATGCTAGTGAATTTGCTTTTATTACCCTTTCAGGCAATGCATTCCAAATCATAACTCCCCATAACTCATTGCAGTAAAAATAATTCTTACTTCCCCTCTGGTTCTTTCATCAATTATCTTAAATCTGTGATCTCTGGTTAGTGGCTCAGCCATCAATGGAAACGGTTCCTCCTCATCAAAACTCAATTTTGAACATCCCCATTAACCTTTTCTGCTTTTAAAAAGAAATCAATTTATGGGTAATGCAGGAGATATAATAGAGTTTTATTTTCACAAGCCCTTTGATAAAGGTACCGCATAATATATTCGTGATTAAAGGTCAGAATTTGGGAAGTCAGGAAACAAGTAGCAGAATGGATAACAGAACAATAGAAAAGAGAGTACAAGTTACAGGTGGTTACTCAGACGGTCAAAGGTGAGAAATGGTGTTACACAAGGATCAGCATTGGAATCATTGATGTTCACCATTTACACATACATAAACAATTTGGATTTCAAAATTTGCAGACATCAAATTGGGGGTGTAGTTAATACAGAGGAAACTAACAAAATACAGGAAGACAAATAAACTTGCAGAATGAGCATGTAATGGGCTAATGAACTCCAAACCAGATAAATGTGAGGTGGTACATTTCAACAGGAAGAATAAGGAGGCTACATACTCTTTGGAAAATAAGTGTCTAACTGAAATAGAGGAACAAAGGGATTTGCAGGTAGAGATACACAAATCACGAAAGGTATCGGTGCTTTTGTTACAGCTTTATTAACTAGCAAACAGAACACTGCAGTTCATTTCTAGAGGAATAGAATTGAAAATAAATCTGAGAAGTTTGCGTCAAACTTGTACAAAACCGGAGTTGGACAACGCTTGGAATGCTGTGAACAGGTCTGGTCTCCATATTATGAAAAGGATAAAGGGGCACTGGAGAAAGTGCAATACGATTGACAAGGATGATTCCAGAACAGAGGTTATTCTTTTGGGCCTCCTTATCTCGAGAGACAATGGATACGCGCCTGGAGGTGGTCAGTGGTTTGTGAAGCAGCGCCTGGAGTGGCTATAAAGGCCAATTCTGGAGTGACAGGCTCTTCCACAGGTGCTGCAGAGAAATTTGTTTGTTGGGGCTGTTGCACAGTTGGCTCTCCCCTTGCGCCTCTGTCTTTTTTCCTGCCAACTACTAAGTCTCTTCGACTCGCCACAATTTAGCCCTGTCTTTATGGCTGCCCGCCAGCTCTGGCGAATGCTGGCAACTGACTCCCACGACTTGTGATCAATGTCACACGATTTCATGTCGCGTTTGCAGACGTCTTTATAACGGAGACATGGACGGCCGGTGGGTCTGATACCAGTGGCGAGCTCGCTGTACAATGTGTCTTTGGGGATCCTGCCATCTTCCATGCGGCTCACATGGCCAAGCCATCTCAAGCGCCGCTGACTCAGTAGTGTGTATAAGCTGGGGATGTTGGCCGCTTCAAGGACTTCTGTGTTGGAGATATAGTCCTGCCACCTGATGCCAAGTATTCTCCGAAGGCAGCGAAGATGGAATGAATTGAGACGTCGCTCTTGGCTGGCATACGTTGTCCAGGCCTCGCTGCCGTAGAGCAAGGTACTGAGGACACAGGCCTGATACACTCGGACTTTTGTGTTCCGTGTCATTGCGCCATTTTCCCACACTCTCTTGGCCAGTCTGAACATAGCAGTGGAAGCGTTACCCATGCGCTTGTTGATTTCTGCATCTAGAGACAGGTTACTGGTGATAGTTGAGCCTAGGTAGGTGAACTCTTGAACCACTTCCAGAGCGTGGTCGCCAATATTGATGGATGGAGCATTTCTGACATGAGGTTATACTCATCAGGAAAGATTGAACAGGCTGGGGTGCTTTTCTCTAAAAAAAAAAAGGCCGAGAGGTGACCTAATGGAGGTCTTTAAGATTATGAAAGAGCTTTTAGGGTCGTTCAAGGGCAATTAGTGATGGGCAAGAAATGCTGGCCTGCCAGCAACGCCCGCATCCCTTGAAAGAATAAAAATGTAGCGATGTTTCCACCTGCGAGATCAGAACTAGGGGGCATAAATATAAGATAGTCATTAATAAATCCAACAGGGATTTTACGAGAACCTTCTTTATCCAGAGAGTGATTAGAATATGGAACTCGCTACCACGACAAGTAGTTGAGATGACGAGCATAGATGCACTTAAGGCGAAGCTAGATTTAAAAACTTGAGGGAAAAAGGGAATAGAAGGATATGTTGATGGGGTTAGATGAAGGAAGTTCGTGTGGAGCATAAAAACCAGCATGGATCTGTTGGGTGAATGGTCTGCTTATGTGCTGTAAATACTATAATACATAAACCTTGGTTAATGCATGCATTTATGGATCATTTGCATACTCTGCATAAACAGATAAAGTCTGCTGGGCTGTAAACACCACTTTTTGTCTACCACAATTGTCTTCTAAAGTGGAAAAAAAAGTTATATATTGCAATCCACATTTAAATGCAGAAGGCTTCCATTCTTGTAAATTTTAAGCTTGATGGCATCTGAATATTTCTTCCTTAGATTAGTACTGCGCAAAAATACAAATCAATGCTGCAGAACACATTTCGTCTCACTGGGCAATACAAGCCTGATCTTGCCAAATCTTTAGGTGAAGCATTAGACAACAGTGCACCTTGGATCTGCAGACACATATGACTGTCAAGTGGCATTTTGTTATAAGAAAGAAGTCTACTAGGGAAGAGGCCAGTACTCTTCGTCCCACGTGGCACATAGAAGATACCCTGACCTTCTAAGCAGCCAAAGTCATAGGACGTCCAATGCAGAAAGTCCTTTGGTGTGAATGATCTTGTAAGGGGCAGGCAGTAGCTCTGTGGGAACTCCCACAGCAGGATTTTCATTTCTTCATCCCCCAATTCTCCTAAGAATCTATCACCATCAAGTTCTGTTTGCATATAATTTCTAGCTTCTATTGAGAACATTTTTATGCTTGAACATTTATTCTTGCATTATGGTTGCACTCTTTCTGTTCAAAAAGAATTACACTATATATTATTAATGTTTCCAGTAGCTTCAAGCTGAAATTAAACTATCAAAAATCCACCAATTTAAAAGGAAAAAGGAAGGTTGAGGGATGGCCTATCTGTACCAAGTACTTTCCCCTTTTCTCCAGCCCTCTACTTTGCTTTCAAAAATAAAAATATAACCCTATTTGAAAGTATCTTACTTTTTGCAGAGAATGTTCATCTTCATAAACATCTACTACTTTTGGTCTTCAATCACCTCCCAGGCCACTCAGGACATAACAGTGATGACCCCTGTTAAGTAACACTTATTTATGGTTGTGTCTCATGTGAGATAGTGCAGTTTTGCTGAGTATTCAAAAATCGTTAGCATCTGTGGAACTGGACACCAGCACAAATCATGGCATTCAATGGAAGAGACCAGTGCATTATTGATAGTATTTGTTGTGCAAGCCACATGGAGCTTCTAGAAACAGTTAGCTATACCAGGATTTAATACGGCAATTTCTTTTCAAATGAAAAGTACAGAGAAGATCGTACATCCCAAAGGGGTACTAAAAATGTAAGTTTTAGTATAAATATGCCAGTGCCATACAGTATTTATTTTTTACTGCATTGGTTAAGTGAAAGAAGCCTTTGCGTCATCCAATGTTTTGAATAGTTTTCCAAAAAATTACTGCATTAATGTAAAGGTTGTTCTAAAAACGTATCATACCATGGATTAGTATAGTGCATGCCATAATTTCCCACATCATAAACTTTGTTTCTCTTGTACCTTCAGAACGGAAGTTTTAAAAAAAAAATTCATTCATGGGATGTGGGCATCATTGGCTTTGCCAGCATTTATTGCCCATCCCTAATTGCCCTGGACAACTAGGCCATTCCAGAGGGCAGTTAAGAGTCAACCACATGGCTGTGGGTCTGGAGTCACATGTAGGTCAGACCAGGTAAGGACGGAAGATTTCTTTCCCGAAAAAACATCTGTGAACCTGATGGGTTTTTACGACAAATCAATGACAGTTTCATGGCACCATTACTGAGACTTGCTTTCAATTGCAGATTCTTGATTAATTAATTGAATTTAAATTCCACCAGCTGCCATGGTGGGATTTGAACCCATATACCCAAGGCATTAACCTGGGCCTCTGGATTACTAGCTGACATTACTACTACGCCATCTCCTGTACCCAAACGTTGGTTATCGTATGTCAATTTTGTACAGTGCAATCCCGATAAGAGCTACTGCAAGTGGTATTCAATGCTATTTTGTTGTCCAACACAATACCAATTGTTGTACTTAGGGAAGAGATAAGCATAATTAATTGGAGTAAGTGCCCCTGAGAAAACACTAAAAACAAAAATTAACATGGCAATTGATCCCACCGTTCAAACAAGCCTGGTTCACAAATGATAGTCAGCTTTTCCCATACAAGAGTCAAGGTTCCAAATAACAATACTGCCTGGGAGACTTTTATAAGATCAGTGCATGAAAATTGTGTACTCTTATTACATATAAACATTTTGTGTGGATACAGAATTAGTAATTCCATTGCAGCAGTTACACAGTTTCTAGTACAGATTTGCAGGTGCCTTACTTTGGTCTCCATTTGAAATTACTGCACTTGTTTTAATAGTTGGAGTACTCTTACTTATACTTCAATGTATCCGCTTCCTACTGAAATTTATTTTTTTATCTATTCATGGTACGTAGGCGTCGCTGACTAGGCCAGCATTTATTGCCCATCCCCAACAGCCCTCAAGGTGGTGGTGAGCTGCCTTCTTTAACCGCTGCAGTCCATGTGAGGTAGGTATACCCACAGTGCTGTTAGGAAGGGAGTTGCAGGATTTTGACCCAGCGACAGTGAAGGAACGGCGATATAGTTCCAAGTCAGAATGGTCTGCGACTTGGACGGGAACATGGAGGTGGTGATGTTCCCATGCATCTGCTGCTCTTGTCCTTCGAGGTGGTAGAAGTCACGGGTTTGGAAGGTGCTGTCTAAGGAGCCTTGGTGCATTGCTGCAGTGCATCTTGTAGATGGTACACACTGCTGCCACTGTGCGTCAGTGGCGAAGGGAGTGAATGTTTGTGGATGGTGTGCCAATCAAGCGGGCTGCTTCGTCCTGAATGGAGTCGAGCTTCTTGAGTGTTGTTGGAGCTGCACCCATCCAGGCAAGTGGAGAGTATTCCATCACTCCTGACTTGAGCCTTGTAGATGGTGACAGGCTTTGGGGAGTCAGGAGGCGAGTTACTTGTCGCAGGATTCCTAGCCTCTGACCTGCTATTGTAGCCACGCTATTTATATGGCTACTCCAGGTTCAGTTTCTGGTCAATGGTAACCCCTAGGATGTTCATATTGGGGGATTCAGTGATGGTAATGCCATCGAATGTCAAGGGGAGATGGTTAGTTTCTCTCTTGTTGGATATAGTCATTGCCTGGCACTTGTGTGGCACAAATGTTACTTGCCACTTATCAGCCCAAGCCTGGATATTGTCCAGGTGTTGCTGCATTTCTTCATGGACTTCTTCAGTATCTGAGGAGTCGTGAATGGTGCTGAATATTGCACAGTGAACTTCCCCATTTCTGACCTTATGATTGAAGGAAGGTCATTGATGAAGCAGTTGAAGGCGATTGGGCCGAGAACACTAACCTGATGAACTCCTGCAGTGATGTCCTGGAGCCGAGATGACTGTCTTCCAACAACCACAACCATCTTCCTTTGCGCTAGGTATGACTCCAACAAGCAGAGAGTTTTTTCCCCAATTCCCATTGACTTCAGTTTTGCTAGGGTTTCTTGATTCCATACTCGGTCAAATGCTGCCTTGATGTCAAGGGCAGTCACTCTCACCTCTGGAGTTCAGCTCTTTTGTCCATGTTTAAACCAAGGCTGTAATGAGGTCAGGAGCTGAGTAGCCCTGGCTGAACTCAAACTGAGCGTCACTGAGCAGGTTATTGCTAAGCAAGTGCTGCTTGATAGCGTTGTCGATGACACCTTCCATCACTTTACTGATTGAAAGTAGACTGATGGGGCAGTAATTGGCCAGGTTGGACTTATCCTGCTTTTTGCATACAGGACATATCTGGGCAATTATCCACATTGTCAGATAGATGCCAGTGTTGTAGCTGTACTGGAACAGCTTGGCTAGGGGCGTGGCACAAATGCACAAGAATTACACAAGTGAAAGAACTTAAACTTGTACAAAAGCGAAATACTGCGGATGCTGGATATCTGAAATAAAAACTGAAAATGCTGGAAATACCCGTTGAGTATTTGCAGCATTTTTGGTTTTCCAAAAATATAGTTGATGCACAAAACCCCTTTAGTTCCATTTCATTAAATGAAGAAAGCCATAGGGTATGCTTCAGTAGAAATTTCAATGGTTCAATTTAGCCAAAGTTAAGTTGGAAGAATAATAATTGAAGCATCTTAAATCATAGAATATGCTGATAACTACAGTAATGAATGGAGACACATGACTCATGAAAGGAATGACTTTGATGTTTTTGATTATTCATAAAATCAAAATTTAAATGCCATTCCAGAGCTGCAGTTGCAATGCAGTTAAAATGGCACACTGTTCAGTTGAAAGACAGTGATCATACATTTCTACAACATATGCTGTCACATCTCAATTGCCTGATCTACCAAAAAGCTTATCCAAAACAACACTTTAGTTATGTTGACTAAAGCTTTAAGCACTACAGCAGCATAGAGACCCTCTCCTGGGGCAACTTACCTTAAATTAATAGTCAATGAGTCATGATTACACACACACACACACACTTTTGTTCAGTTCATGTTCCTACAGCTTGCAAACTGATCCTCTGTTCTTTTCTCCATTATAAATTATTGGATGCATTTTTGCACATGACCTGCTTTAACACTTCAAAGAGGCATCATTTCAATTTTCACCCATGTGTTAAGCCCATTATTTCTGCTCGTGCATGTGCACACCATTTTCACTTTTTTTTTTAAACAGACTATTAAAAATTTAAGCAACTTGCAATGATCTGACATGAACTCTCCAGTCTTGATTACAAAAATGAAACTAAAAACCACAGCCCCAAGTTGTTGCCATAAATTTAATTGTCTAAAGTATTACATTCCAATATACTGCAGGCTATAAACTTCAACAAAAGTGATTATAAAACTAAAATAAGCTTTCATAAGGTTGGGGAGTGGAAATCGCAAAGGACGGTGTCTGCCCAACAGCTGGCAATGGGCCACAATATTATTTCTGCTCCCCTTGACCCCTCAAAGCCTCCCACAAAAAATGTTCCAGGCTGTTTTGCGTCAGTCTCCAGTGGTCCTTTTCAGGATCACTGGTTAGGCCACTGGGAAGTTTCCTGGAATGACTGTGTACAGGTCCCAAATTCTGGCAACAGCCTAGGAGATCAGCTATTTAAATTTACCATCACAGCAGACAGGGCCTTAAAATGAAATTGTTGGGGGGTTAGGTTCAAGTGAGCAGAAAGTTAGGAAGAAAGGGCAAGGCAATAGTGCAAGGTATTGATATCTGTGTGATAACCAGAGTGTGACAGGAAGGGACAGAATGTACACACATTAGAGTGCACCAGCAAATAAGGTTATAGTAGGGAAAAATGGTTAGAAGACAACATTACAGGCTCTTTATCTGAATGCGTGAAGCATCCGCAACTACATAGTTAAATTGATGGCACAATTAAAAATGAATGGGTATGACTGGATAGCCATTACAGAGATGTGGTTGCAATGCTGAGAACTGAATATTTGGGGTACTTGACATTTCGAAAGATGAGCAGTAAGGAAAAGGAGGTGGGAAATCTCTTAAGGATGAGATCTGTACAGTAGTGAGAAATTATCTTGCCTCAGTAGATCAAGATGTAGAACCAGACTGGGTGGAGATAAGAAATAGCGAAGGAAAGAAATCATTGGTGGATGTAGTCTAAAGACCTCTTAAGAGGAGCTACGCTATAGGACAGAATATATCAATAAATAATGGGGGCTTGTAAGAAAGGTACAATAATTGTGGTTAACCATAATCATCCCAGATTGGACAAATCAAATTAGCAAAGGTAGCCTTGAGGAAGAGTTCATAGTGTGTGTTGGGGACAGTTTCTTAGAACAATATGTAGGTGGAATCAAGCTATTTTTGACCTCGTAATGTGTAATGAGACAGGATAAATTAATGATCTCATAGCAAAAGAATTCTCTAGGCAAGAGTGATCATAACATGATGAATTTGACATTCAGTCTGAGGGAGAGAAACTTGGGTCTGAAACTAGTGCCTTAAACTTAAAAGGCAATTACGAAGATAAGACGACAGTTGACTAAAGTGGACTGGGAAAATAAATTAAAATGTTAAGATGGTAGATAAGTGGTGGCAAACATTTAAGGAGATATTTCCTAATTCTCATATTCTATTCAGAAAGACAGACTATATGAGAAGGATGAACCATCGTGGCAAACTAAAGTAGTTAATGATGGTATCAAACTGAAGGAAACAATGTGCAATTCTGCAAAGATTTATGGTGGGTCAGAAGATTGGGAACATTTTTAGAAACCAGCAAAGGATGACAAAAAAAAAAAGTGAAATTAGAGGAGAATAAACTCGCATGAAATATAAAAATAGACAGTAAGAGCTATAAAAGTATGTAAAAGGGGAGAGAGCAGCTAAAGTGAATGTTGGTCCCTTAGAGGATGAGACTGGGAATTAATGGGAAACAAGGAAATGGCAGAGACTTTGTACAAATCTTTTCTATCTGTCTTCACAGAAGACACAAAGCACTAATAGTAGAAAGTCAAGGGGCAAAAGGGAGGGAGGAGCTTGAAACAAATCACTAGAGAAAAAATACCAGGCAAACTAATGAGACTAAAGGCTGACAAGTTCCTTGGACCTAATGGTCTGCATCCTAGCATCTTAAACAAAATGGCTGCCAAGATATTGGCTGTAATCTTCAAAAATTCCTGACATTTTAGGAACATCTCAGCAGATTGGGAAACTACAAATGTAATGCCCCTATTCAAGAAAGGAGACAGACACAAAGCAGGAAACTATAGGCCAGTTAGTCTGTCACTGTGAAAAGGCTGGAACCCATGATTAACAAAGTCATTTGGTAGTACAGAACTTGACTATTGCTGAAAATAGAGACATATTGTTGAAGCTTTTCATCTTGCACTCATCAGGACCTTCCACAAGAATACCAATGCAAGGGGAAACAACTTTATATTGTGTTAGAGTGTGCTGACTGGTCGAGGCATTGCCATGGAGAATGCACCAGTTTACCAATGCCTCTACCAACCAGAGTTCCCTTGCCAACCAATCAGCACTCTCTTCAGTGTAAAGTTGTTGTTTTCCCTCACATTGGTATTTTTGCCGATTGTCCTGATGAGTGCAAGACAAATAGCTTCGACAACTTGCCTCTATTTTCAGCAATATTAAGAAAGTAGTAACAGGACACTTAGAAAATCATAATGCCTGCACCATGCAGGAACCCCAGGACAATTCATGCGTCTTAGGGGACGTGTCGAGGGACTGTCTCCAGTTGCTTCAGCTCGAGGTCAGGGTTTCTGAGCTTGAAGGGCAACTGGAGTCACTGTGGAGCATGAGGGAGCAGGAAGGGTCACTGACCTGAAACGTTAACTCTGCTTCTGTCTCCACAGATGCTGTCAGACCTGAATATTTCCAGCATTTGTTTATATTCCTTTTTTACTCCAGTCTCTAAGACATCTCTGCCTCAGGAGTGCTTCTGGGAGTTCTGGAAACCCGGTAAGGTTTCTGATAAACTGCTAATGAAAAATCTAAATAGACCTGCTATTATACTCCTTGTTGAATGATCTGTGTGATGCCTACTGCAGCCAAAGTGCCTTGAACACCTATCCAATACAGACTGTTCATCAACTCGCCTGCAGACTTGAAGTGGCATCTGACTATTCGACTTGGACACCTCACTGATCCAGGAACGTAACCTACCAGGACTTACAACCCAGAGATACTTCTTCCGTCTCAATTTCTCTACCCCACTCACTCGAACCTGCCCCCCTCTGAACTTGCTGCACTCTGTTCTCTCAGGTCTAACCCCGACATAGTCATCAAAGCTGCAGACAAGGATGGTGTTTTTGTCTGGCACACCGACCTCGACCTTGCAGAAGCTCAGCGCCAACTCTCAGACACTTCTTCCTACTTACCCCTGGACCACGACCCACCACCGAACATCAAGTTACTCTCCACAGTACTGTCACTGACCTCATCTCCTCTGGAGATCTTCCCTCTACAGCTTCCAACCTCAGTTCCGCAACCCCAGACAGCCTGCTCCTACCTCCTTCCTAAAATCCACACAGTACTGTCCTGGCGGACTCATTGTTTCAGACTGTTCCTGCCCCACTGAACTTATTTCTTTCTATCTTGGCTCTATCCTTTCTCCCCTGATCCAGTCTCTTCCCACCTACATCTTCTGACCTTGTCGTTTTGACAATTTTCAGTTTCCTGGCCCCAACCGCCTCACTATGGACATCCAACCTTTACACCTCCATCCCCCACCAGGATGGTTTAAGGGCTTTCTGTTTCTTCCTTGAACAGAGGCCCAACCAGTCCCAATCCACCACCACCCTCCTCCGTCTGGCAGAACTTGTTCTCACATTGAACAACTTCTCCTTCAACACCACACACTTAAAAGTAAAAAGTGTTGCTATGGGTACCCACATGGGTCCTAGTTATGCCTCTCTTTTTGTGGGATGTGTCGAACATTCCTTATTCCAGTCTGACTCAGGCACCCACCCCCCCACCCCCAACTCTTTTTACGGTACATTGATGACTGTATTGGTGCAGTTTCCTGCTTCCGCCATGAACTGGTAAACTTTATCAACTTGGCTTCCAATTTTCACCCTTCTCTCACCTTCACATGGTCCATCTCCTACACTTCCCTTCCTCGACTTCTCTGTCTCCATCACTGGGGATAGGCTGTCTACTAATATTCATTATAAGCCCACCGACTCCCACAGCTACCTCGACTATACTTCTTCACACCCTTTAAGGACTTCATTCCATTCTCTCAGTTTCTCTGTCTCCAACGCATCTGCTCTGATGATGCAACCTTCCACGACAGTGTTTCTGATGTGTTATTCCTTTTTCCTCAACCGAGGGATTCCTCCCCACTGTGGTTGACAGGGCCCTCAACCGTGTCCGGCCCATTTCCCGCACCTCTACCCCTCCCTCCTAGAATAGTGACCGGTTTCTCCTTGTCCTCACTTTCCACCCCGCCAGCCTTCACATCCAAAGGATCATCCTCCGCCATTTCCGCCACATCCAGCATGATGCCACTACCAAACACATCTTCCCCTCCCCTCCGCATTACAAAGGGTTCGTTCCGAGGCACCCTGGTCCACTCCTCCATTACCCCTCAACACCTCGTCCCCTTCCCATGCAATCGCAGGAAGTGTAACACCTGCCCTTTTACCTCTTCTCTCGTCACTATCCAAGGCCCCAAACACTCCTTTCAGGTGAAGCAGTGATTTACTTGTACTTCTTTCAATTTAGTATACTGTATTCGCTGCTCACAATGTGGTCTCCTCTACACTGGGGAGACCAAACGTAGATTGGGTGACCGCTTTGCGGAACACCTCCAGTCAGTCCGAAAGCATGGCTCAGAACTTCCAGTTGCTTGCCATTTCAACACAACCCCCTACTCTCATGCCCACTTATTTGCCCTGGGCTTGCCACAGTGTTCCAGTGATCAATGCAAGCTCGAGGAACAGCATCTCATTTACCGATTAGGCATGCTACAGCCTGCCAAAGTAACCATTGAGTTCAATCATTTCAAAGCATGACGGGACCTCTTAATCTTAGTTCTTTTTTCTTTTTCATTATTTCTTTTTGTTTTATTTTAGTTTGTTTCTTTTTTAAACCATGTGCCTACCCACTGTTTTTTTTCCATGTTTGTGCTTGGGGCCAAGACTGCTCATTTTTCTGTCAATTAACACCCTTTCTGCACTAACGCTGTCTTTCAACACACCATTAACATAGCACTTTCCTTTGCTCCATGGCCTTCTGGTCAGTTATTCTGTTACCCACTGTCCTATCAACATCTTGTCTTTTGTTATCGCTTGCCCCGCCCCTGCTTTATTTGCTTAAAACCTATTACATTTCTAACATTTGCCAGTTCTGATGAAAGGTCACTGACCTGAAATGTTAACTCTGCTTCGCTCTCCACAGATGCTGCCAGACCTGCTGAGTATTTCCAGCATTTCTTGTTTTTATTTCAACCCAGCAACTAATTTATTCCCAAGAAACAGCTCTAATTTTTAAACCAGTTAACCATTGGTTTTTGAATGTATGCGTGCACGCATGAGGGTTAGGAGGAATAAGTTAAGTTATCTCATAGATTTATCTCAGGATTTTTAATGTTTAGTTTATTAATAAATAGTTAATTTGTTGTTTAAAGATATCTGATTTGGTGCGTTTTATTCTTGGGGGTTGGGGGGTGGGGGTGGGGTTGATAAGTTGTTGAATTTGGCTAATTTCCAGTCGGTGGGAAACTTTAATATGCTGTAACCTGTGCAGTTATGGGACTGAATTGACAGTGCATTTCTCCCGCCATGGTCATAACAATTTATCTGTAGATTATCACCCATGGATTATCACCATACCTTTCTCACAAGCCATTATTTCTTCCTGTATACCCCATCCTCCAGTGTGGTTACTGTTAGGGAGGCCTATAAACTGCTCCCACAAGTGACTTCCTACCTTTACTATTTCTCATCTCTACCCAAACTGATTCTACATCTTGACTTTTAGAACTAAGGTCAACTCTCTCCATTGATCCAACGTCATCCTTAACAGAGCTACCCCTCCACCTTTTCCTAGTTTCGAATCCTGCAACGTTATGTACCCTTGAATATACAGGTCCCAGCCTTGGTCATCTTGCAGCCATGTCTCTGATAGACATAGTACATATTTATTTCTATTTGAAATATGAATTGTTTTGTTACAAATGCTACATGATACATAATTGAGCCTTTAGTTCTGTCCATTTACTATTTATGCAACCTCTAGCCTTAGCTGCTTGTACACTCAATTTTGTAAATTGTCCCTTCCTGTCCTGCTGTGATTATTATTTGCCTTATTGCTACTTTGCTCTCTTGCCTCATCTCTCTAATTTATCAGATCTCTCACTTGATCCCTCAAACCCACTATCGAGTTTAAAGCCTCTCGACCGCCCTAGTTATACAACTCGCCAGAACACTGGTCCCAGCACGGTTCAGGTGAAGACCATCCCAAAAGTACAGCTCCCACTTTCCCCAGTAGTGGTGCTAGTGCCCCATGAATCAAAACAGATTTCTCCCACACCAATCTTTGAGCCACGCATTTAACTGTCTAATTTTATTTACCCTACACCAATTTGCTTGTGGCTCAGTTAATAATCCAGAGATTACCACCTTTGAGATTCCACTTTTGAATTTAGCCCCTAGCTGCTCATACTCTCCAAGCAGAACATCTTTCCTAGTTCTATCCATGTCGTTGGTACCCACGTGGACCACGACAACTGGATCCTCCCTCTCCCATTGCAGTTTCCTCTCCAGTCCTCAGCGGATGTCCCGAACCCTGGCACCGGATAGGCAACACAGCCTTCTGGACTCACTCTTGGTACAGAGAATGGTATCATCCCCTTGACTTGATACCCTACCACTACATTCCATTTACTCCCCCCTCTTCAATGGCCTCCTGTACCACGGTGCAATGGTCAGTTTGCTCATCCAGTCTGCAGCCCCTGCTCTCATCCATACAAGAACCACCTCAAACCCATTGGACAATTGCAAGGGTTGAGGCTCCTTCATTTTTGCCTTCTTGATCACCTTACCTGCCGTCGCATCCTCTCGTCCCTGACCATTAACCAAATCAGAAGACCCTTTCCTATTGGGGAGGGGTGGAGGGAAGAAAAGGTGAAAAGAGGGTGTGACTGCCTTCTAGAACAAAGTGCCCAAGTAACTTTCCCCCTCCCGAAGCATCGCAGTGTGCATAGCTTGGCCTCCAGCTCATGAACGCCGAGCCGAAAATCCTCAAGCTGTAGACACTTACTGCAGATGTGGTTTCCTTGAATCACACTGGCGTCCACGATCTCCCACATATTGCAGCTGCAACACATCATCTGCCCCGTCAGCCTCATCATATTTTAAATAAATTTACTTAACACCTCTGCACGCCAGCAGTTAATGCACTAATTTAAACCTTAGTAATGCAATAAACCTTACTGCTTAAAAGAAAAAGCAGACTCACCAGCTTACTTCCCTTCTGCTTGCCTGATTTCATTAATAATAAAGGTAGCTACATAAATTTGAAATGTTATACTTATTCTGATTTCTAGCTATTTACACACACCCTAACTGTAGTGTACTAACCTAGCTATTAACAGATACTCCCTAACAGCAATTACTCACCTTACAGCTTTTCTGTGATATCACTGAAGTTTTTCAAACTCAGTCAGCGCAATACATATCGAGTCCCAGACTCGTGTCTCAGAGGTCAAAACTTAAACAGAGCTGTATGAAGCCAGTTAAATCATAAATGGTGCAAATGGCCACCATCCATTCACCATTGTATAACAATGGCTTCGAAATTCAAATTGTTTTGGGTGGACAATAGAAGGTATTCCAAGGACCAGGGAGAGACTGGGCAGTCTAAAAGCAACAGCTGCAGAGACAGTAGAAAAGGCAAAATACCTATGCCTTAAAATTGGAGACTTCAACATCTTAAGGTCTCCAAGCCTGTTCCTTTTCAAGTCCACTAGTACAGAAAACCAACCTGCTAGGAATGAGACTACAAGCAACTAACTTTGTGTCCTGCTAAAAATCCACTTTTATTTTTTTATTTTAGAGATACAGCACTGAAACAGGCCCTTCGGCCCACCGAGTCTGTGCTGACCAACAACCACCCATTTATACTAACCCTTCACTAATCCCTTATTCCCTACCACCTACCTACACTAGGGGCAATTTACAATGGCCAATTTACCTACCAACCTGCAAGTCTTTGGCTGTGGGAGGAAACCCGGCGAAAACCCACGCTGTCACAGGGAGAACTTGCAAACTCCGCACAGGCAGTACCCAGAATCGAACCTGGGTCCCTGGAGCTGTGAGGGTGTGGTGCTAACCACTGCGCCAAGTTTGAGCAGGTTGGGCCTCGTCTCACTGGAGTTTTGAAGAATGAGAATTGATCTTATGGAAAGATGCAAGGTGCTGAGGGAGCTTGACAAGGTAGATGCTGAAAAGGATGTTGTTTTCCCATGTGGGGGATCTAGAACTAAGGGGCACAGTTTCAAAATAAAGGGTCTCCCATTTAAAACAGATGAGGAGGAATTTCTTCAGAGGATCATTAATCTTTGGAATTCTGTACCCCAGAGAACAGTGGAGCTAGGTCATTGAATATATAGACAGATTTTTGAACTGTAGGCAAGTTGAGTTATGGGGAACATTCAGGAAAGTCGAGTTGAGGCCAAGATCAGATCAGCCATGATCCTTTTGAATGGCTGAACAGGCTCGAGGGGCCGTATGGCCTACTTCTGTTCCACATTCTTACCAATTGCTAGATGCAAAAAGGTCTAGTTTGTCCATCATCCTGACAGTCTCAATACAATGATGCAACATAGAAACAGAAGCAAGCCATTAAGCTCTTTGAACCTGTTCCACAATTCAATTAGATCATGGTTGATCTGTACCTCAACTTCATTTACATGCCTTTGGTCCAAATCCCAGGATGCCCTTGCCTAACAAAAATTGATATGAAATTCTTAATCTCATAAGCATATTAGAACATAAATAGGAGCAGGAGACGACCAGACAGCCCCTCATGTCTGCTATGCCTTTCAATACAATCATGGCTGACTTTGTCTCAACTCCATTTCTCTGTCTGATCCCCATACTCCTGGATTTCCTCACTGACAAAAAAAAAAAAATGGTGTCTGTCTCAGTGATTCAATGATGGAGCATGCACAACTCTCTGGGTTAGAAAATTCCAAAGATTCACAACACTTTGAGTGAAGGAATTTTTAGGCAGTTAAAGGAGCAGTTAAGAAAGTGAACCACATTACTGTGGGTCTGGAGTTGCATGTAGACCAGACCAGGTGAGGAAAGCAGATTTCCTTCCCTAAAGGACATGAGTGAACCAGATGGGTTTTTACGACAATTGATGATACTTTCATGGCACCATTACTGTGACCACCGTTCAATTTCAAATTTTTTAATTAACTGAACTTATTAATTCAATTTTAAACTTCCACCAGCTGCCATGATGGGATTTGAACCAGTATCCCCAGGACATTAGCCTGGCCTCTGGATTATAGTTCAGAGATAGTATCACTACGCCGTCTCCCCATTCCTTATTTTTGTGCTCAATTCCCTTGAAATAAATGTGAAAATGCCCTTCGTCTTCTTAATTGCTTGTTGTACCTGCATGCTAGTTTTGTGTTCATTGAATGAGTGCACACAAGTCCCTCTGAACTTCATTTAGAAATTTCACACCTTAAAAAAAAAACACTGCTTTTCTATTCTTACTACCAAAGTGAATAGCCACACTTCCCCACATTATACTCCATTTGCCACCTTGTTGCCCACTTAGCCTGTCTATATCTCTTTGCAGTCCGTGTCTCCTCAGTTTACATTCCTACCTAGATTTTTTTCGTCAACAAATTACTGCCTCTTAATCTAAAACATTTATATAGATTATAAATAGCTGAGGTCCCAGCACTGATCCTTACGACACTGCACAAATCATGGCCTGCGAAACTGAAAATGCCCCATTTATCCCTGCTCTTTGTTCCCATACATTAACTAATACCTCTATCCATATAAATATTACTCCCAACTCCACAAGCCCTTATCTTGCGTATTAACCTTGTGTGGCACCTTAAATTCCTTTTGGAAATCCAAGTATACTACATCGACTGGCTCCCCTTTATCTATCTGACGAGTTGCATCCTCAAAATGCTCCAATACATTTGTCAAACAAATCTACATCCTACAGGGGATGCAGAGACCAAGTGGGCCCACATCAGACGCCATCTATGACTCAGCAATGAGCACCGATGGCAAACGTAAAGCGGAATGCAGACTGGTTTCAATCTCACTTTGAAGAGCTGGAACCTGTCATAGCCACTAAGCGCATTGCACTGCTGAACTACAAGAAAGCCCCCAGCGAGTTAACATCCGTAGCACTTAAAGCAGCCAGAAGCGCTGCACAAAGAACAGCCAGGCGCCGCGCAAATGACTACTGGCAACACCTATGCAGTCATATTCAGCTGGCCTCAGACACTGGAAACATTAAGAGAGCTTTTGGGCCAACCATCAAGAAGATCGCCCCCCTCAAATCTAAATCAGGGGACACAATCACTGACCAAAGCAAGCAAATGGACTGCTGGGTGGAGCACTACCGAGAACTGTACTCCAGGGAAAATGTTGTCACTGAGACTGCCCTCAACGCAGCCCAGTCTCTGCCAGTCATGGATGAGCTGGACGAACAGCCAAAAAAAAAAAAAATCGGAACTCAGTGATGCCATTGATTCTCTAGCCAGCGGAACAGCCCCTGGGAAGGACGGCGCTACCCCTGAAATAATCAAGAGTGCCAAGCCTGCTATACTCTCAGCACTGTACGAACTGCTTTGCCTGTGCTGGGACGAGGGAGCAGTACCACAGGACATGCGCGATGCCAATATCATCACCCTCTTTAAGAACAAGGTTGACTGCAACAACTACCGTGGAATCTCCCTGCTCAGCATAGTGGGGAAAGTCTTCACTCGAGTCGCTTTAAACAGGCTCCAGAAGTGTGGCTTTCGAGCAGAGAGATCCACCATTGACATGCTGTTCTCCTGTAGCTGGCGAAGGGAGAACAACAGATGCCCCTCTACATTGCTTTCATTGATCTCACCAAAGCCTTTGACCTCGTCAGCAGACGTGGTCTCTTCAGACTACTAGAAAAGATTGGATTTCCACCAGAGCTATTAAAGTATCACCTTATTCCATGACAATATGAAAGGCACAATTCAGCATAGCAGTGCCTCATCAGACCCCTTTCCTATCCTGAGTGGCGTGAAACAGGGCTGTGTTCTTGCACCTACACTGTTTGGGATCTTCTTCTCCCTGCTGCTCTCACATGCGTTCAAGTCTTCAGAAGAAGGAATTTTCCTCCACACAAGATCAGATGGCAGGTTGTTCAACCTTGCCCGTCTTAGAGCGAAGACCAAAGTACGGAAAGTCCTGATCAGGGAACTCCTCTTTGCTGACGATGCTGCATTAACATCTCACACTGAAGAGTGTCTGCAGAGACTCATCGACAGGATTGCAGCTGCCTGCAACGAATTTGGCCTAACCATCAGTCTCAAGAAAATCATCATCATGGTACACGACGTCAGAAATGCTCCATCCATCAATATCAGCGACCACGCTCTGGAAGTGGTTCAAGAGTTCACCTACCTAGGCTCAACTATCACCTGTCTCTCGATGCAGAAAACAACAAGCGCATGGGAAAGGCTTCCACTGCTATGTCCAGACTGGCCAAGAGAGTGTGGGAAAATGGCGCACTGACACGGAACACAAAAGTCCGAGTGTATCAAGCCTGTGTCCTCAGTACCTTGTTCTACGGCAGCGAGGCCTGGACAAGGTATGTCAGCCAAGAGCGACGTCTCGATTCATTCCATCTTCGCCGGAGAATCCTTGGCATCAGGTGGCATCTGCAACGCAGAAGTCCTCGAGGTGGCCAACACCCCAGCATATACACCCTACTGAGCCAGCGGCGCTTGAGATGGCTTGGCCATATGAGCCGCATGGACGATAGCAGGATCCCCAAGGACACATTGTACAGCGAGCTCGTCACTGGTATCAGACCCTCCAGCCGTCCATATCTCCGCTTTAAAGACGTCTGCAAACGTGACATGAAGTCCTGTGACATCGATCACAAGTTGTGGGAGTCAGTTGCCAGCGATCGCCAGAGCTAGCGGGCAGCCATAAAGGTGGGGCTAAAGTGTGGCGAGTTGAAGAGACTTAGCAGTTGGCAGGAAAAAAGACAGAAGCGCAAGGAGAGAGCCAACTGTGTAACAGCCCCGACAACCAATTTTATCTGTAGCACCTGTGGAAGAGTGTCACTCTAGAATTGGCCTTTATAGCCACTCCAGGCGCTGCTTCACACCACTAACCACCTCCAGGCGCTTATCCATTGTCTCGAGACAAGGAGGCCAAAGAAGAAGTGACATCCTCAAAAAGCTCTAATAAATTTGTCAAACACTATTTCCCTTTGGTAAAACCTTATTGACTTCGTCTGATCATACTGTGATTTTCTAAGTGCATTGTTAAAATTTCCTTAATAGATTCCAGCATTTTCCTGACATCTGAAGACAGGCTAACTGGCCTGTAGTTCCCAGTTTTTTCTTTCCCTCCATTCTTGAATAGCGACTTTACATTTGCTAACTTCCAATCTACTGGGACCATTCTAGAATCTCGGAAATTTTGAAAAATCATAACCAACACATCCAATATCTCTGCAGCTGCCTGTTTTAGAACCCTAAGATGTAGACCCTCAGATCCTGGGGATTTGTTGGATTTTAGTCCCTTAAGTTTCTCCAATACTTTTTCTCTGCTGATATTAATTACCTCAAGTTCCTCACTTTTATTAGCCCCATTGGTTAGCTGTTATTTCTGCTATGTAATTTGTCTCTAACATACATTTTTCTGAGCATTTTGAATTTTCATGTTTCCTACTGTGTATTTACTGCCAAACCTTTTCGTCTATTTTCCCAATCAATCTTAGCCTGTTCCCCCCTCATACCTGTGTAATTGGCTTTAAGTTTAAGATGCTGGTTTGGAAATGGAGTATGTTGCTGTCCAACTTAATATGGAATTCAATTGTATATGATGATCACTTTTTCACAGTGGATCTTTTAACATAGAAACATAGAAAATAGGAGCAGACGTAGGCCATTCGGCCCTTTGAGCCTGCTCCGCCATTCATGACGACCATGGCTGATCATCCAACTCAGCAACCTGTTCCCGCTTTCTCCCCCTACCCTTTGATCCCTTTAGACCCAAGAGCCATATCTAACTCCTTCTCGAAAACATTCAAAGTTTTGGCCTCAACTGCTTTCTGTGGTAGCGGATTCCATGGGCGAAGAAATTTCTCCTCATCTCAGTCCTGAAAGATTTACCCCGTATCCTGAGACTATGACCCCTGATTGTGGACTCCCCCATCATCGGGAACATCCTTCCTGCATCTACCTTGTCAAGTCCTGTTAAAATTTTATAGGTTTCTATGAGATCCCCCCCTCACTCTTCTGAACTCTAGCGACTATAATCTTCACCGACTCAATCTCACCTCACATTTCAGTCCCACCATCCCAGGAATCAGTCTGGCAAACCTTCGCTGCACTCCCTCTATAGCAAGAGCATCCTTCCTCAGATAAGGAGACCAAAACTGCACATAATATTCCAAGTGTGGCCTCACCAAGGCCCTGTATAATTGCAGCAAGACATCCCTGCTCCTGTACTCGAATCCTTTCGCTTTGAAGGCCAACATACCATTTGCCTTTTTTACTGCCTATTGCACCTGCATGATTACCTTCAGCGACTGGTGTACGAGAACATCCAGGTCTCACTGCATATTCCCCTCTCTCAGTTTATAACCATTCAGATAATAATCTGCCTTCCTGTTTTTGCTACCAAAGTGGATAACCTCACATTTATCCACATTATACTGCATCTGCCATGCATTAGCCCACTCACTCAACTTGTCCAAATCACCCTGAAGCCTCTCTGCATCCTACATTGGAAGTCCCTGAATTCCTACATTGCATGAGGAGGAGCACTCCACGCTGCCAAGCTGCCCTGCCATGACTTACCCTTAAATTTACATCCTTAAATTACCCAAACATTAGATTAATTACACTAGGGACCTTGATTCCCGAAAAAAACCACTACTATATAAAAAAAAACTGCAGACTTCTCTTTACTTTGGTTACTTACCCAGCTATTTAGAGTTATTCTGCCACAGCAGTTACTCACCAACCAATTACCTTGCAGCTTTCCTGTGATGTCACTGTTGACTTTTTTTATTTCAAAACTCTGGCATGCCTGGACTCCTCTCCGCTCCCAGAAGCTAAGTGTCTAGGCCGCGATCCTCAGGCTGTATTTATCTGCTCCTCAGTCGGTGTTCTCCACACAGGTCCACTCCTCTCCTGGAAGAAAAGCATCTAGGCTGCAATCCTCAGGTTGTATTTATCCGCTCCTCGCTTGGCATTCTCCCCACCAGTCTGCTCCCAGAAGGTAAGGATGACATTAAGCAGCAGCACATGGCTGTTTCAAAAGAGAGGAAATAACTAACAGTTATTTAACAGGCAGGTATCTGTGATGGGAATTTGAGAGAAAAGATGATGGTGGAAGGCAAGGGAGATGCTCCCCAAGATAAACATGGGAGATGAAGCAGATGACAATATGGATCTAGACAAACTGAAGCGGAACAAACCTCTGGGCTAGATGGGTTTGCCGGTCTATGATAAGACAGTGGATGGATCCAGAGGATGAGGAGAAGGACCCTGTGCTGCAAAGGTTGAGCGTGTTCAACAACACTGTATGTGGCTGGACCAGCCAGAGTACATTTTAAGCATCAAGAAGATACCTCCACGTTTTGACAGAAATGTTGCTCAACGCCAGCAACAAGCTTTACATTAAGTAAAACAAAATGTTAAATTGTAGAATTCATTTTTATGCAGAAAACAAAATTGCGCTGTGTTGTGTTACAAGGGGTCCATGGAATTTTTATAATTGGCCCCAGAAGCAAAAGGGTTGAGAACCCCTGACAGTAACTTCCTCTGTCAGT
The DNA here is from genome assembly GCF_036365525.1 of Heterodontus francisci. NCBI lineage: Eukaryota > Metazoa > Chordata > Chondrichthyes > Heterodontiformes > Heterodontidae > Heterodontus > Heterodontus francisci. The sequence goes on along the minus strand of NC_090372.1, from coordinate 171,235,501 downwards.
GGTGTATGTTGGTTTTCTCTCCCCTCTCCTCCCTTTTGTAATGCAGATGCTGACTAACCTGCTATGCTCATCCAGAATTTTTTGGGATACCCGGCAACTAAAATGACAGTAAGTATTGCCAGGTTGAGTACACACTTTAATAATGGCCATTTGGGAATGTAGGAAAAAGGTGACTAAGCTTCACGGAGCCATACACCAGTTTAAGGAGTTAACATTTTCAGGAGAAATGAGGTGGGTAGAAAGTTAGTAATACAAATAATTGAGACCTAAAGACTTGGAGGTTTTCAGGAAGTGAAGTGTCACAGCACAACTGGTCAGGATAAATATATCAATTCATCAAAATTTCCATATTCGTGGCTTAAGACTTCCTCAACGATATTTCAAGCCATTCTTTTGAACCTTAAAAGGGTGATAAGAGAATAGGCAGACAGACTGTCAATCGAGAGAGAGAGACAGACACTTGTGTTGTAAAGCATTGTAATTTTTTTCAGTACAATATTTACGCTATTCATCATTTTGGCCCTTTGAGAGCCTGCTCTGCCATTCAGTTAGCTCGTGGCTGATCTAAAGCCCATTTACCTGCTTTTGATCCTAGATATCCTTACCTAACGAAAATCTACAATCTCCATCTTGAAAGCTTGAACTGGCCCAGCATCCCCAGCCTTTTCTGGAGGAGAAACCCAAATTTCTATTGCTTTTTCTGTGAAGTGCTTCCTGATTTCACTCCCAAATGGCCCGGCCCTCTTGTTCTGGAACCCTCTCACCAGAGGAAATAGTTTCTCTTCATGAACCCTATTGAATCCTTTTAACATTTGAAATATCTCAATTAGATTGGAGCATAGATGATTATGGGGTAGTCAATACAAGCCAAACGTATGCAATTTTTCTTCATAATTTAACCTTGTAACAGCCAGTATCATTCTGAACCATGAGTAAAATACAAAAATCAGTCTTTTCCTCAGAGTCATAACTACCAACGTCCACCACCAGGGCAAAAGTATGCCAGAAATATATTTAAACATCATACATATCTATTTTGTTGGCATGTAAATGTGTTTCACCAAGTGTACAAGTTAGCAAATTGTGTCTCAAAACAACTGCAAGAACTCTCTGCTCACACACTGAATCAGAAGTTAATCAAAATGCAATGCACGTGTTTACATACTAAAGTGAGATTGGTTATTGATATTTTAATAGTGCTCTTTATATTATGATATACTAATCTCTCAACTATTTCAACTACCTGTCACTTGAGCATGCAGTGTTTTTTTTAAAAAAAAGGACAGTGAAGCTATACCACTTATGTCATACTGAATTAATGATTCCCATCAACTGAGAATAACTATTTGTCTAATAAAAACAAATTGCTGAAAATACTCAGCAGGTCTGGCAGCATCTGTGGAGAAAAAAAAAAAGTTAACATTTCAGGTCTGTGACCTTTCATAAGAACTGCCTAAGGTTAGAAATGTAAAAGGCTTTGAACAAGTGAAAGGTGGTTGGGGGCAGTGGGGGGTAGGAGGAGGAAGAGCAGCAAGAGGAAAGGTGTGTGATGAGGCAAGGAGAGATGGAATAGCATAGATCTCAGAACAAAACTGCAGAATAATGAACATCCTTTTTCCTCAACTGGCATCAAGGAGCCCAAGCAAAAATGAAGTCAACGGGAATCGGGGTGGGGGGGAAACTCTCCGCTGGTTGGAGTCATATCTGGCACAAAAGATGATGGTTGTGGTTATTGGAGGTCAATCATCTCAGTCCCAGGACATCACTGCAGGAGTTCCTCAGGGCAGTGTCCTAAGCCCAACCATCTTCAGTTGCTTCAATGATCTTCCCTCCATCACAAGGTCAGAAGTGGGGATGTTCACTGATGATTACACAATGTTCAGCACCATTCACAACTCCTCAGATACTGAAGCAGCCAGTGTCCAGATACAGCAAGACCTGGACAACATCCAGGCTTGGGCTGCTAAGTGGCAAGTAACATTCACGCCACACAAATGCAGGCAATGACCATCTCAGACAAGAGAGAATCTAACCATCTCCCCTTGACGTTCAATGGCATTACCATTGCTGAATCCCCCCCACTAACATCCTAGGGTCACTATTGACCAGAAACTGCACTGGACCAGCCACAAATGCTGTAGCTACAAGGGGAGGTCAGAGGCTGGGAATTCTGCAGCAAGTAACTCACTTCATGACTCAAGTCAGGAGTGTGATGGAATACTCTCCACTTGCCTGGATGGGTGCAGCTCCAACAACACTCAAGAAGCTCCACACCATCCAGGACAAAGTAGCCTGCTTGGTTGGCATCCCATCCACAAACATTCACTCGCTCCACCACCGACGCACAGTGGCAACAGTGTGTACCATCTACAAGATGCATTGCAGCAACTCACCAAGGCTCCTTCCAAACTGGCAACCTCTACCACCTAGGAGGAAAAGGGCAACAGATGCATGGGGACACCACCACCTGCAAGTTTCCCGCCAAGCCAGACACCATCCTGACTTGGAACTATATCGCCGTTCCTTCACTGTCGCAGGGTCAAAATCCTGGAATTCCCTCCCTAACAGCACTGTGGGGGTACCTACACCCAAAGGACTGCAGCAGTTCAAGGAGGCAGCTCACCAACACCTTCTCAAGAACAATTAGTGATGAGCAATAAATGCTGGCATAAGCAGCGATGCCCACGTCCCATGAACGAATAAAAAAATTATTCTGCCATTATCACTCACTCTGGACTAAAGCTGTGTTGTTTACTACAACCATTAATGCTTTCTTTGCCTTTTGTTCTGTGACATCTCTGCCATTTAAGATCTCCTGCCCTCCGCCCTATCACGCACCTTCCTTTTTGTTCTTTGCCCCAAAACTGTGAACATGCAACAAAATTATAATTCACAAAATGGATTTTATATGTGATGTGAGATTATAGAGAGAAATACACGAGAGAGCACAAGTGTGTGCATGCATGCATCATGGGCAGAGACAGCAAAGGACAAAGACAGATTGAGCATTCTTTAAAAAGAAAAGGCACAAGTGCATGAGATAGGGGAGTGATTTAAGTTTAGAAACCTATTCTGGTGGTGCAGGTGAAAATACAAGATCCAGCGTCACTGCACGAAGAACTGTTCAACCAATGGCAAATTAAAAACAAATCAACTAGTCATTCATCTCATTTACTGTTTCTGGCAAATTGCTTTGCATGTATTGGCTGCCATATTTGCCTATAAAGCAATAGTGACTATATTCTAAGAAGTAATTAACTGCATGTGAAGTGCTGAGGATGTGATAAGGCACTGATTAAACAGACGTTATTTATTTCTTCATGATTTAGTACCACGTCGAGAAAATTTCTGCAAAAGTAATTTTAGTTTTATTTTGCATAATAAATAGGCAACAACATGCACATAGAAACTAATTGCTTAGTAGGAAGCTTTTCAGAATTCAAAGAAATAATTCACAACAGTTGTACGTATAATTCCAATTACCATCTCTCCAGGGGTACAAATAGAGAAAAATAGAAACATAGAAAATCGGAGCAGGAGTAGGCCCTTCAGGCCTGCTCCGCCATTCAAAGAGATCATGGCTGATTGTCTAATTCAGTACCCTGTTCCCACTTTCTCCCCATATCCCTTGATCCCTTTGGCATTAATATATCTATCTCCTTCTTGAATATATTTAATGATTTGGCCTCCACTGCCTTCTGCAGTAGAGAATTCCACAGGTTCACCATCCTCTGCGTGAAGAAATTTCTCCTCAACTCGGTTCTAAATGGCATACCCCTTATCCTGAGATCGCTGGTTCTGGACTCCGCAGCCATCGGGAGCATCCTCCCTGTATCTAGCCTGTTAGAATGTTACAGGTTTCTATGGAGATCCCCTCTCATTCTTCTAAACTCGTGAATATAGGCCTAGTCGACCCAATCTCTCCTCATACGGCAATCTTGCCATCCCAGGAATCAGCCCACTAAATCCTCTTTGCACTCTCTCCATGGCAAGAACACCCTTCCTCAGAAAGGGAGTCCAAAACTGCATACAATACTCCAGATGTGGTCTCACCAAGGCCCTGTATAACTGCAGTAAGACATCCTTGCTCTTTACTCAAATCCTCTTACAATGAAGGCCAACATACCATTCGCTTTCAGTGACTGGTGCACAAGGACACCCAGGTCTTGTTGCACCTCCCTCTTTCCCAATCTATCACCATTCAGATAATAATCTGCCTGTTTGTACAACCAAAGTGATAACCTCACATTTATCCATGTTATACTGCATCTGCCATGCATTTGCCCACTCACCCAACTTGTCCAAATCACATTGGAGCCTCTTTGCATCCTCCTCACAGCTCACATCCATCCCCAGCTTTGTCTCGTCTGCAAACTTGGAAATGAGCATTCATATTTAACTTACTATAGTAAAAAAAACAAAAGGACCTTAATTTCTTGATATAAACTTGGATCAATATTAAATTTTCAAAAGTACTTGATAAATTCAAACAGAAATTTGCCTTGATAAGTTTAGTCATACGAACATATGAATTAGAAGGAGGAGGCCACTCGGCCCTTTGAGCCTGCTCTGCCATTCAATAAATTCATTGCTTAACTGATTACTCCACATTTCCACCTACCCCCGATAACCTTCCACCCCCTTATCAAGAATCTATCTACCTCTGCCTTAAAAATATTTGAAGACTCTGCTTCCACCGCCTTTTGAGGAATAGAATTCCAAAGACTCATGACCCTCAGAGAAAAAAATTTCTCAAGCAGAAATTTGCCTTGATAAGGTTAGTCAGTGCACATAAATGCAAAGCAAACAGAATTCTCAGATCACTACTTAAGTTTTGAAGAGATCACTTATTTTGCCCCACATTAGTGAGTTCAAGGGTACCACTGTTGTGACTCAAATGTTATTACCAAATTGTTTATTCTCCTGCAATTTGCCCCACTTACATAATATATACACACACTACAATCAACAGAAAGTCTGCAGTTCACACTTAAATGTATCGGGCATAAAAAATAAGGATACGTTCTCCTGTTATTGCCACATTGCCAAGCTCTGCAGCAGAAGTGGACTGTTTCTTGAATAAAATGTTCTCGCTCTCCCATTTCCCAATGCACAGCATGTTTATCTAATGAATAGCTAAGCCTTAGAGACAAGGATGGTACCCAATTCAATTCTGACTCTGTACTGTTTGCTGATCTCATTTCAGCTGATGAGGCAATAGGAACACTGAAGTCAGCAGTAGCTCCCTTGGGTTAGAAAGGAAAGAGAAAAAAAAAAATCAACATTCATACTCCTGGTACCCATCCAGTAAACTTTGATGAAAGGGTGCACATTGGGCAAGGACAGTTCAGATTCTCATGACCAAATATGGGCAGTTGATGGTCAGCACAGACTCGGGGGACCGAAGGGCCTGTTTCAGTGCTGTATCTCTCTGACTCTGACTCTAAATATACTGCCAATGCACTCTGTCAAGACTCACACTGGCATAATAGTCCCTTTGACAAAAGTACTAGAAAGATACTGGACTGTGTCTGATTCAGAAGTCAATGTTTTGGGATGGGGAAACAAGAAAACTGAAATAAAGTAATTAAAAGCTCATCCCCAAAATGCATAGTCTGTGTACATCTGTGGTGTACCAACATGCTTTCTAAATAATGTAGTTTTTTTTCTATTGCATCAGAAGTGCCACTTGTTTTAGTAATGATGGCAGACACCTGGAAGTCAGAGTCGTTTATGACATAGGAGGTGGCAATTTGGCCCGTCAAGTCCATGCTGACTCTCCGCAGAGCTATCCAGTCAGTCCCACTCCCCTGCTTGATCCCCGTAGCACTGCATATTTACTCAATTCAAGTGGCCATCCAAATTCTTTTTGAAATCATTGATTGTCTCTTCCACCACCCTCATGGGCAGCAAGTTCCAGGTCATTATCCCTCACTGCAAATAAAAATTCTTCCTCACAATCCCCCTGCACATTTTGCCCAAAATCTTCAATCTGTGCCCCCTAGTCCTTGCACCATCAGTTAATGGGAACAGTCTTTCCTTATCCAACTTACAAACCAGTCATCATCTTGTACACCTCTACCAAATCTCCCCTCAATTTCCTTTCCTCCAGGGAGAGCTCCTCCAGCTTTTCCAAGCTAGCCTTTTAACTAAAATCCCCCATCCCTGGAACCATTCTAGTAAATCTCCTCTGCACCCACAAGGACCCTCACATCCTACCTAAAATGTGATGACCAGGACTGGACGGAATACTCCAATTGGAGCTGAACCAGAGCTTTATATAGTAAGTACAAATGGGGGGAAAAAGCAATATTCTATAGAGACAATGCAGAAACTGCTAGCGCAGTTGGGAATTATAACATGAAATACAGACCCGATTACCAAAACTGTGTGCATTTGATTTTTTCTACATAAAATCTCTGTAAAAATGAAAACGAACATTATTTGCTTAGAATGTATTACAGATGACAAACAAATGATTCAGAGCAATATGTTCAGTATCTGTTCCTGTTTCAATTTCTCTGGGGAGGAATTAGAAAACAGCTGCTCAACATTAGGGCCTTCCAAAGGAAAAAAATACAAAGGTGATGAACTAGCTTATGTAAACCTGGGTGGGATGCCTGGAGTTTGCTTCTTACATAGTTGGCATGTATTCTAAATAGAGAGGAAATAGCTGGTTATGATTCTTGAACAACATGAATTTGGGAATTTCTGAACCCAGTTCTTGCTGGATACAAGCGAAACAGTACAAAATTGCCAGAGACCTTCCAAAACCCTCAGGCAAAATAAACTAATTTTCTGCATCTTCACAAATACAGCCAAGTCAGGATGGCAAGAGACTTCGAAGGAAACCTGGCTGCCCTTGTCCTTCAAGGTGGAGGTCACAGGTTTTGCTGCACTGCAGCTTTTGGACAGTACACATTGTAGTCATGGGCTGCACATGAGGAGGGAGTGGATGGGCTGCCAATCAAGCAGACTGCTTTGTACTCAATTTCTTGAGTATTGTTGTGTTGGCCAGGGGCTGCAAGAAATACAGAATCAGTTACAAACTGTTGGAATTGTTTGTGAGCTGTAGTAACCTGGAACTCTGACACTGGCCTGTGCTGGTAAAAACCAGTTTGAACTAATTACTATGAGACAAGACAAAGGATCGATCACAGGAAAAGAGCCTTATTTGGACACGGTGTGATACCGGGGTCTTTGGGCCTGGGCCAATTAAGAGAAGATGTGAACGAGGTGAGCAAGCTTAAGCCAACCGGAAAGAGACAGCTCAGATTTGGAGAGTTAAGAGGGAGGATAAAAATAGAGCTTTTTGGGCATAGAGCCAGCGAAAACTTCGGAGATCAACCATCGTGGAAGTGGAAGACCCTGCGTGAGCAACGCGGCGACGACGTAGGAGAGAGAGAGAGAGAGAGAGAGAACGGAATGCCTGGCCAGCGTTAACTCTCCCTTTTTCGGGTATTATCCTTAGTTTTCTGTGACTCGGTCAGGGAAAGGTCAGAGGAACCTAGTGGGTGTGCTTATGAATTCTAGCTAGTTTTGTTATTAACTGTACAACTCAGTTGGAGTTGCAAGCTTTTGTCTAACGAAGTGTACAAGTCTTATTCTTACATTGTACAACAACGTGAATAAAGTAAATTGATAGTTAAAGAAAGGACTGAGTTTCCTCCTCTTTGTACTAAGCCATTAACTGTAGCTGTGGATTAAGCTGGAGGGTGGCTCTCCTGCAACCTGATATCCCAAACACCCAGCCTGAGCCTGAATTAAGAGGACCTAGTCCCATGTGACGGCCAGGATCAAGTGGGTATAGGGAATAAAGGGGGCAAGGGGGAGTTGGCTCCACGCCACGGTTTACAGTTGGAGCTGCACTCATTCAGACAAGTCAAATAGAGGATATTCCATCACATGCCAGACCTGTACCTTGTAGATGGTGAAAAGGCTTCGGGGAGTCAGGTGGTGAGCCACAAAAGCCTGCTCAGGTCTGCAAATGAGACCCAACCCGAGCCTGACAGAACCCCAACCGAGCCCGAGACGAGTCCTTCCATTTTTTCCCCGCACCCAACCATCAGTTAACCTACCTTCCGTTTTCCACTTTGTTCTTTACCTGCACAAGCTTAAAATAACTAACAAACCACCTTAAAAGTCCACAATGTAAAAATTAACATTAGAGTCACTTACCTGAGGTGGTGATAGAGCATGTCCTATCCAGCCTGAACCGAGCCTGAATGCCAGACCCGAAGCGCGACCTGACCCGAACCCGACACATGTCGTCGGGTCCCATCAGGTTCGGGTTGGGTAGCAAGCCTTCAGTGAGCCATCCACCACAGAATATCCAATCTCTGACCTGCTCGATCAGCCATGGAATTTCTGTGGCTAGATTATCTCATTGTTTGGTCAGCAGTAACCTGCAGGATGATGACGACTGGGGGAAACTCAGCAATGGCAAGGCCACTGAATGTCAGAAAGCATGGTAATTATGCTTTCTATTACTGGAGGTAGACATTGCTGGTAAACTTGTTTTGCAAATGTTACTTGCCTCTTATCAGCCTAAGTATGTGCAAGATAAAAAGGAAACTACATCATCAGCTTGTGTACAATAATGCTGGCAGTCTAGTTATATTTTACTGCAAATTAGTGACTTCATATACTGGTCCTGAAGTCTCTTGTACTATAAATGAAAGATGCATCAAGAAAAAGGTACAGAAACACTTTCATTGCTAGTTACCCACAAGGTGTTTTCACTTCAATATAAAATAAAATTAAGTAGCAAAAATGAGAATGTGCAAGAAAAGTCTGATCACAAAATGCCTGAGGCATGGAAATATACATTAGTGATATTAGCAAAAAAAGGGGATAAAACAAGCCAATGCAAGCTACTTCACCCTGACAAGCAAAAAAAACTTGATTTACAGACTCTAAGTTCCATAACTCTATAACCAATTACATACTTTTGTAGCAGTCGTGCCGTGATTTGGGAAACAGAGGCCAATTTGCGTTCAGCATGGTCCCGCAGACATCAATGAAATAAAATGACCTGATCAGATTAGATATTGGTTGAGGGATAAATGCTGGTCATGACAGAAGGAGAACTTGTCTGCTCTTCTTCAAACAGTGCCAGGAGATATTTTATGTCCACCTGAGGGGGCAGACAGGGCCTCGGTTTAACATCTCATTCAAAAGACACCACCTCTGCCAGTGCAGCAATGACTCAGTACTGCATTGAAGTGCCAGCCTAGATGTGGTGCATCAACTGAATGGTGGTGGACAATGACCCAACTAACAGGCTCTACAAATATCCCCATCTTCAATGATGGGGGAGCCCAGCACATCAGTGCACAAGAAAAAGCTGAAGCATTTTCAACCATCTTCAGCCAGAAGTGCCGAGCGGATGATCCATCACGACCTCCTTCGGAGGTCCCCAACATCACAGATGCCAGTCTTCAACCAATGCGATTCCCTCCACAGGATAGTAAAAAAACTGCCGAAGGCACTGAATACTGCAAAGGCCATGGGCCCTGACAACAGCCTGGCTGTAGTACTGAAAACTTGTGTTGCAGAACCAGCTGTGCGCCTAGCCAAGCTGTTCCAGTACAGCTACAACACTTGCATGTACCCGACAATGTGAGAAGTTGCCCAGCCATGTGCTATCCACAAAAAGCAGGACAAATCTAATCTGGCCAACTGCCATCCCATCAGTCTACTCTCGATCAACAGCAAAGTGATGGAAGGTGTCATCGACAGTACTGTCAAGCAGCACTTAAAACAGCAACAACCTGCTCACTAATGCTCAGTTTGGGACTGCCAGGGCCAATTGGCTCCTGACGTCATTAGAGCCTTGGTCCAAACATGGACATAAGAGCTGAACACCAGAGATGAGGTGAGAGCGACTTCCCTTGATATCAAGGCAGTATTTGACTGAGTATGGCATCAAGGAGCCCTAGCAAAACTGGAGTCAATGGGAATCAGGGGCAAAACTCTCCGCTGGTTGGAGTCATACCTCGTACAAAGGAAGGTGGCTATAGTTGTTGGAGGACAACCATCTCAGCCCCAGGACATCGCTGCAGGAGTTCCTCAGGACAGTGTCCTAGGCCCAACCATCTTCAGCTGTTTCAATGACTTTCCCTCCATAAGGTCAGAAGTGTCAATGTTTGCTGATGACTGCACAATGTTCAGTACCATTCACAGCTCCCCTGACACTGAAGCAGTCCTTCTCCGTATGCAGCAAGACCTGGACAGCATTCAGGTTTCAGCTGATACGTGGAAATAACATTCATGCCATACAAGTGACAGGCAATGACGAGCTCCAAGGAGAGAGAATCTAACCATCTCCCCTTGAAATTCAACAGCATTACCATCGCTGAAACCCCCACTATCATCCTGGGGGTTATCATGTAACACAGTATTTATGTGGCTGGTCAAAGAACAGATCAGAGGCTTAGAATTCTATAGTGAGTAACCCCCCCTACCTCCTGACTCCCAAATGCCTGTCCACCATCTACAAGGCACAAGTCAGCAGTGTGATGGAACACTCTCCACTTGCCTGGATAAATGCGGCTCCAGCAACACTCCAGAAGCTCGACAACGTCCAAAACAAAGCAGCCTGCTTGATCGGCACCCCATTCATTACCTTCAACATTCACTCCCTCTATCAGCAACACACTGTGACAGCAGTGTGTCCCATCTACAAGATGCACTTAAGCAACTCACCAAGGCTCCTTCGACAGCACCTTCCAAACCCGCAACCTCTACCACCTAGAAGGACAAGGGCAGCAGACTCATGGAACCACCACCACCTGCAAGTTCCCCTCCAAGCCACATATCATCCTGACTTGGAAATATATCACTGTTCCTCCACTGTTGCTGAATCAAAATCCTGGAACTACCTCCCCAACTTGCAACAATGGACTGCAGTGGTTCAAGGAGGCAGCTCACCACAACCTTCAAGGGCAATTAGGGATGGGCAACAAATGCTGGCCTTATCAGTGACGCCCACATCCCACGAAAGAATAAAAAGTCTCTAATGGGATCTGGACCCACAACCTTCTGATCCCAGGGACGATGGTGGCATAGTGGTAATGTCACTGAACTGGTAATCTACAGTGAATAAGTAATCCAGAGGTAATAAAAACAAGAAATGCTGGAAATACTCAGCAGGTCTGGCAGCATCTGTGGAGAGAGAAGCAGATTTAGCGTTTCAGATCAGTGACTCTTCATGAGAACTGGCAAAGAGTCACGGAGAATAACTGACCAGAAGGTCATGCAGCAAGGGCAAACGGTATGTTAATTATGTGCTGAAAGACAAAGCGTTAGTGCGGAGAGGGTGTTAATTGATGGCAAAATGAACAACCCTGACCCAAAGCGCAAACATGAAAAAAAGTGGGTAGGAACATGGTAAAAAAATGAATGATGAAACAATCTAAAATAAAAAATGAGTAAAAAAGAAAAAAAGAAAAAAAGGAGGGCCCCCGTCATGCTCTGAAATTTTTGAACTTAATGTTCAGTCCGGCAGGCTGCAGTGTGCCTGATCAGTAAATGAGATGCTGGTCCTTGAGTTTGCGTTGATGCTCACTGGAACACAGTAGCAAGCCCAGGACAGATATGTGGGCATGAGAGCAGGGGTGTGTGTTGAACTGGAAAGCAACCAGAAGCTCGGAGTCATGTTTTCGGACTGAGCAGAGGTGTTCCACAAAGTGGTCACCCAATCTGTGTTTGGTCTCCCCAATGTAGAGGAGTCCACATTGTGAGCAGCGAATACAGTATACTAAATTGAAAGAAGTACAAGTAAATTGCTGCTTCACCTGAAAGGAGTGTTTGGATAGTCAGGAGAGAGGAGGTAAAAGGGCAAGTGTTACACCTCTTGCGATTGCATGGGAAGGTGCCATGGGAAGGGGACGAGGTGTGGACCAGGGTGTCGCAGAGGGAATGATCCCTTTGGAATGCTGACGGGGAGGGGAGAGGAAGATGTATTTGGTCGTGGCATCATGCTGGGCGTGGCAGAAATGGCGGAGGATGATCCTTTGGATGTGGAGGCTGGTGGGGTGGAATGTGAAGACAAGGGGAACCCTATTGTGGTTCTGGGGAGGGAGGGGAAGGGTGAGGGCAGAGGTGCTGGAAATGGGCTGGACACGGTCGAAGGCCCTGTCCATCACGGTGGGGGGGGGGGGGGGGGGGGGGGGCGGGGGGGACGATGCTCGGTTGAGGAAAAAGGAAGACATATCAGAAACGCTGTCATGAAAGGTTGCATCAGAACAGATGTGCCGGAGACGGAGAAACTGAGAATGGAACGGAGTCCTTACAGGAGGCAAGGTGTGAATAAGTGTAGTCAAGGTAGCTGCGGATGTTGCTGGGCTTATAACGAAGATTAGTAGACAGCCTATCCCCAGAGATGGAAACAGAAGTTGAGGAAGGGAAGGGAAGTGTCAGAGATGGACCATGTAAATGTGAGGGAAGGGTGGAAATTAGAAGCAAAGTAGATAGTTTTCCAGTTTGGGGCGGGAGCAGGAAACGGCACCGATACAGTCATCAATGCACTGGAAAAGAATGGGGGGAGGAGGCCAGAGTAGAACTGGAACAAAGAATGTTCGACATATCCCACAAAAAGGCAGGCATAAGTAGGACCCATGTGGATACCCATAGCAACACCTTTTATTTGAAGGAAGTGAGCGAAGTTGAAGGAGAAGTTGTCCAATTTGAGAACAAGTTCAGTCAGGCGGAGGAGGGTGGCGGCGGATGGGGACTGGTTGGACCTCTGTTCAAGGAAGAAGTGGAGAGCCCTCAAACCCTCCTGGTGGGGGTTGGAGGTGTAGAGAGATTGGACATCCATAGTGAACAGGAGGCCATTGGGGTCAGGAAACCGGAAATTGTCAAAATGATGCAGGGCGTCAGAAGTCACGGATATAGGTGAAAAAGAGATTGGACCAGGGGAGAAAAGATAGTGTCAAGATAGGAAGAAATAAGTTCAGTGGGGCAGGAACAGCTGAAACAATGGGTCTGCCGGGACAGTCCTGTTTGTGGATTTTGGGAAGGAGGTAAAAGCGAGCTGTTTGGGGTTGCGGGACATTGAGGTTGGAAGCTGCAGAGAGAAGATCTCCAGAGGAGATGAGGTCAGTGGCAGTCCTGTGGACAGCAGCTTGATGTTTGGTGGTGGGGTCATGGTCCAAGGGGAAGTAGGAAGAAGTGTCTGAGAGTTGGTGCTGAGCCTCTGCAAGGTAGAGGTCGGTGTGCCAGACAACAGCAGTACCACCCTTGTCTGCAGGTTTGATGACAATGTCGGGGTTAGACGTGAGAGAACGGAGTGCAGCAAGTTCAGAGGGAGACAGGCTAGAGTGAGTGAGTGGGGCAGGGAAATTGAGACGGCCGGTGCCTCGCCGACAGTTTTTAATGAAAAGATCAAGAGCATGTAAGAAGCCAAAGGGAGGGGTCCAGGTGGAAGGAGAATGCTGGAGGTGGGTGAATGGGTCAGCTGGTCAGGGGCTGGACTGCTGGTCAAAAAAAGTGAGCCCAAAGGCAAAGGAGATGGAAGAGCAGCTCAACGTCATGCCAAGCGCCCAAGCCCAGGTTAATGCTCTGCGGGCACAGGTTCAAATCCCACCACAGCAGCTGGTGGAATTTCAAATTCAATTAATAAAAAAATATGGAATTGAAAGTTAGTCTCAGTAGCGGTGCCACGAAACTATCGACTATCAAAAAAAAACCATCTACTTCACGATTGTCCTTCAGGGAAGGAAATCTGCCGTCCTTACCTGGCCTGGCCTACACGTGACTCCAGACCCACGGCAATGTGGCTGATTTAGTCTCAGCTGTCGGGGCAATTTATTATTTAGCAAATGCAAATCCCCAGAGCCATGCGATAGCCTCTTCATTTGCTGCATTTAAGGTGATTAGTCCACCACTTAGTCTGTAGAGGAGATACTCCTCTGTAACGTGCAGCATTGCTCGTCTCTCCACAAATGCATATGAAGTTTTTACTGAGGCCCCAGCACTGGAGGTTGGCTGCGCAGGGGCCCTGGCTTGTCCTGAACCTGTTTAACCAGACCAATCTTGCTGTGGCTGTTCAAAACCTGCCATTCGACAGATGGCGTTTGGAACAAGGAACTTGTTAGTGACTTCCAGTATTTTCCCCTTCCTTGATCCAAAGGATGTCTACTGATAGATCTTGCTCAGGAAGGTTGCTCTATTTGGGGCAGAGATGGAAGGTGGGCAGTAGGTGGAATGAACAGATCATTATGGGCGATTAGGGATGGGCGACAAATTGCCAGCAATGCCCACATCCCATGAAAGAATAAAAAGTGTGGAACTCTTTGGTGAATTTTCTGCTCGCCATCCCTAAGGTAAAGTTAACTTCAATTCATTAATCAGCTGAGTTGTTCTGTGTCTCTTTCACAGTGCTTTTCTTTACCCAGTAAGATGTGGTGCATTTTCAGAAAAAGAGCAACTACATGCATTCTCAAAGCTTGCTGTCTTAGTAGTGGACAGTTTCCAAAGTATTAGATTACAAAATTCTGAAGATACAGGATTTTGCAGCCAAATACTTGAATGCTATATACAACTGCATCAATGAGGTGCACATTCTTTCCCAGCAGAGGAAGGAAAACAGAGAATCATTGGCTAGATCATAAAATTAAAGAGGAATAGTTAATGAATAACCTTCTCCAATGATACAACGTATATAATTATTCTAGTCAGTTCTAAGGTCATAATCCCTGTCTTTGTGTCAATTCTATCCCATTTCCTGTGCTGGAAACACATAGGTTCTGTAAACACAAAGGACAATTAACATGTTGGATATATATTCAGTTTTGTTACTCGTAGTTTGTACCAGCCATACTTGTATTTTGTAAACTTTCGAAACTGACATTGTGACTTAAAATTTTGCTATGCCTCTAATGCTCTGGTTAAAAAGGTTTTGCACCCCTCAGTGGCCTGCAGAGGGAGCTGCACACAGGATACCTGGATCTGTTCGAAAGCCTGGCTCTGGTATAAAATTAAAACCCGACCCAAGCCCTTTAACTTTATTTCGCGACCTGACACGAATCTCCATCTGTTCCAGCAGCAGGCTATTTCTGCAGCTGGAGTTGTGGGGAATTATAGGTAAGCCTGATCCTGTGACTTCCCGAAAGCAGTGTCCAGCCCGATCCGACCCCAAATGCTGAACTTGGAATTTCGACCCAACCTGAATCCGACACATGTAGTCAGGTCTAGTCGGGTGTGGGTCAGGTAGCCAGGCTTTAATCTGTTCGTTTACAACCCATTGACCTAAATCCCGTTAAAATGAGTGCAAGCAGCTAAACGAGTGGAAATTCCTGTGAAACCCAAAATTAAAAAAAAACGACTAGGGCCAACTGATGAGGAACAGTTCTTTCCCTTCACTTTTGAATAACTTCATTGCATGTTTCATAAATACTGTTCTATTTGAACAGAAACTGATCATTCAAGTGCAATTCGCACCTAACGGACAGCACATCAAGGAGAAGGATGCACATTACAAATGCAGACCTCAAGTCTGTCTCTGTCAGAGATTGAGATGGCTGAGACTCCTGGCTAGAGGTGCTACCAAGCCTTGCATGAATGTAACTCATACCATCTGGAGGAAGGTAGCATTAGGACCAATGTCCTCACACACAAGACTTTAGACCACTGCTGGAAAACATTTAACAACTTAATCAGGCTTGACAAGAGGATACTTTTGCTTCCTTTCCCAGCACACATTGATCATTAGACAGAGTGGGTTATTAGCCATGGGAACAGCAGGGATGCTTTTCACCCAGAAGTCAACCGTTATTTTGATTTCCTTCCCTGTAAAGGTTAGAAAAAAAACAAATGGCAAAGACATTATGACAATCTCTTACATGTCAAGCTTCTGCATGGAGAATCCTCAGATGCTATCTGGACATTGAGGAGTGGAATCACTACCTATTTACATAGCTGAATGGGTGCTCTCCATACAATGTAGGTGGCTTACACCCTGATGCTTGGGGAAAATGACCAATCCCATAAAATTGTATGGCCCTACCCCTCTACAGCCTTGACATACTTCCAAAGGTTATAATTTGGGCTGCAGTCATGCAAAGGGCATCAGTGATGACGAAATCAAGCTGCAGAAGTTAGTGTTTAAATGACAGGCTCTTCACTTCTACCTTTGTCAGGTGATCCCTCCAGCTGCACCTTGTAGTCCAGGTAAATTGGACTTAGATACAATAGTGGTGCAAATCCAAAAAGGCTTGCAGCTGCCGTGCCATTGCTTCTCACTCTGACAAATGCAAATAGACCAGTAGAGCCTCTGTGCTCCCTAGTTAGTCCTCCATGGCCCTTGATAGTTAGATGCACACCCCAATTCCCCTTTGCCAGTACCATTTCCCAATCAGCAACCTTAGGCTGCTCCCTCTGGCTCCATCCACAGAGCCTGCCAAAAACAAAGCTCCAGTCTCCAAAAAGGACTTACAAGTGCCAAAAACTGCTCCAATCCTGCGTTTTCCACTGCCACCTACAGGCCTGAGGGTGCACACCCGAGGAGAATGTCCAATGAAGCAGAGGCTGCTCCAAACTCGAGGAAACGCTTGCCCATCTGTTCACAACAGCTGACAAGTAGACAGCGCAACCCTCCCGCTACTCATGGATGAAGCTTTGAATAGACCTCTTCACTCTCACTGGAACTGATTATCTCATCAGTCGACTACAATTGAGAGAGAGTTAGATCAGCTGACAACAACTACTAGCGAAATCATAGAATGCCTGAAAGCAAACTTCATTTGTCATAGCATTCCTGACATTGTGATGAGCGACAATGATCCTCAGCTCAAAGGAGAAGAATTAGACACCATGAATAGTTGGGAAATTGGGAGATTCAGCATTACATATCATCTCCACACTAACCCCAGTCAAATGGAAAGGCTTGAGGCAGCAGTAAAAATAGCCCAAGGGATCAAATAAATCTATGAGATCCAGCACAGATGTGTACGAGGCCATTGGAAGGCATGGAAAGTAGCCCAGTCCAGCGACTAAGGTCACGCTGCACCTAAACTACTCATGGCAGAAGTAGCAACAGGAGTGAATGGCAAGGTCAATGAGAAAATGACAAAGCCAAATTTCACTGATAAAACTGCCAAATTGTTGCCAGGGCTGAGAGTTGGATAGCCAGAGTGAAAGCAAGGGGAAAAAAAAAATAAGCCCACTGGCAACTTGGGACTTGCATGGAGAAGCTGTCATCTCAATTGTATAAGATGAATGAGAATGACCAGATCTATTGTTGCAACCGTAAACATCTACGCTGAAACAGCTAAGCAGACAGATCTGATTTCACCAACTGAACGGCCATCAGTCGCAGAGGTCAACCATACTCCAACACACACGTCAAATCAGCAGCAACAATCACAGCAGCAAAACCATCCAAGGAAACAGCAGACACCAGACCAACAACCAACTCCTCTCACACGTATCATAAAAATGTCAGAACACTTGGATTAAGAGAGAAACTCTAGGACTGGCTTATCACAAACAAATTATATCAATGATTTTTGGAAAACAGCAAATTTACAGCCTTCAAACAAGGCAACTCATGTGGAATAATTTGCAAACAATTTTACATGCAAACTTTATGAAAATGGAGATATTTGGATAAATACCTTTGTACAGTTTGGCTTGTCATACGTGACCTCTGACGTCAATGTATGCAAATAAGAGCTTTTGACTTTTGCCATTTTATGCACCACATGGAACATCTGTCTCCAAGTTGATTCCCTCCTGACAAATCACCTAGTCTCTGCTCAGCATCTCTCCAAAGCATATGATGGAGAATGGGGTGGGGGAGAATTAGAGACAAGAATCTACACGAGTGTTTCATTCTTCATGAAATAAAATGAAATAATGCTTTCATTTATAGATTTCTCATAACTGTTCTGGTCAGACTGTTCCAAAGATTTTGCATGCAGTTAGAATGCAGTTGATAACCCTTTCCAAATAAATCAAAAAGCAATCAGATATACCTTAAAAGTCAATCCAGCCAATGTAGTTTTATTTTCCACATTCCCTGAAGAATGCAATACATACAACACAAGTTCGACAAATCCAATTCCGGGACAGATCCACTTCAAATCGATGCCAATTTCAGATTACTTCTTGTTGGCTAACCTGCTTGGGAGGAGCTAGATTTTACAAGCAGCTGCCAGTTTACAATCAAATAATTACTTAGTAGTTGGCCTCAGGATGTTTTGAAGAATTAACCTCTAATTAACTTCAGAACGTGCCTATAATATAATTAATCCAAAAAAGGTACTGGCCACTTACACAGAACTTTATTCAATGGTACTTATTGAACACTACCAAGATATAATCCTCCCATGATTATGAAAATGTATTTTGAGCAATACTGGAGATCTACTAGTATTCGTATATTAAAACCTGAATGCGATACACACTGTACACAAGCACAAAAAAATTTTGAATGGCCCACAGAAAATTTGAGCCATCTATTTCATATGGTCTCACCACATCTTCATTAATTACTACTACATCCTCCAACCTACCTTGAGCAATGCCACGAGTTATCCCCTAATAAGTTTTTCCCCACTAGCTAAATAAGCAAAGTTGGCAGTATCAAGTTGTTTTTTGAACTGACTGTTTTTGACAGTATTTTGCACCCATTTCTAGCAGTTCTATGTCATCATTAAAGTTGTGGACTGTTCCAGCCTTTTTACAAGTTTTTAAATACCAAATAAACTTTCTTCGTGCAATAACAAGTTGCATTTATATTGCAACTGTAACCTAAAACGTCCAAAGGCATTTCACAGGAGCGTTGCAAAGCAAAATTAGATAGAGCCACATAAGGAGATATTATGGCATTTAACCAAAAGCTTGTTCAGAGGGGTCGGTTTTAAGGAGTGGCTTAAAAAGGAGGAAAGAAACAGAGGGATTTAGACAGGGAATTCCAGAGATTCGGGCCTTGGAAGCTGAAGGCACAGCCGCCAATGGTGGAGCAACTAAAATCTGGGAAGCGCAAGACACCAGAATTAGATGGACCTAGATATCTCAGGGGCTGCATGAGATTAGAGATTGTTAGGGCAAGGCCATAGAGGACTTTGAAAATGAGAATGAGAATTTTAAAATTTAGGCATTGATCTAAACTGGTTCCCAGTTAAGCAACGAGCAGAGGGGTGATGGGTGAACAGGACTTGGTGTGAGTAAGGATGTAAGCAGAGTTTTCAATGACCTCAAATTTAAGCATATGATGCAGCTGAGCAGCCAGGTGTCTGTTGGAACAGTCTAGTCTAGAGGTGACAAAGACATGGATAAGGGTTTCAGCAGCAAATGAGCCGAGTCAGGCAATATTACAAAGGTGGAAATAGACAGTTTTAGCAATGGCACGGATGTGTGGTCGGAACTCTTAACTATGACACCAAGGCTGCAAAGAGTCTGGTTCAGCCTCAGACAGCATCCAGAGAGACAGATGCAGTTGGTAGCTAGAGAACAGAGTTTGTAGTGGGGATCAAAAACAAAGGCTTTGGTCTTGCCAATATTTAATTGGAAGAAATTTCTGCTCATCCAGTACTAGATGTTAGAAAAGCAGTCCGATAATTTAGCAACAGTGGAAGAGTTGAGAGAGATGTTAAAGTACAGCTGGGTGTCATAAACCTACTTGTGAAAATTAACACTGTTTTTGGATAATGTCACTGAGGGGCAGCATGCAGATGAGAAATAGAATGGGGTCAAAGATCAACCTTTGAGGGTACACCAGAGGCAATGGTGTGGGAGCAGAAAGGGAAGCCTCTGCAGGCGATGCTCCGGTTATGATTAGATAGATAAGAGGAGAACCAGATGAGTGTAGTCCCACCCAGGTGGAGAAGGATGTGTGATCAACTCTGTCACGGGCTGTAGACAGGTCAAGAAGGATGAGGAGAGATAGTTTACCTTTGTCAGTCACATAGGATGTCATTCATGACTGCAACAGGTAACATTAACTGCTTATTCTTAATGATCCAAAGTAGTTAATTTATTTTAATAGTTTGAAGTTGAATAGAAATCAAATGGTTTATGGTCCCTACACATAAAAATTCAATCAAGTGCAGGGACAAACTAAATTGACAGCTTTTCTTGCACAACTGTTAAGAATCTGTGAGATGCTCCTCATACTTAAATGACCTAATAGCTAAGCATGCTACCAAATTAGTGAACAAACAGCAGGGAAGTCAACTGTGTATGCAATGTATTATCTGGGTAATAATTTGTTTGTTTAGGTGGAGAAGATTCAGAACCACAATATATTCAGGGTAACAAACAAAAAATGTCAACACATCAGGGTTGTTTGAGTTTGTATTTATTGTGCATGGATTGAAGTTGTAAATCTGTAGTTGAACACATTGCTATAAATGTAGGTTATTGACTTAGAAAATTGAAGTGCTTAAATCTATTTAAACTAAAAATAGAACTTATCAGAACCGCCCATTAAAAACTTGACAGCGGGATTCCTTTTTTAATAATGAAGAATGCTTAAAATTGGAGGTACTTGTGTAGCAGATATGCCATGCCAGAGAAATGTCACAGGGTTGGGGTCTGCCTGGACACATTAACAGTAACTTTATTCCCAGAACAAGCAGTTCTTTATCAAATAAAAACACAGCCTAACAAGTATGACACAGTCAGACTCTGGATATTCTTGAAGACTGCATCCAAATTCCTAATTTTATTCTTGGCAGAACCAATGGGATGAAGATATCCAATTTGCTTTATATCAAATAATGAGCAATTTCAAACATCAGAATATGTAAAGTCTATTTTATGGGATATGACACCAACTGAAATAACTAAACATTATCCAAAAGTCCCCAATTGGAAGTAATGTTAAAGACTGAAATTCTTTCCATTGACTATAAATAGGAGGGGGAAATCCCAAGATCATTCAGTTCATTGGAATTTCAGACCAAAAAAATGCTGTACTTGAACTGAAGTTTCTCAGATATTGGAAATAACCCTCAATTCCTTATATCAGAACAAATTTATTTGAGTAATCATAAAATCATAGAACGTTTACGGCACAGTACGAGGCCACTTGGCCCATTATGTCTGCGCTGGATAAAAGTGTGCCACTCAGCATTTAGTCCGTAGCCCTGCAGCTTACAGCACTGGAGGTGCATATCCGGACACCTTAAATGAGTGGAGGGCTTCTGCCTCTACTACCCTTACAGGTAGTGAGTTCCAGACCCCTGCCACCCTCTGGTAAAAGAAAACTTTTCCTCATCTTCCCTCTAATCTTTCTACCAATCACTCTAAATCTATGCCCCCTAGTCACTGTCCTCTCTGCTAAGGTAAATAGGCCCTTCCCATCCACTCTATCCAGGTACCTCACAATTTTGCATATCTCAAATCAAATCTCCCCCTCAGCCTTCTCTGTTCCAACAACAACAACTCCAGCCTATCCAATTTTCCTCAGAGCTGCATTTTTCCAGTCTAAGCAAATACTCATAAATCTCCTCTGTACCTGCTCTTGTGCAATTACATCCTTTCTGTAATGGTGACTAGAACTGCACACAGTACTCAAGTTGTAGCCTAACCAATGAGTTACACCGTTGCAGAATAACCTCCCTGCTCTTGTATTCTATACCTCAGCTAATAAAGGAAAGGATTCCATATACCTTCTTAACCACCTTAACAACCTGCCCTGCTATCTTCAGGGATCTGTGGACATTCATTCCAAGGTCCCTCACTTCCTCTACACCTCTTCGTATTCTCCCATTAATCGTGTATTCCTTTGCCTTGTTTGACCTCCCCAAATGCATCACCTCACACTTCTCTAGGTTGAAATCCATTTGCCACTTTTCTGCCCACCTGACCAGTCCATTGATATCTTCCTGCAGCCTACGGCTATCCTCCTTGCTGTCAACCGCATGGCGAATCTTTGTGTCGTCTGCGAACGTCTTGACCATGCCCCCTACATTTACGTCCAAATTGTTAACATATACCACAAAAAGCAAGGGACTCAGTACTGAGCCCTGCCGAATACCACTGGAAACAGCCTTCCAGTCGCAAAAACACCCTTCAATTACCCTTTGTTTCCTGCCACTGAGCCAATTTTGTATTCAACTTGCTACATTTCCTTGGATCCCATGGGATTTTATTTTTTTTTAAAAAACAGTCTGCCATGTGGGACCTTATCAAAAGTCTTGCTAAAAATCCATGCAGACCATATCAACAGCACTATCCTCATCAATCCTCCTGGTTACAAAAAAGTCAAATCAAGTTGGTCAAACACCATCTTCCCTTAACAAATCCATGCTGACTATCCTTGATTAATCTGTGCCCTAATTAACAGTTTATCCTGTCTCAGAATTGATTCCAATAATTTACCCACTACTGAGGGTAGACTGACTGGCTTGTAATTATTTGGTCTATCCCTCACTCCCTTTTTAAACAAAAGTACAACATTAGCAGTCCTCCAATCCTCCCGCATCACACCAGTAACCAGTGAGGACTGGAAAATGATGGTCAGACCTTCAGCTATTCCCTCTCTGGTTTCTTTGGACAGCCTGGGGTACATTTCATCTGGCCCTGGTAATTTATCCACTTTCAAGGATGCTAATCCCATTAAGACCCTCTCTCCCTACGTTTATCACATCCAATACTTCACACTCCAACTAAGATATCTGCATCGCTCCCCTCTTTTGAAGGCATTAAGAACCATACCAACATCTTACGCTCCCTACACATAGGTTACCTTTTCGGTCTTTTATGGGCCCTACTCTTTCCTTAGTTATCCTCTTACTCAAATGTATTGATACAACATCTTTGGGGTTCAACTTACTTGCCATTATTCTTTCATGCCCTCTCTTTGCTTTCCTAATTTCCTTTTTGATTTCACCCCTCCACTTTCTATACCTTTCTCAGCTTTCTGTAGTATGGAGTTCTCCGTGTCGGACATAAGCTTTTCTTTTCCCTCTTTCCCTGCATACTCTTAAGCTGCGGGCTGACTGCATCCATAAGCATGCTATCCACAAATCTCTCTTCCTCATCCACTGTTAAGTAGTTTAAAGTTTACCTCACCCAGAAGACAGAGTCTTGGTTTATGTCATCTCAAAGGATGACACCTCAAACAATAATGTACATCTTCAGAATTGAACTGGAGCGTCAAGGTAGAATGTGCTCTCATTTCTGGCATAGGGGTTGAACTCTCAACCTTCCAATGCAGAGGCAAGAATGCAGCGAACTGAATCAAGTTGAAAATGCCCACTGTAACTTGACCAAAGCATAGAGATTTAAAAAACTAAAAATTGTAATTAAGTTTTATTTTGGATCAGAAATGCAATTTTTCAAATATTATACATCTGTATAAGGCTTTCAGCAAAGGAGGCTTTTCCTCACTAACTGCACAAGGTCTTGTATTCTCAGGCAACTGCTAGCTATTCCAACAGCAACTTCATAACGGTATATCAAATTGAGTTTTAAAAAAAATTATTTGCCTATGTCTCATTGGCCTGCAATAGTTACCATTCAATTTTTTTCATATCCTTTTCATTTTCTGAATCTTTGGAGTTATAGAATTGGCACACATGGTGCACGTATGCACCTTCCCCACTCATTATCAAAGACTTACATCACAGCAGACTCTGGACAAACACAGGTACAATGAATAATTTGAAACTTAAAGGGCTTTTGATGAACATGACAAACATGTAAACAGATTAGAGAGAAAGTACTTAAAAATCCAAGCCCTACCCTTCGTTAAGTTTTACTGCGACAGCATACCATAAAGAACTATCCCTGGAACTTTGTTAAAACTTACGCTGTAGTAAGTGCACATGCATCATTAATGTGGTGTATATTTTCCAAGCTGCTATGATCCTCATCTGAACAGTGAGAAAAACCATTATTGTAGCTCTGCCACACACGCCCACAACAAAAATCAATGGAGCACTCCGTCCACTCCCCAGAATCAAGTCCCACTCCAAACACCGGAGCACAAAAGCTAGGCTGACATGCCAGTGTCATACTGAGGGAGCACTGTACTGTCAGAGGTGCTGCTTTTCAGATGAGATCTTAAATTGAGGCCCTATTTGACCTCCCTAGCGGATGCAAAAGATCCCATCGTACTATTTCAAAGATCAGCAGGGGAGTTCTTCCCAGTGTCCTGGCCAATATTTACCTTTCAAACAACACCACTAAAACAGATTATCTGGTCAGTATCATGTTTCTCTTTGTGGAAGGTTGCTGCATGCAAATTGGCTGCCATGTTTCCCACATTACAACAGTGATTACAGTTCAAAAATGTTATTGGCTGAACAGTGCTTTAGGACATCCTGAGGTCATGAAAGGTGCTAAATAAATACAAGTTTTGTTTTTAAACTTCCTACAATAATGCTGTCACTGAAAGGGAATCAGAATGGGGTGATGCCCTGGCAACAGTACAATTGATACTGAATAAAGGGAACTGCAAAATTTAGTTGGAGAACCTCAATAAGTTCAGAAAGCCATTGACTTGTGTTAAATGAGTTTAATGGCAATTCTATTTAATAGAACAAAGCACAACATTTGAGGTGCGTATTTACAGATAGCAGAGCCAGCTGAACATCAGTTGAAGATGATGGCTGACCCAAAGCAGAATTGTTATCCTTTGTGGCAATATAATGTCAAAGTCTTTGACAATAACTTTTTTAAAAAAGAACTCTTTAGTTCTTTTAGTTTAATGGTTCATTCACCCTATCTTGAAACACAGGATTTGAAATGAGTTAGCCCAAGATATCCAGCCATCTCCTGGTTGCTTCGTAGTCTGTCTTTCTTGGAGTTGACACTAATCAACAATTCTCCATCTTTGACTCAGACAATTTAACTTTGAATAGACAACCAAATAATTCATCCAATACAACATGGTATCTCTGCTTCACCTAGCTGGTGACTGCCTCATCTTTTTAGTCATTAGAGTGTTATTGAACCAATACACTTGTCATTGGCTGTGCCTTTTCCAAGCCACTGCATTAATGCACCACTGGACACTCAGGACATCCCATGTGTGACAGAAATCACACATGCTGAATGGAAAAATATTAATTTCATTGTATGAAACTCAGCTTGAGAACTTTTTACTGGACACTACAAATAAATTTTAAAAAAGCAGAACTGAACAGCTATAAATGGTCACAGACATTTGCATTGGAGAAGACCAGGGCTGCCTGAGAAACACAGGCAAATTACACCAGTCTAGCTGGAACAATGGGGGTGCTCCCTGTTTCAATTAGCGAGATTGGTTTTGTCAATAGTGGTGATCAAAAGACATCGACACCCTTTGACTTGGAAACAGCCAATCCCCAGTCCCACCACCGAGTATGACTGAAGGACTCAAGTTCAAACAACCCTCCAGGAACTGCTTTTTCAACAAAGAAAAAATGGTCATATGACATACCTGGGGTAACACTGACGTTTTGAATTGTGCCTCAGAGTGTGAAAGTGAGACTGCAACTGAACTCCAAGAGAAAAAGCATCTCTCTCTCCAGCAAAGTCCAGGGAAATCACAGTGGCAGCTACTAGGCCTCAAGACTACAGAACTTTACAGGCAACCACCAAGACGACAGATAAAACCTCTCTTCGGCCTTCTGGAAACAAAGAAGCAACCCTGAAATGGTGCACGTAGCCCCAGCGAGGACTGCAAGACTTTAACTTCAATTAAGGACTGTACAACCCAATATTGGAATTCCATTTATTACAAACTTTGCTTCAACCTCCCAACTTTTTCTTCCCCTCTATCTATTTGTGCACACGTAAGCATGGATGCATTGTGTATTTCAGTAATTTTAACCAGTTTAGAGTGATAAGGTTAATAAACTTTCATCTTTCTTGTTTAAACCCAAGAAAACCTGTCTGATTGGTTCATTTGTAACTAAAATTGAGGGACAGTGAGCAAGGGCTCACTGAGGTGGTAAGCTAAAATCATTGTGTTAAATAAATAAACTCCGCTATGGCCAAACCAAAGAAGGGCGAAAGGGGCAGTCAGAGACCCCTTCCTCACATAGTTGTAACACATGGTAAACTTATGACATTTGAAAATAGAATCACCATTTCAGGAAATTGAGCTTACATATAATGGATGATCAGAAAAAAAACTCAATGTTTATCCAAGTGAGGCCATTTGAGTGGTGGTTGTCAGTTTGGTAGCACTTTTTCCTCGGAATCTGAAGGCTGCAGGTTCAAGCCCCGATCCAGGAACTGACCACACAATTTAGCCTGGCAAATCAGTTCAGTATTAAAGGAGTGCTGAATTATCAAAGGCTGTCTTTCAGATGAGATGTTAAACCAAGGTTTCATTCATTTGTTTAGATGGATGTAAACCTTTCCATGGCACTGTGCAAAGAAAGGCCAAGAGAATTCTCTAGGTATCCTGGCTAAAATTTATACCTCAGCCACCACCACCAAAAGATTAACTCATAATTTATCTCTTCTATTTGTGGGATCTTTGCATGTGCAAATTGACAGCTCAATTTACTTACATGATAGTAGTTGTTGTGTTCACGGGACTGTAGTAAAATTTAGCCAGTTAAGTAAAAGATATGAGACTGCATGCTGTTGGAAACAATGGATACTTCAAAACACAGCACAGTGGCGCAGTGGTTAGCACAGCTGCAGCGACCCGGGTTCGGTTCTGGATACTGCCTGTGCAGAGGTTGCAAGTTCTCACTGTGACCGAGTGGGTTTCCTCCAGGTGCTCCGGTTTCCTCCCACATGCATCGCATCCAGTCCTGGTGCTTTATCCACTTTATGCACAGACAACCTATTTAATACGTCCTCTTCATCGACTTTAAACCTCTCCAGTGTCTGACTTACCTTCTCTTTCACCATTACCATGTAAGATGATGCAACCCAGGCAAAGAAAGATGCAAAGTATTCATTTAATACCTCAGCTATGCTCTCTGTCTCCATGTGTAAATCCCCTTTCTGGTCCCGAATTGGCCCCACTCCTCTTTTTAACCACTGTTTTACTATTTATATACCTATAGAAAACTTGGGGATTTCCTTTAATGCTAGCTGCCAGTCTCTTTTCATGCTCTCTTTGCTTCTCTTATTTGCTTTTCCACTTCCCCTCTGGACCTTCTATATTTGGCCTGGTTCTCAGAAGTATTTTCTACCTGGCATCTGTTATAAGCATACTTTTTCTTATTTTAATCTCTACCTCTCATCATCTAGGGAACTCTGAGGGAACATAACTTGACTGTTCCCAAACTGTCTCTTCTTTGAAGGTAGCCCATAGTTCATCTACTGGTTTTCCTGCCAGCTTTTGCCTCCAATTTATTTGCCCTAGCCCCATTCTTACCCCATTGAAGTTGGCCTTCCGCCAGTTAATTATTCTTATCCTGGATTGCTCTTTGTCCTTTTCCATAATCAGCCTAAACTTTAGGATACAAACGATCACTATCCCCTAAATGCTCTCCTACTGATAGTTGATCCACTTGGCCCCCTCATTCTCAAGAACCAGGTCTAGCAGTGCCTCCTTTCTCATTGGACTAGCAACATACCGTTGTAGAAAATTTTCCTGAACACATTCTAGGAACTCTTTCCCCTCTCTGCCCTTTACATTATTATCCCAATCTATGTTTGGATAATTAAAATCCCCCATTATAACTACCATATAATTTTTGCACCTAATTTCTTGGCAAATTTGTTCCTCCATGTCCTTTCCACTAGCTGCTGGCCTATAGACAACACCGAGCAATGTAACCACACCTTTCTTGTTCCTTAGATCTCGTCAAATTGATTCGGTCCTCGACCCCTCTGGGCATCCTTTTTCTCCAGCACTGCAATGCTCTCTTTAATCAATACTGCCACCCCTCCCCCTTTTTTCCCTTTCCTATCTTTCCTGAACACCTTGTATCTAGGAATATTTAACACCCAGTCCTGCCCTTCTTTGAGCCATGTCTTTGGAAGGAGTAATATTCAATGAATGGCCTGACACTGGGAAGTTCCGAGGAACAAAGGGACCTTGGCGTGTTTGTCCATAAATCTCTGAAGGCAGAAAAGCAGGTTAATAGGGTGGTGAAAAAGGCATATGGGACACTTGCCTTTATCAATCGAGGTATAGATTACAAAAGTAGGGAGATCATGTTGGAGTTGTACAGAACTTTGGCAAGGCCACAGCTGGAGTACTGTGTGCAATTCTGGTCACCACATTATAGGAAGGATGAGATTGCACTGGAGGGGTGGAGAGGAAATTCACCAGGATGTTGCCTGGGATGGAACATTTAAGCTATGAAGAGAGGTTGGATAGGCTTGGGCTGTTTTCACTGGAGCGGAGAAGACTGAGGGGTGACCTGATCGAGGTGTACAAGATTATGAGAGGCATGGACAGGGTGGATAGGGAGCATCTGTTCCCCTTAGTTGAAGGGTCAGTTACGAGGGGTCACAGGTTTAAGGTGAGGGGCGGGAGGTTTAAGGGGGGATTTGAGGAAGAACTTTTTTTTACCCAGAGGGTGGTGACGGTCTGGAATGCCCTGCCTGGGAGGGTGGTAGAGGCGGGTTGTCTCACATCCTTTAAAAAGTACCTGGATGAGCACTTGGCACGTCATAACATTCAAGGCTATGGGCCAAGTGTTGGCAAATGGGATTAGGTAGACAGGTCAGGTGTCTTTAATGCATCGGTGCAGACTCGATGGGTCGAAGGACCTCTTCTGCACTGTATTATTCTGTGATCTCTCTGTTATAGCCACAACCTCAGATTGCCATGTGGAAATCTACACCTGTACCTCACCAGTCTTATTAACCACACTCTGTGCATTCACATACATGCACATTAATCCTGATTCAAACTTTATTACTTTCTCCCTTACTCTGACCCCACCTATTAACTTACTATTCCCTACTCTAGTGCTATCTATCTTCCCCAGTATTGTGCACCTTGATATTCCTGATACTTGTCAGGGGTGTTGGAACCAGTAACAAGTTACCAGTTTTGCTTCCCTACAATCCGACCTCCCTCTCAGGTTCCCAACCCCCTGATAATTTAGTTTAAATCCTCCCCAACAGCATTAGCAAATCTCCCTGCGAGGATATTCGTCCCAGTCCTGCTAAGATACAACCCGTCCATCTTGTACAGGTTCCACCTGCCCCAGCATCGGTCCCAATGTCTCAGAAATCTGATGCCTTCCCTCCTACACCAGTTCTCCAGCCACTTGTTCAATCATTCAATTCACCTATTCCTATGCTCACTTGCACGTGGGACTGGGAGTAATCCTGAGATTGCTGCTTTTGAGGTCCTGCTTTGTACTCTTCTTCCTAGCTCCCTAAAAATTTGCTTTCAGGACTTCATCCCCCTTCTTAGCTATATCATTGGTACCAATGTGGACCACTACCTCTGGCTGTTCACCTCCCCCAGAAGAATGTCCTACAGCCGCTCCGTGACATCCTTGACCTGGCACCAGGGAGGCAACACACCATCCTGGAGTCACGTTTACTGCTGCAGAAACACCTGTCTGTTCCCCTAATGCGTCCCCTATCGGTACTGCTCTTACACACTTCTTCCTTCCCTCCTGTGCGGCTGAGCCACCTGTGGTGTTACAAACTTGGCTCTGACTGCACTCCTCTTATCAGCAATCACCCTCACCAGTATCCAAAATGAAAAACAGATTAGCGAGTGATATCATATCAGGGGACTCCTGCATTACCTGCCTGATTCTCTTATACTGCCTGGTAGCCACCCATTCCCTATCTGCCTGCATTCTCCTAATCTGCAGTGTGACCACCTCCCTAAACGTGCTATCCACGTCGTCCTCCACCTCGTGGATCAACAGTGACTCCAGCAACCACTTGCGTTCCAAAACACGGAGCTCAAGCTTCTGTAGCCAGTGACGTTTCCTGCATATGTGTTTATCTAGGACACATGGTGCTTCCATGGCTTCCCATGTGCCAGGCTGTACATTCCATTCAGAAGTGCCCTGCCATATCTTAACTTCACAGACTATTTATTATAATCAAAATAGCTTTCTAGTTTCTCACCAACCAGTTCTTGCCACTGCACTGAAGCAAGAACCAAAATACTGAAGAGTTAAAGTAGCAAAAAAAAAAGTAGAAAAATGGAGCACCTCCTCCCCCCTTCACCGAAAGCACTCACAAAACTCTAATCTCCACACTCAGTTTGCAATCTGCACACTTATGGATTGGCAACATATGTTGGCCTGCCAGCAGTGCCCACATCGCATGAAAGAATAAAAAAATGTATTAATGTAATCCAATCTCAAGGAAACCTACACTTGTGCAATTCATCCTTTATGCTTTTTGACACTTTAAACTTCATTCAAGAAAACTGGCTGGCATTGCATTCACAACTGCAGCAGAGGTGAAGAATCTATCTCCAACTGGGTACAAGAGATCACAGATACAACAGTCTAATGGATGTTAGATGAGGAATTCCAAGATCAGAATGAATTAAGCTAGCTATATACTTCAGAGTTGGAACTCCTTTCATCTCTAATTAGAGACATCTTACCTTCATGCAGATTTTTTTAAATTTTAAAGAGGCACTTTTTGCAGATTGTAGCTATTTTTGGCAGCTCTTAATGCAAAAATTTAAAAGCAGAGGTCAAGGTAAATTTAACATGTGGTCAAGGACCCTTGCTGGTTTGAAGCCAATAGTGCACATAAACCCCAAACCATTTAACAACTTCATACATTTCTAAATCACCCAATCTTATCTTGTCCAAATATTGTTAAGCATCAAGTTTGCTTTGGGTTTATGTTGGAAGAAAAAACAGTTTACACATTCACACTAAGTGACTGTTATTGACCTGCTGGTACAGAACCACAATATTACAATGCCATACTCTCCAGCAACTATTGGTTGAGCACACTAGATTTTGCATTATCATAATTGTCTGATGTTTAGTTATGAGATCATGAGCATCACATGCAACCCGCAAAAGCAACTTAATTCAGTACTTGAAGTAACAATGTATTGTTACCAAGTTTCAATCACCCAACAGCCCTTTACTCCCTGACCTACAATGGCAGCCAGTTAAGCAACACCGATTTAAAAATTCTTATCCTGCTTTTCAAATCCCTCCATGGCCACATCACTCCCTACCTCTAATCTCCTCCAGCACCATAACCCTCCAAGATATCTTTGCTTTTCTAATTCTAACCTCTTGAGCATCCCCCATGTTAATCACTTCACCTGACGTCCCAAGTGCTTGAATTCTTTCCCTAAACCTCTCCACCTCTTGACTCTTTTAAAGGTACCCTTAAAACCTACCCCTTTGACCAAGCTTTTAGTCATCTGTCCTACTAGTTGCCTTATTTTGGTTCTCCTGTTCCTGTGAAGTTCCTTGGGATGTTTTATTATGTTAAAGCACTATGTAAATAAGAAATACAAGTTATTGAAATAGTCAGTCTTACTACAAACAATAAGCTCCACATAACATTAAAATAAAAGCAAAATACTGCAGATGCTGGAAATCTGAAATAAAAACAAGAAATCCTGAGTATTTCCAGCATTTCTTGTTTTTATTCCATATAACATTGCATTGGCTGCACAAATAGAGACTATCCATAAGATGAACGGCCACTTTGGAGCATTACTTAGAGAATAATGAGTGTATGCCGTCAGATGTGCACAAGGGGGGGGGGGGGGGGGGGTATCTCCAACATATATACATCAACGTATCCACAATGTACTTGTAGCATTCTCAGAAAATAGGGATAAAATAAATTAAGCTTGTTTAAATTTCAAGTATTTAAGAGTACGTTAAAATGTGAAATAAATATGAAACGATAGTGTTAAACAAAATATACAAATTATGTTAATAAGTAATAGACTGAGGACTAACAATTGCAAATACTGGAATTTTAAGCACGTCTTGGAAAAAAACAGGAATGTTAACAGCTTCAGGCCAGTCACCGTTAAAGCACTGAAGTTGTGTTGACAAATCTATGTAAAAAAACACATGCTCTACTGCCATTGCGCCTGCACCCCAAAACCACTCAATAAGGGTGTAATAAGGTCACAGACTGAATTAAGTATTTTACTTTGTCAACTGCATGTGCCTAAGCTAAGAACAAGTCAAACTTTTTCTTAAAAATAAACACTTACGTGCTACTTTGTGGCGGTCCTTCGCATCTCCCGGGGGTGGTAGTCCTGCGAACTGAACCCGGTTTCCAGACATTACTGTGGTGATTTTTTTTTTGCAAAGCTGAGAGTTCTTGGTCGCCGTCCTTTTATTAAATGTATAGAGCGGCTATTTGTGTGGGGTGTCAGGTCAGCAGGAAGCGGGCTTTGCAGAGCTCTGGAGAATCACAGTTCTATCATCTTTCCCCCCTCGCACTATGTCCTGCCCTCACTCGGTCTCATTCACTCCCGCTACTGTCGGAGTGCAGCGCACTTCACGCCAAGACTGCAGTCCTGGGCCCGCCCATTCTGCTCGCTGTTAGCCGGAAACTGCCTTCCTTCACCTGGGCAGCTGTTCAAGTGGAATGGGGTGAGAGAGAAAGGGGAGGTGGGTGCACGCGCCGTTCTCAGCTGCGTCCTGTCGATAATTATTAATAACATGATTGCAGCTAGACTGCATCATCTTCAGACTAGTTGCTGCAAGGTTGTTTCCCCAAAATAGAAAAGGAAAGGCCTATGCTTGTGTATTTTTAAATACGAAAAGAATGTAGGGCGTGCATTAAACTGGGTAAATATATCATACATATTCAGTGTTTCTAGTAAGGCAAGACGCATTTGTTTTTAAACTACTGAAGTGAAATTGCTGCCTCATAGCTCTTAAGTTGGAAATTTTGTTTTTAACATATTCAAGTCTCTCGGATGCCGTGGGGGGTGATAGTTTTGTTTCAAATAAATTTATCCAGCTTTTTCTGTCAAGATGGTATAATTTTTAAAATATAAATTCAGCTACGCGTTAATTTTCAGTTTTTATATTGGCGCAATTAAGTTCCCAGGTGTGTTTTGAATTGCTTTCTCCTTCGTTCTGGCTGCGTTCACCTAACTTTATTTTGAAATAGCTTTGTATGGTCATTTCTATCAACCCATTGCTCATCGTTGCGACACAGCGCAAAAAAGTAACATGCCAGTTAAAATACTGTTTAAAAATGAAATAAAAATATTAGAATAAACAAGTGGAAGCAACTAGGAAAAGAGATGCGATTGTCCTTGCAATAAACCCAATACTGTATGTATATTCAAGTACAGTTTTATTTTCCTGTTGTATCCATGACCTTAACATTAAATATTCTGCAAGTAGTGTAAATTAGTTCCAGCAAATGAGACCATGCTACTTAAAGTAGAGTCCAATTTTAGCTTATATATCCATTGTTAAACACAAGAAGGTGCAGTTTCCTTTTTAACTACTGAAATTGTTTGACATTTGCTCTCGATATTTCCATCATTCAGAAGATGATTTGATTCATTTTGATTAATTCTCATGAGAAAATAGTCTTCACAAAATTGTGTTGTGCTTGTGTCTTTTTGTGTGATGCCATAGTTATTAATGCTGTACCAAAATTCTTTTAAGGTCAATAATTAACCATAGGTCAATACGGTAGTTATGCATCAATTTTGCTCCTCATGTTTCTAGTGAATGCTGACATGACTCACTGTTAAGTTGCCCTTAACTTTTTGTTTCATGGTTTTAAACTGCCGCCTCCTTATCCCCTTCACCCTCACCTATAACAATTGTGAGTTTATGGACTACTTTGTCACTAATTTTAAATAAATATGTTTAGCTGGGATTTTTCCCTCTCCACTTCCTTTTATCCCTGCAAATCAAAACTCCTTCCCCTGCCCCCTTCCAGCCTTTCATCTGTTCTAGCCTAACCTGCATTTTTCTTCCATCTCTCTCCATGCTATCTTCAAGTTCATCCAGTCCATTTTCCCTTTGTATGTCAGTGGCAAGGGAGTGAGTTTATAATGGGAGCTGAAAATGATGACCTTGGTTTTCCTGATATATTGTGGAGGGAATTTCGACTCATCCATGGACAAAACAGGTAGTCTAACAGCATAAAGCTGATTTGGAGCCAAGGTAAGTGCTGGAGAAATAGCACTGGGTGTGGTATATGTACAAAGGAAAGTTGATCTCATGCCGAGAGATGATGTCAAAAGGGGCAGCATAGAGAGGGTTCAAGGACAAGTCTTCTGAGTTGACTGGACTGTGGTAAGAGAAGCCAGTGCTGGAGAGGGGCTGGCTGTGTTGGAATTAAAAGATTGGGTTGCTAACTTTGGACATATTCTGGGAGTTTGGTCAATTATGAGGGTCAGGTCTCATGAACATAGGAACTCCAGGCTGTGGAAAACAAGCATTCCTGGGCAGTGCACTATTGGTTGACCAGGCCAGCCTCCGAGACCAGAAGTAGATAGATCTGGAGGAGGAGGGGTCATTCTCAGAGGTAAAAACAATAAATGCTGGAATACTCAGCAGGTCGGGCAGTATCTATGGAGAGAGAAGAGGAGTTAACTTTTCATGTCAGTGACCCTTCATCAGAACTGGTTCACAGATGCTGCCAGACCTGCTGAGTATTTCCAGCATTTATTGTTTTTATTTCAGATTTCCAGCATCTGCAGTATTTTGCTTCCATTCTCAGAGGGTTGGGGAACCTGGTGCAGCAGCTCTCCAGGTTGCTTTATGGAGCTCCTCTTCAACTGGTCCCCCAACCGAAACTGGGCAAAGCAGGCATGGTTGCCCATTTGAGCCCTAAATGTCAAGTATTTAACAGTATTTAACCTGAGTGGCAGCAGACTTTTTAACTTTGAGGAAATTGCAGCAGAACCCAATCCTGTCGTCAGAAGGGGTCACTGACTAGTAATGGGATGCATGAACTTATTGAATGGCGGAACAGGATGGAGTGGCCTACTCCTGCTCCTAATTCGTATGAACTCTGACTTTTTCAGACCTTAGCCTATGGTTAACTAATATCCCCAGTAAGGCTCTGACCAGGCCAGTTAATTTCGTGCAGTACAGGGTGATATCTGGGACCTAACTGGTCCTTATGGCTAAATGCCATGCAGTTTAGCATATTTACCAACTGAACCACTGGCAAGTAAACAGACGAAAGCTTTGAATTGCACCATTCATTGCAGTTAAATTAAAGGAAACATTTTCCGATTACAGTTTTTTAAATATTTGATTTTGGGTTAGGTGCAGTGCCTGAACAACTAGAGAAATGTAATTTTGTTTTGATAGTTCCTTTTTAAAGCTGTTTTTTCTTGTGAATTTCCGAGTGTTTCAATATAATATGACGTCAAGTAAATGGTGTGTGTGGAATTGATGAAAGCTACATTGATATTGCAGTCAATTTTACTAAGCAATAATTTGACTCTTGTATGAAATATTTATTGAAATTAGATCTTTGTAAGCAACAAAGCAAACAGGTGGATTCTAGAAAGTGGATGTACGTAAGGATTTATAGAGATAAACTGATTGCACATGCACATACTAATCATTATTACAAACTGTGTTCCAGTTGTCATACATTCATGAAAAGCTTTTGAAATCCATACATTGATCTTTTCTCATTCCTTAATTGAAGAATAATGGCATATAAACAATACTTGTAATCCCTACAATAAAGTCAAGTGCTTTTGTTTTGCTTGGTCATTTACTATAATCAGAAAACAGCAACTTGCATTCATATTGTGCCTTTAACATAGTAAAATATCTTGGGGAGGAAATAGGGTGTGTGTTGATTCTTTATGGGAGCATGAGGACAGGCAGATGCAAGCTTGGTTGAAGCTCAGGATTTTTAAATCTAGTAAGGGATGTCAAAAGAGCAGGGAAAGGCTTTGCCACCAGAAGGAGAGGGCATGAAAAGGAGGCCAGATGCAGTGGACTGGGCACGACATGGATCATGAAATCTATGAATGGTTACAGCACACCAGCAAGAGCAACTCAATTAGTCCCACTCCCCCACACTTTCCCTGTAATCCTGCAAATTTTTTCTCTTCAGATAATTTTCCAGTTCTGTCTTTTGATTGAATTTGCCTCCACCACACTCTCAGGCAGTACATTCTACATCCTAACCACTCACATAAAATAAAGATGTAAAGCTGGAAAAGGTGACAAGTGGCATGATGCTGTGGAGGAATTTGGATAAGAATTTTAAATTAAATCTGTTGGAGGATGAGGAGCATTAGGTCAATAAGGGTGGGGTGATGGATGAGCAGGATCTAGTGCAGAACAGGATGGAGGTGGTGAAAGTATGAATGATCAGAAGTTTGTGAAAAGCATGGACATGGATAAGAGGTGATGTGCATAATACTTTTCGATAGAAGTGAGCAATGTTGTGAAAATGGCATTTAGCAGTGTCTAGTGAAGAGATGTGGTATTTGAAGCTCAGTTCAATGTCAGATCGAATGGTTCAGCCTTAGAAAGTAGCCACGGAGGAGTATCAAATCAGTGACATGGCTGAAAAGTCTTCCTGATATTCAATAGCAGGAAATTCTGGTTCATCCATGACGCAATGTTAGACAGTTGGGCTGACAGCATGGGTTTGGTTGCAAGAAATGGTGAAGTAGAGCTGGATGTTAGCACAAGTGGAAGTGCATCCCATGCTTGCGATGTTGTCACTTGAGAGTATCCTGTAAATGAGAAAGGGGAAAGGGCCAAGGGTAGATCCTTGGGGGACTCCAGAAGTAACCATTTAGCAAGCTGAAGTTGGAGTGTTGAGAACACAACTAAGAGGTGATCATGTTTTAAGGACGTTGGACAAAAATGATAGGTTAAAGCTTGAACAAGTCCAGGGTGAGTAGTTTTTTTTTAAGGGGGAAGGGAGGGATGATGGTGTTTATAAAGTGACTGGCATATTGGTTAGCACTGGAGTGAAGGCAGGTTGTTGAGTGATCAGATGTTGGGTGGGGATGTAGATCTCAGAATTGAGCTTGGAGAGGGCAGGTACTGGGAAATGGGAGATGAGTTGCAAAGTAATGGGGATCAGAGTTAGGATAAGTACAAAATTGAGATGTGGGCAGTTTGGAAGGGCAGAGACAAAAAGTGATGGCATCTAAAATGGTGGTCTGAATGTTTGCAAAAAGAAATCCATGAGCTACTTCCTCTTAATGTTAGCAGTGAATACTGATAGATACGCGTATCCTGAGACTATGAACCCTGGTTCTGGACTCTCCCACCATTGGGAATATCCTTCCTGCATCTATTCTGTCAAGTCCTGTTAGAATTTTATAGGTTTCTATCAGATCCCCCTCACTCTTCTGAATTCCAGCAAATATAATCCTAACCGACTCAATCTCTCCTCATACGTCAGACCTGCCATCCCAGGAATCAGTCTGGTAAACCTTCGCTGCACTTCCTCTATAGCAAGAACATCCTTCCTCAGATAAGGAGACCGAAACTGCCCACAATATTCCAGGTGTGGCCTCACCAAGGCCCTGTATAATTGCAGCAAGACATCCCTGCTCCTGTACTCGAATCCTCTCGCTATGAAGACCAACATACCATTTGCCTTTTTTACCGCCAGTTGCACCTGCATGCTTGCCTTCAGCAACTGGTGTACGAGAACACCCAGGTCTCGCTGCATATTGCCCCCTCTCAGTTTACAGCCGTTCAGATAATCTGCCTTCCTGTTTTTGCTAGCAAAGTGGATAAACTCACATTTATCAACATTATACTGCATCTTCCATGCATTAGCCTACTCACTCAACGTCCAAATCACCCTGAAGCCTCTCTGCATCCTCCTCACAACTCGCCCTCCCACCCAGTTTTGTGTCATCTGCAAATTTGGAGATATTACATTTAGTTCCCTCATCTAAATCATTAAAATAGATTGTGAATAGCTGGGGTCTTAACACTGATCCCTGCGGTACCCTCTAGTCACTGCCCGCCATTCGGAAAAAGACCCATTTATTCCTACTCTTTGTTTCCTGTCTGCCAACCAATTTTCTATCCATCGGAATACACTACCCCCAATCCCATGCACTTTAATTTTACATGCTAATCTCTTACGTGGGACTTTGTCAAAAGCCTTCTGAAAGTCCAAATAAACCACATCCACTGGCTCCCCCTCATCAACTCTACTAGTTACATCCTCGAAGAATTCTAGTAGATTTGTTAAGCATGATTTCCCTTTTGTAAATCCATGCTTACTCTGCCCGATTCTACCAATGTTTTCGAAGTGCTCTGCTACAAAATCTTTGATAATGAACTCCAGAATTTTTCCCACTACCGACATCAGGCTGACTGGTCTATAATTCCCTGCTTTCTCTCTACCTCCCTTGTTAAATAGTGGGGTTACATTAGCTACCCTCCAATCTGCAGGAACTGTTCCAGAGTCTCTAGAATCTTGAAAGATGACCACCAATGCATCCACTATTTCTAGGGCCACTTCCTTAAGTACTCTGGGATGCATACCAACAGGCCCAGGGGATTTATTGGCCTTCAATCCCATCAATTTCCTCAACACCACTTCTCTACTAATACTGATTTCCTTCAGTTCCCCTCTCTCACTAAGCCCTGTGTTCCCCAACATTTCTGGTATATTTGTGTCCTCCTTTGTGAAGACAGAACCAAAGTATGCATTTAGTTGGTCAGCCATTTCTTGGTTCCCCATAATAAATTCCCCTGTTTCTGACTGTAAGGGACCTACATTTGTCTTCACCAATCTTTTTCTCTTCACATACCTATAATAACTTTTACAGTCAGTTTTTATGTTCCCCACAAGCTTGCTCTCGTACTCTATTTTCCCCTTCTTAATCAATCCCTTGGTCTTCCTTTGCTGAATTCTAAGCTGCTTCCAATCCTCCGGTCTGTTGTTTTTTCTAGCAAATGTATATGCCTCTTGGATTTAATGCTATCTCTAATTTCCCTTGTAAGCCATGGTTTGGCTACCTTTTCCATTTTACTTTTGCGCCTGACAGGGATAAACAATTGTTGCAGTTCATCCATGCGCTCTTTAAATGTTTGCCATTGCCTATCCACCATCATCCCTTTGAGTAATGTTTCCCAATCCATCATAGACGACTCGTGCCTCATACCTTCATAGTTTCCTTTACTAAGATTCAGGACCCTAGTCTCAGAATCAACTACATCACTCTCCATCTTGATGAAGAATTCTAACATATTATGGTCGCTAATCCCCAAGGGGTCTCGCACCATTAGATTGTCAATTATTCTCCTCTCATTACACAATACCCAGTCTAGGATGGCCTGTTCTCTCGTTGGTTCCTCAACGTATTGGTTCAGAAAACCATCCCGTGAACACTCCAAGAATTCCTCCTCTACGGTATTGTGACTAATTTGATTTGCCCAATCTATATGCAGATTAAAGTCAATATAAGGGTTGCTGGAGATAGTCATTTCAATGATTGAGACTTCTGAGTTGGTGAGGTCACTTCAGATGGGGAGGAGTAGAGGCTGAGAGGTTGCGGGGGCTGGGGTTCATTATAGAATCATGAGGGGAAAAATATTAGCAGCAAGGTGAATTGAAGTGGTGGTTGAGTCACCGATAAATAATTTTTCAATGCACAGGCTAAGGCAATTGAACTCTAAGAAGGCCACTATGAGATTTGAGAGCTGTTGTTAAATTAGACTTTAAATGAAAAGTGGGCGGGTTGGAAGTGAGTGTGGTGTTCAAATAAGGAAAAGGTTCTTGATTGCAACTTGTAATTGAAAGAATTGTCATTATTGCTGTAGTTTCGGTGGCGCATGTTGAAAGATGTAGGTTGGTGGAGAGGCTTCATTTAAGCTGGAAGAAGGCACTACCTGTAAATTGGGTTTCTGTCACTGCCAGAATGTCAGTTTTATTTGCAATGAATTTGTGAGTGAGGGGACAAATGTTCTGGAGATCATATGGAGTGGTTAATCATTGACCCACAATTGAGGCTTAGGTGTGAGGCAGTCGCGTATTAAAAAGGGATGGGAAGGAGGTTGAAGAGGTTAACCCACAGAGAATAAGCCAAGTGAGATGTTTTCCAGGAACAGATGAGGCAGTTAGAGTTGCTACTTTGGGAATGCCAAAAACAATGACAAGGCAGTGGGAATACCAAGGAAGAGAGCAGAGAGAGGCCATGTGCTTTTTGAGAAGAGACTCTGGTTTGGAGTGGCAGCAGGAGAAAAAGTAATTTGACGAATGGGACTAGACGGAAAGGTATTTGATGTTCTATGTGATTGGCTACTAGTTGAGCTCAAAGATTTGGAGATCCAGGCTAAAACTTAGGAATCGGTTGGAGACTTGGGCAAAGAAATGGCAGATGGAGTTTAATCTGGACAAATGTGAGGTAATGCATTTTGGAAGGTCTAATGCAGGTGGGAAGTATACAGTAAATGGCAGAACCCTTAGGAGTATTGACAGGCAGAGAGATCTGGGTGTACAGGTCACTGAAAGTGGCAACGCAGGTGGATAAGGTAGTCAAGAAGGCATACGGCATGCTTGCCTTCATCGGTCGGGGCATAGAATATAAAAATTGGCAAGTCATGCTGCAGCTGTACAGAACCTTAGTTAGGCCACACTTGGAATATTGCGTGCAATTCTAGTCGCCACACTACCAGAAGGACGTGGAGGCATTGGAGAGGGTACTGAAGAGGTTTACCAGGATGTTGCCTGGTCTGGAGGGTATTAGCTATGAGGAGAGATTGGATAAACTCGGATTGTTTTCACTGGAACGACAGAGGTGGAGGGGCGACATGATAGAGGTTTACAAAGTTGTAAGTGGCATGGACAGAGTGGATAGTCAGAAGCTTTTTCCCAGGGTGGAAGAGTCAGTTACTAGGGAACATAGGTTTAAGGTGAGAGGGGCAAAGTTTAGAGGGGATGTGCGAGGCAAGTTCTTTACGCAGAGGGTGGTGAGTGCCTGGAACTTGTTGCCGGGGGAGGTGGTGGAAGCAGGTACCAAAGAGACGTTTAAGAGGCATCTTGACAAATACATGAATAGGATGGGAATAGAGGGATATGGACCCCGGAAGTGCAGAAGGTTTTAGTTTAGGCAGGCATCAAGATTGACGCAGGCTTGGAGGGCCGAATGGCCTGTTCCTGTGCTGTACTGTTCTTTGTTACTACAAAAGAAATTAGCTGAAGGGTAGAAAACAATGGATATTTGTTCAGAGTAGTTAGGTTGTAGGGGGGTGGGTGCGGGGAGGGAATACTGAATGGGATGCCTCAGGGATTTGTGTTGGGATCTCTCTTTCTAATTTACATCAATGACTTTAAAAGCTCATTGAAAATTGCTCAAGTTTGCAGATGGTGCTAAGGTAAGAGGAGGTAGCTCATTGCGCAATAAGTTGGACAAAATATATATGTGGGCAGAACAATGGCAGCTGAAATTTAATGCATATAAGTGCCAAATGCTGCACATAAGGAAAATTAGGCAACACATTCCAGGAATGGTGTTGAAGTAGGTATGGATGAAGTTGAAAACCTTGGGAGTCTTATGAGATGATGCTCAACCAAAGCAGCACAGCAATCAAGAGGGTCAAAAGAATGATGAACTACAGAGTTGAAACAGTAGAATGCACATCAGAGTAAGCAATGATAAAACTGTAGTGTTGTGTTTAGACTAGACTTTGAATACTGTGTTCCACTTTGGTCACTGAAATAGGGAGACATTCAAGCACTGGAAGTAGTGCCAATGCGAGCCACAAGACTCCTCCCCCAGTGCCAAAGGTCTGAAATATGAGAAAAGCTGTAGAAACTTTATTTTTACCTGGAAAGGAGGTGACTGTGATCTTTTGGGAATTATATAAAATAGTCAAGTGTACAGAAAGGGTAAAAGTGAAATACATTAAATTGAGAGCAACATGAGACACAAATTTAGAACTGAGCATGAGAAGTTCTTACAAAGTGGTAAACTATTGGAACTGACTTTCAGTATGAATTGTGGAAAGGACAACCCTGAATTCATTTAAGCAACTATCAGATGTTGCAGTAGAAGAGACTTAGTTGTCATATAACGATTACCAGCAGCAAATGAGTACAGAATCCCAATGGGGCAAGGTAGTAATGGGTGGGGGTGGGTGATGTGGTATAGAATGGGTAGCTGTGATTTGTGGATTAAGGAGCTTGATCAAGCAACAGAAAACTCCTAGTTCATGAAACAAAATTTCAGTGAGCAAAAGTGCTCTGAAGGTCAGATGAGAACAAGATGCCAGTGCTGGAAGCAGCACCAAAATAAAGATAGAGCAGCAGGGGTTGAGGGGTGGGGGTGCTTCGTGTTGAGTTCTGGAGCAATTAGGCAGTCTGCCATTTTTATGATGTGAAACTTTCCAGTTGGATGAAGTAGGAAATGATGGCACCTCTCGTATGAAAAGTAATATGGCAAGGAGGGGGGAAAAAATGACTTCTGGACTGCAGGTAAGGGGAAAAGCAATGCTGTTATCTACTCAACAGAAAATAAAATGGGAGATTGTGTTGTGTTCAAGCATGAACACATCAGTAGTGTGGTTTCTTCCCTTGTGATTTTGAGAGAAGAGGACATCAAGAAATGGAAAAAGCAAAAGGAGGTGATTGAAGAATAAAAAGCAGACAAAATGAGCTGAGATTGAAGGAAAAGAAGAAATTGTGAATCAGGAATCTGCAGAAGGGCCATTGAATTTAATTAATTATTTTGGAGCAGGATAAAATAGTAAATGTAAATAAATCATCTATTCATGAGAGAAAATATCTCTAAACTCCAGTATGTATCTATGGAGGAATAAGTTGCAAAGTCCTATCAAGTATAAGTGAGCCAGATGCATTAATTTTAATCTGATGACTGGATTTTTGCTGCAAAAATATTTGGCACAACTACTGAAAAGTAGCTTCTCCTTTATCAATGTGAATCTTCCATTTCCCACACATGTACTAAGTTAACACATTTTATTTAAATATTTTACAGTGGAAAAGGACTTTCATCACATTTACTCATAAGTTCCAAGGGTTAAGGGGAATTGGTCTGACCTAATCCTCATAAATGCAACTGATGTTAGAATATTCCTGTCACCATTTTTGTTGCCTTGCTCCAAGATATTCAAGTTAACATCTGTCGTCTGGCAACCTATCAAATTTGTCTAGAAGATGAGCACATTCACTCTAGCTTTATCTTCAGTAGCAGTAGACTGCATGCACATGGGAACAGGTAGCATTTACGTGTTTTTAAAAGTCTGGCAGTTTCACATGGATAGTTTTCTGTTTAAGTAAGCATGCCTTCAATTACTTAAGATTTGAGAAAGGCAAGCAAAGAGGGAGAAAATCTATCTTGTGAAATGTAAGCCCAAGCGCAACAATATGTAATACTCATACAGTGCCAATAGGGTCTGGCTAGCATAGGGCCTGGAATGGGCATTTTTACTTGCCAATTTGGTTCTCTATTTTTAAATGAAGGCATGTTTCTGTAAAGTTTCAATTGTCGTAGTACATGCAGACATCAAGTTTGAGCTACATGCATCAGCATCTGTTTTTTATTAAATCACTGCTCTTCTTTGTTTCTTTATTTCCTTATTTCCAGCATATACTAGTCCACTACAAATCTATTGTAGTCTGACATTTGGTGCTCACTCAGTCTTGCCATTAGTATTGATTCGTGCAGAATTTTTAGATCAGTGTTATAACGTGGTTTAATCTATCTCACTGTGTTGAGGTTTATAGGAGGAATGTCACAGCAAATAGTACATTAGGGACACTCGTTTATCAGCCTTGGAGGTGGTAGTGGGGTATGTGCTGTGGGAGTCCAGAGAGGTAAGACTTGGAGCCCATTGGGATTCAGGAAATTAGAGATGACAGGGTCTGGTAGCCTGGGAAGGCCAGGGAAAAGAGGCCCAAATTGCCCTTGACCCCTTAAGGACCATTTTTTCCTCCTACCTATTCAGGACTCTGCACTCTTAGGCATCCCACCAGTGCTTTCCCTACCCTCAGCTAGCTAATGCATTTACATCACTGCCTTAATGCACTTAATGTATATGCTGTCCTTAATGAAAATATGTTTCCATAAACAAGCAAAAATTCTCAAAACACTTTTTGCGCAGCTAATATACAAAAAAATTTAAGCACTCAAACATTGCCTCAGCAGAGGACATTTTTTTAAACTGAATTTGGTGCCAAAATGAAGGGAGTCACATGATTGACTGCAGCCCATGTCAATCAAGAGTAATCCAATTATTCAAATTCATCTTCCAGTTAGGTTTAAATCATAGGTTAGGCGAAGAAAATCAAATATTATAAATTTTCCATGAAGAAAAAGAATATATTGTTGATGGAATTCTTTTATTTTGATCGCTAAATGTCAGTAAAATAGTCCAACGGTGTTACTGATGTCTAACAGTGAACAGTTCATATGAGACGAGCCTGAAAGAAATCTCCAGTTTGTTTTGAAGTCTTTTAGAAAAAGCAAAGAATATTTGAAATAATAGAATTTGGTAGGCACTGTTCTACTTTAATTCAGAAACATGCTGAGCATTTTCTATAAAATGGCCATGCATAGATGTGGTTGGAAAGTCTTCAATTGTTCTGGGGGAAAAATCCAGTAAAAGCCCAGGTTTTGGGGACAGTCAGAAAATG
This sequence comes from Heterodontus francisci, assembly GCF_036365525.1. Taxonomy (NCBI): domain Eukaryota; kingdom Metazoa; phylum Chordata; class Chondrichthyes; order Heterodontiformes; family Heterodontidae; genus Heterodontus; species Heterodontus francisci. Next base: position 171,191,077 of record NC_090372.1, on the reverse strand, counting down.
GTGTAATTTTTTCAAAATAGTTTATGGTTCGATTAATTAAAATATGGTGGTGAAATATTGAGGCAGGTTTTTGCCATTAAAATGTTGGTGTGGTGGAGAATTGAAAGATGGGACCAATACCAATTTGGTGGCCTTGGATGAGTGGGCCCCCAGCATTATGCTTGAGGCCAGTATATTGAACAAGTATTTTTGCATCAGAAATGTTGGTGTAGAAGTATTACTCAAAGATTATCACATGAACTAAGGTATATTGGACAGGAAGTGCACACCATGTGCAGTACTTTGTGTATATTGTAGTTGATTTAAAAATAATCCATGACACTTGCTTGATATGCCTAAAAGTACTGTGTTTTGTCTTTAACAGGCATGCTGATGCAAACATCCAACCTTCTCAGTCATACTCTGAAATTTTGTATATTTGCTCATTGTGCTTTACCACCCACACAATGGACACAGTTAGGGTACACATTGATTTTCTTCTAGCTTTTGTTGGACATTCTCTGCACACGTTCACAGTCACACCCCACCTAAGCCTGATAAATCATACAGGCAAAATTGCCAAACAAAAATTCCTCCCATTCTTGTATTTCAAATGGTGTCAGTTCAACTGCACTAATGCAGTGAATGACATTCACGGGCTAATGCAGACTGCTGAACATTCTGGTTTTTGCAGTCAGTTGTGACAAGGACGACCTAAACTGCTGAAATCACTATAATAGGCAAATCTACATTTCAAAGACAAATCCATGTACAATGAAAACAGCTTTTAATGTTTACTAAAAGCAAAATGCAGATGCTGGAAATCTGAAATTAAAAACAAGAAATGCTGGAAATACTCAGCAGTCTGTCAGCATCTGTGAAGCGAGAAGCAGTGTTAACGTTTCAGGTCACTCTGCTTCTCTCTCCACAGATGCTGCCAGACCTGCTGAGTAGTTCCAGCATTTCTTGTTTTTAATTTTAATGTGTATTGCTGTTTTCTCTGTTCACAACCTTCTGATATTCAGTTTTTCCCAAGGACCTCATACTGAAGAAACTCAGCCTCTGTCTTCCCTATGTCCATTTATTGCTTCCAATATAGTTAAGCATATAATGAAGTACTGCTAAAGTTATCTAGAATTGTGACATTTTATTTTAAGTTAAAAAAATTAATTCAAATGTGTCGTAGTGAAGCATAAATGATAAGGAGTAAGAGAAATAAAGTTTGTCTCCTATTAATTCATTGACTTGACAATTGACAAGTGGTTGTGAGCAACTTGGAATGGGATATAATATAGTTTATGGCTCCTCATTTATAGTATGATAAGTAACAAAAATATCTTTATTTTAACTAGAAACTATATTGATGGCTAGGTTATAGATTGGTGGTATTACTGTGAAATGTTTTTCCCCTTCAGCACTCTGTTCTTGGTTGCCTCACCTCCACGAAAAGCAAGAAAAAAAAAACCATGGAATTATGTTATGTGTTGCAGTCAACTATTGATCTACAAGTATTTGTTTATAATACAGCTCAATATTTATGCCACAGGTTGGATTTTTCCATTAAACCTCTAGAAACTTTGAAATGGACTGTTGAATCAACAGCCATTTCCTAAAAGATATTTGGTTTCTTCCTGGCCATTGAATGTTTTCATCTTTTGTTAAAATTTATTCATACAATCAATCTTGCAAATTGAAGTAATTCCTGTATGAAATTTATTTGCTGTCATGGAATAGGTATTTAATTTCTCAATTTTTACAAAAGCTGTATAGAAACAGCAAAGAAAACTGAGATGGTTATTGCTGTGCCTGTCCATGAACAATTAACTTTTAACTTAAAGGATGATTACTTTTCAGTGTATCTCATGGCCAATGGCATTTGTTTGAAATTGCATGCCTACATTTCTTTTTGTTTGGAAATCTCCAAAGAACTGGCATTTTTGTGGTAATAGATGTGGTACTCTTAGCAGCAGGCATGGAGAGCACAGAGCCATTCTGCTCAATGTCGCCTGGTTACAGATTATGTGGAAATATTTTTAGCATTTGACTTTTCTGATTTTTCTCACCCACCACCCCCGCCCCACCCCCCAAAAAAACAAATCTGGAGACCTGTGAACCATCTAAGTCTTCCATCCTCAGCAAGAGATCTTTCCAATAAGAGCAATAAATGTGTCCAATAATTTATTCGTGTTGTGGAATTTCTTACTGTCAGTTACTCCCAGGCCAGTCTGGGTGAATAGGCCTCAACTGATGTTTGCTTTTACTGTGTTTTTTTAATACATATATTATGTTCAGACGAAACTGTTAAATGTTTCATACATATATATATATATATATATTCTCATTTCAATTTCTTGAAATAAATTGCAAAAAGTTATTTTTGAAATGCATCAAATAGTTCTAAGTAAAAGTAAACAAAAAACCTGAATAGCCTACTCCTGTCTGGTGAGAAAATTGTGAAGAAAGCATCACCATATAGCAGACGACACAGGTAATCTGAGATAAATGCTGTTACTTATCAACATTTAACCTTGTAACTTTATCTTTTTTTGACTTGACTCACTCGCCCAGTCTGACATTTTATCTACTAATGTGTGGTTTCTCAGCATATCATCCTTCAGTATACTTATTCTTTTCCCATTTCTTGTGCATTGAGCTACCTAATCGAGCATGTCGTTTATTTAAAATAAATTACTGAATATTTATATACTGTGTGGGATGGATTTGACCAAGCTTGTCTAAAAGTGATGTAAACTAATAAATACCTTTTTAATGGCAAACTATTACTTGACTGAGCAAGTAGGATGTTCACACTTTTATTCAGTGCTTATTACAGATTTGCAATCCATGCCTATCTCTATTTGTTGTTTTTTACCTATCTTTTAAAGTGTTAACTTTCTGGGATCCTATCCAGAAACACTGGTTTGACATGTGGGTCCTTTGCCTTTTCAATTCATAAGATTCTCATGGTTAGCCTTTTCGTTACTGTATGTCTTTCAATTAAATTTTCTAAACGCTTCCCACCCTTACCCACCATCTGTTTCTGATCTGTGCTATTCTGTCTTTCAATGACTTGTTTCTGCAGTCACTCCTGAGTAGTGCAAGCTGTAACAAAAACAAGAAATGCTGGGAGCACTCAGCAGGCCCGGCAGCATCCGTGGAGAGAGAAGTAGAGCCAACGCCTCAGGTCAGTGACCCTACCTCAGAACCTTCCTCAGAGTTCTGAGGAAGGGTCACTGACCTGAGGCGTTGGCTCTGCTTCTCTCTCCACGGATGCTGCCGGGCCTGCTGAGTGTTTTCAGCATTTCTTGTTTTTGTTTCAGATTTCCAGCATCCGCAGTATTTGGCTTTTATTTTAGTGCAAGCTGTAACCTGACTCAGGTAGAGGTGATTAAGTTTACAGGGAGCTTGCACCCTAATGAGATGCGAACTGTTAAGTAAATAATTGTTTCTACCCAAAATACCTGGTGTGCTTAAAACCTTGTAAGCAGCAACTTTAATTGACTATGATAGAAAATGATTTGTGCTTTAAATGGTTACCATTTTAATCTTGGGAGGGGTAGTGGGAGGGACTGAAATCTTTCATTTTTAAACGTTTGCTGTTATTCAGTCGAGATCAATGGAAGTAAATTCTCTTCCTCTTGTTTACTGGAAGATATTTGCATCAGTTTTTCTAGCTAGTTTCAACCCAGTGAGTACCCTATTTCACAGTACAATAGTGGTCATATTCAGACAATCCTTATTAAAAGAACACTTGCACTGGAATGGAAAATGCAAATGTTGTACTTGTGTAATAAATCCTCTTGCTCAAATACTGAATGTCAAAAATGTGAAGTTTATTTCTGTTGCATTATTGACCACAAACTTGTAAGAGAAAAAAGGTGCAGTGTTCAGACAAACAAATGTTACTGGGAAAGGGCCTAGTTTGTTACGTAATGTAAGTGTGCTGAACAGACTTATTCCGAGATGGAAATTAGTACAGCATTGCATATTAAAATCTAACATAAAACATTACTGTTGTAGATTTTACAATAAAAATGCGATTCATTATTTTCAGTGTCTCTGGGCAACAGTAAATCATAAATTGTAAAATAAATGCAACATAAAGCTAAATTTATACATCTTCAAAATTGTGATACAACTTTTGATCTATTTTCTATTGAACAAAAATTGCACTTTTTTTCACAATGGCTTTATTGAGACTTGAATGTTTTGTCTAATTAAGATTGAGGAAGGAAGGAAGACACTGAAATTTCTACTAAGGACTCTAGGCAATTAATCTACTTCCAATATCTCAAATCTTTATGGACCTTATTTTGTGTTCTTTGCATTTCCTTTCAATCCCTTTGAAATGCTTGAATCCATTATTAAGGAAGTAGTAGCAGGACATTGCATTCTGATTTTCTAAATCAGGTAGAGTCAATATGGCTTTATGAAAGGGCAATAGTGTTTGACAAATTTATTAGGAGTTCTTTCTGGATGTAACAAGCAGTGTGGTTAAAGGGGAGCCAGTAGCTGAAGTGTATCTGGAGACATTCGAAAAGGTGCCATATTAAAGGTTATGACACACTATGAGAGCTCATGGTGTTGGGGGTAATATATTGGCATGGATAGAGCATTGGCTAACAGGAAACAAAGAGCTGGAATAAATGGGGCATTTTCAGGTTGGCAAATTGTAACTAGTGGAGTGCCACAGGGATCTTTGCTGGGGCCTCCACTAGTTCCAATCTATATTAATGACTTGGATGAACGGACCGAGTGTATTGTAGACAAATTTGTGGATGTTACAAAGATAGGTAGGAAAGCAAGCTGTGAGGAGGACATAGTGTCCACAAAGAAATCTAGATAGGTTAAATGAGTGGGCAAAAAAAGGGCAGACATTTGGCAGATGGAGTATAATGTGGGAAAATTTGAGATTGTCCACTTTGGCAAGAAGATTAGAAAAGCAGAATATTCTTTCCATGGAGAGAGAATGCAGAATGCTGTGGAACAGTGGGATCTGGGTGGCCTTTCACATGAATCACAAAAAATTAATATGCAGGTTCAGCAAGTAATTAGGAAGGCAAATGGAATGTTGTCATTTATTGCAAAGGGGGTGGAGTATAAAAGTAGCGAAGTCTCGCTGCAACTGTACACGGCACTGGTGAGACTGCACCTAGAGTACTGCGCGTACAGTATTGGTCTCCTTATTTAAGGAGGGATATACTTGCATTGGAAGTAATTCATAGGTTCACTAGGCTGATTCCTGGGATGAAGGGGGTTGTCTTATGTGGAACGGTTGAGCAGGTTGGGCCTATACTCATAGGAGTTTAGAAGAATGAGAGGTGATCTTTTTGAGATATGTAAGATTCTGAGGGGGCTTGACGGGGTACATGCAGAGAGGATTTTTCCCCTTGTGGGGGAATCTAGAACTAGGGGGCACAGTTTCAAAATAAGGGGTCTCCCTTTTAAGACCGAGGCGAGGAGGAATTTCTTCTCTGAGGGTTGTTAATCTTTGGAATTCTGTTCTCCAGAAAGCTGTGCAGACTGGGTCATTGAATATATTCAAACCTGAGTTACAGATTTTTGATCTACAAGGGAGTCCAGGGTTATGGGGGGCAGGCAGGAAAGTGGAGTCATGGTTGATCTGATTGTGGCCATAATATTGAATTGTGAAGCAGGGTTCGAGGGGCCAAAAGGGCTCCCTTTTCCTGTGTTCCTAATGTTCTTTGAACAAGCTATTGACATTGATGTCATATTCCTGCATATACACAATTCTCCAATGTGTAGTTCTCTGCTGGAAAATTTAAATTACCAATTTGTTCAAGGTAAATGCCAGCTCTTGAGTCAAAAAGCAAATCTGCTTATTTTATAAGCAATTTCAACAGTTTATCCTTTTTCTTTAATTCTTTCATGGGGTGTGGGCGTCGCTGGCTAGGCCAGCATTTATTGCCCAACACTAATTGCCCTGGAGAAGGGGTGGTGAGCTGCCGCCTTGAACTGCTGCAGTCCATGTGAGGTAGGTACACCCACAATGCTGTTAGGAAGGGAGTTCCAGGATCTTGACCCAGCGACAGTGAAGGAACACGATGGTGTGTGGCTTGGAGGGGAGCTTGCAGGTGGGGGTGTTCCCATGCATTTGCTGCCCTTGTCCTTCTAGTTGGTAGAGGTCGCGGGTATGGAAGGTGCTGTCTAAGGAGCCTTGGTGTGTTGCTGCAGTGCATCTTGTAGATGGTACACACTGCTGCCACTGTGCGTCAGCGGTGGAGGGAGTGAATGTTTGTTTGTGGATAGGATGTCAATCAAGTGCTGCTTTGTCCCAGATGGTGTTGAGCTTCTTGAGTTTTGTTGGAGCTTCACCCATCCAGGCAAGTGGAGAGTATTCCATCACACTCCTGACTTGTGCCTTGCAGATGGTGGACAGGCTTTGGGGAGTCAGGAGGTGAGTTACTCACCACAGGATTCCTAGCCCCTGACCTGCTCTTGTAGCCATGGTATTTATATGGTTATTCCAGTTCAGTTTATGGTCAATGGTAACCCCCAAGATGTCAATAGTGGGGATTCTGTGATCGTAATGTCATTGAATGTCAAGGGGAGAAGGTTAGATTCTCTCTTGTTGGAGATAGTCATTGCCTGGCACTTGTGTGGTGCGAATAATACTTGCCACTTATCAGCCCAAGCCTGGACATTGTCCAGGACTTGCTGCATTTCTACACGGACTGCTTCAGTATCTGAAGAGTCGTGAATGGTGCTGAACGTTGTGCAGTCATCAGCGAACATCCCCACTTCTGACCTTTATGATTGAAGGGAGGTCATTGATGAAGCAGCTGAAGATGGTTGGGCCTAGGACATTACCCTGAGGAACTCCTGCAATGATGTCCTGGAGCTGAAATGATTGACCTCCAACAACCACAACCATCTTCCTTTGTGCTAGGTATGACTCCAAGTTTTCCCCCGATTCCCAGTGATTCCAGTTTTGCTAGGGCTCCTTGATGCCATACTTGGTCAAATGCTGCCTCAATGTCAAGGGCAGCCACTCTCACCTCACCTCTGGAGTTCAGCTTTTTTGTCCATGTTTGGACCAAGGCTGTAATAAGGTCAGGAGCTGAGTGACCCTGGCGGAACCCAAACTGAGCATTGCTGAGCAAGTGCTGCTTGATAGCACTGTTGAGGACACATTCCATCACTTTACTGATGATTGAGAATAGACTGATGGGGCAGTAATTGGCCGGGTTGGACTTGTCCTGCTTTTTGTGTACAGGACATACCTGAGCAATTTTCCACATTGCTGGGTAGATGCCAGTGTTGCAGCTGTTCTGGAACAGCTTGGCTAGGGGCACTGCAAGTTCTGGAGCACAGGTCCTCATTACTATCACTGGAATGGTGTCAGGGCCCATAGTCTTTGCAGTATGCGATGCCTTCAGTTGTTTCTTGATAGCGCACTGAGTGAATCAAATTGGCTGAAGACTGGCATCTATGGTGCTGGGGACCTCAGGAGGAGGCCACAATGCATCATCCACTCAGCACTTCTGGCTGAAGATTGTTGCAAATGCTTCAGCCTTATCTTTCGCACTGATGTGCTGGGCTCCCCCATCATTGAGGATGGGGATATTTGTGGAGCCACCTCCTCCAGTTAGGATTGCAGAGCTTAGGTCTGATCTGTTTGTTATGGGATCGCTTAGCTCTGTCTATCACATGCTGTTTACGCTGTTTGGCACACAAGTAGTCCTGGCTTGTAGCTTCACCAGGTTGACATCTCATTTTGAGGTATGCCTGGTGCTGCTCCTGGCATGCCCTCCTGCACTCTTCATTGAACCAGGGTTGGTCCCCCGGTTTGATGGTAGTGGTAGAGTGGGGGATATGTTGGGTCATGAGATTACAGATTTTGGTTGAGTACAATTCTGCTGCTGATGACCCACAGCGCCTTACGGTTGCCCAGTTTTGCAATGCTAGATCTGTTCAAAATCTATCCCATTTAGTACGGTGGTAGTGGCCAAGAGAGTGTGGGAAAATGGCGCACTGACACGGAACACGAAAGTCCGAGTGTATCAAGCCTGTGTCCTCAGTACCTTGCTCTATGGCAGCAAGGCCTGGACAACGTATGTCTGCCAAGGATGATGTCTCAATTCATTCCATCTTCACTGCCTCTGGAAAATCCTTGGCATCAGGTGGCAGGACCGTATCTACAACGCAGAAGTCCTTGAGGCAGCCAACATCCCCAGCATTTACACCCTACTGAGCCAGCGGTGCTTGAGATGGCTTGGCCATGTGAGCCGCATGGAAGTTGGCAGGATCCCCAAGGACACATTGTACAGCGAGCTCGTCACTGGTATCAGATCCATCGGCCGTCCATGTCTCTGCTTTAAAGACGTCTGCAAATGCGACATGAAGTCCTGTGACATTGACCACAAGCCGTGGGAGTCAGTTGCCAGTGATCGCCAGAGCTGGCGGGCAGCCATAAAGGTGGGGCTAAAGTGTGGCGAATCAAAGAGACTTTGCTGTTGGCAGGAAAAAAGACAGAAGCGCAAGGAGAGAGCCAACTGTATAACAGCCCCGACAACCAATTTTATCTGCAGTGCCTGTGGAAGAATCTGTCACTCTAGAATTGGCCTTTATAGCCACTCCAGGCGCTGCTTCACAAAGCACTGACCACCTCCAGGTGCTTACCCATTGTCTCTCGAGACAAGGAGGCCAAAGAAGAAGAAAGAAGTGCCATACAACACAATGTGATCTTTTTTCATCAGACCTGAAATGTTAACTCTGCTTCTGTCTCCACAGCTGCTGCCAGACCTGCTGAGTATTTCCAGCACTTTGTCTTTATTTCAGATTTCCAGCATCCATAGTATTTTGCTTTTGCTATAGTACAGGGCTTGTCTAATTTAGGGTAATCCTTAACCAAAACACGAATCCTAACAATGGTAATACATAATTTAACTACTCGTGCTATTGCCAATATGCTCTTGTTTGCAAATAAATGAATCTGCTATCTAAGTTTAGAACCAAAGCTAAATGGTCCGCACAGTAAAGGAAGACTAAGAAATAATTACCAAAATGAAAAAACAGCTAAAAATGTTGTACATTTCTTGCTACCATTTTAGCAAACACTCATGCATGATTGTGAGTTTACAAAGAAATGGTTGTTTTATTTTTCTGCAACTAAGAAAATCATGACATTTATATTCCTCCGTTAGCACTTACCCTCTGTTTCTGACAATTGTCAGCTGTGGCTCAGTTGGCACTCTCACCTGTGACTCGGAAGGTTGTGGGTTCAAGTCTCACCTCAGAGAATGGAGCACAAAATCCAGGCTGACACTCTAGTGCATTACCAGAGGAGTGCTGTATTGTCAGAGATGCCATCTTTCAGATGTTAAACTGAGGCTCCGCCTGCCCTCTTGGGTAAACGTAAAAGATCCCATGGCACTGTTCAAAGAAGAGCAAGGGAGTTCTACCCTGGTGTCCTGGCCAATATTTATTCCTCAATCGACATCACTTTAGAAAAAAAAAACAGATTATCTGGTCATTATTGCATTCCTCTTTGTGAGACTGTGCTGTGTGCAAATTGGCTGCTGTGTTTCTACAATACAACAGTGACTACATTTCAAAAGTACTTCATCAGCTGTCAAGTGCTTTGGGAAGTCCTGAGGTTGTAAAAGGTGTTGTATGAATGCAAGTCTTTCTCATGGCCATCTGCTTTGCTGTGAATCTAATGCAGAAACATTTCTGGATAAATTATGATCATGATGCAGCAGGGAGCTAGCTTTGAAATTGATTTCAGCACTGAGTCACATTGTATTCTTTGTTTTCTTTTCTCAAGAACAAAATCCATTTTTTTCATTCACTTTTAGGCCATTTAAACTGTCTAATATTTGCCATGCCAATGTCAGTTAACATTTTGTTTCAAATGTAGTGAACATGCTTTTTGATTTCTTTTGGCTATTATCCTAGTTATATTAATATCATGGATGAACTAGCAGTTGTCAGTAATTTAAAGAGGCACTGTATTTTGATACTTGCTTCATCTTCAGAGTATATTGTTTTGTTTACTTTCACATTATTTTTTGAAGCAGAGTAATGAGGTTCACCTTCACTCTAACTGGTTCCATTTACGGTCTTGTTGGCTTCAGTTTACTTACGGTACCATTGGGTTGCAGCAGAGTATGCTCCCTTGAGGGGTTATGAATGAGGGGGCACTGATATTAAATGTAAGCAATTCAGAACCGAAGGCAGGAAAATTCTCTTTATACAGAATTGAGGCTGTGGAATTCACTTCCAAGGTTAGTAGTTGAGGTAGAAACTGTAATCAACATTCAAGTTTAGTTTGGATAGGTAGATGAAATTAAAAAGGGTTGAAGGGATATGGGAATGTGGTGGTAAATGTGACAACTTGCACAGAGGGTAAACGCCAACATGGCCTGTTTCTGTAATGTACTTTCTCTGCATATATTGCTGTTTCACACAGGAAATTACAATCCAGGATTTTTTTTAAAGATAGGGTAAAATAAGTCAAGCTTGAAGTATACCATAACAATTAAAAGCAGGATTATTTTTCCTAAAATTCAAAATTGCCATTTGTATCCACAACTCGTAAAACCAAGAATATGAAATGCACAATTCAGCATAACGGTGCCTCATCAGACTCCTTTCCTATCCTGAGTGGCGTGAAACAGGGCTGTGTTCTCACACCTATACTGTTTGGGATCATCTTCTCACTGCTGCTCTCACATGCGTTCAAGTCTTCAGAAGAAGGAAGTTTCCTCCACACAAGATCAGATGGCAGGTTGTTCAACCTTGCCCGTCTTAGAGCGAAGACCAAAGTACGGAAGGCCCTTATCAGGGAACTGCTCTTTGCTGATGACGCTGCATTAACATCCCACACAGAAGAGTGTCTGCACAGACACATTGACAAGATTGCGGCTGCCTGCAACAAATTTGGCCTAACCATCAGTCTCAAGAAAACGAACATCATGGGACAGGATATCAGAAATTTTGCATCCATCAATGTTGGTGACCACACTCTGGAAGTGGTTCAAGAGTTTACCTACCTAGGCTCAACTATCACCAGTAACCTGTCTCTTGATGCAAAAAATCAACAAGCGCATGGGAAAGGTGTCCGCTGCTATGTCCAGACTGGCCAAGAGAGTGTGGGAAAATGGCGCACTGACATGGAACACAAAAGTCCGAGTGTTTCAAGCCAGTCTCCTCAATACCTTGCTCTACGGCAGCGAGGCCTGGACAACGTATGTCAGCCAAGAGCGACATCTCAACTCATTCCATCTTTGCTGCCTCCGGAGAATCCTTGGCATCGGGTGACAGGACCGTATCTCCAACACTGAAGTCCTCGAGGCGGCCAACATCCCCAGCATGTTCACTCTACTGGGCCAGCGGCGCTTGAGATGGCTTGGCCATGTGAGCCGCATGAAAGATGGCAGGATCCCCAAGGATGCATTGTACAGCGAGCTCGTCACTGGTATCAGACCCACCGGACATCCATGTCTCCGCTTTAAAGACATCTGCAAACGCGACATGAAGTCCTGTGACATTGACCACAAGTCGTGGGAGTCAGTTGCCAGTGATTGCCGGAGCTGGCGGACAGCCATAAAGGCGGGGCTAAAGAGTGGCGAGTCGAAGAGACTTAGTAGTTGACAGGAAAAAAAGACAAGCGCAAGGAGCGAGCCAACTGTGTAACGGCCTCGACAACCAATTTTATCTGCAGCACCTGTGGAAGAGTCTGTCACTCTAGAATTGGCCTTTATAGCCATTCTAGGCGGTGCTTCACAAACCACTGACCACCTCCAGGCGCTTGCCCATTGTCTCTTGAGACAAGGAGGCCAAAGAGAAGCTATGCCAAACAACTGTATTGTAAAAATTACTTTGTATGCCATTGTGTTTAAATTAATCTTCTGCCTCTCAGCAGCTTCCCAAACATTTTAAATTGGAATGAGATGCAGTTTATTTAAAATAAAAACTGGCTAATTAAACATGAGTCAAATGCATCTTCAATTTCAATGAGCTGGTTATGCAAAAATGGCTGGATGACTCCCTCAGTTGTCAAGTGCAGAACTGACCATGGCGTCCCAAATATCTACTCCATGCTGATTAGCTGACAGAAACAGAACAGAACAACTGTTGAAGTACTACATATAGTCTTAGACCCTCTCATGAGGGAAAATTACCAGCCAGGATCACACTCTTTGTTATTCAGTAACTCTCGCTAGGAAGTGCATCTGTGTGAGGGCTGAGATATCAGTGGGTGACTAGTGCCTGTGGAACCATACCCCAGCAGCACCTTGCAAAGTGGAAAGAGGACATTTTTTTTTTTTGGAAATTAGAGACCGATTTAGATGGGTGACCGCTTTGGAGAACACCTCTTCAGTCCGCAAGCATGACCCTGAGCTTCCTGTCACTTGTCGTTTCAATTCTCCACTTAGCTCCCACTGACCTTTCTGTCCTTTGCCTGCGACAGTGTTCCAATGAAGCTCAATGCAAGCTTGAGGAACAACACCATCTTTCAGCTGGGCATTTTACAGCCTTCCAGACTTGCACTGAGTTCAATCAATTTAGATAAATTCTGCCCCCATTTTCTTTCTTAGTGTTTATTTTGCTGGTTCTTCCACTGCGCCCCCCCCCCCCCTCCCAACCCCTTGTTTCTTTCTTAATCCCTTCACTTTGTGTTAGGACTGCTGCTATTCTGTCAATTACATCTCATCCAGACACATCTTTTAGAGTCATAGAGAGATACAGCACTGAAACAGGCCCTTCGGCCCACCGAGCCTGTGCCTACCATCAACCACCCATTTATACTAATCCTACATTAATCCCATATTCCCTACCACATCCCCACCTTCCTTCCATTCTCCTACCACCTACCTACCCTAGGGGCAATTTACAATGGCCAATTTACCTATCAACCTTTTGTTAGTTCACTCGTCACATTACTACATGCTTAGACCTTGTACCATGAAACCTTTTGTCATTTAATCTTTCTTGTCCTCCACCCTATCATGGACCTTCCCTTTTGTTGTTGTTCCACGACCTCCCCCCACCGCACCCCCCCCCCCACCCCCTGAGCGCCCTTTTCACTTGCTCAAAACCTATTGCATTTCTAACTTTTGCCAGTTCTGATGAAAGGTCATACAGACCTGAAATGTTAACTCTGTTTCTCTCTCCACAGATGATCCCTGACCGGCTGAGTATTTCCAGCAACTTCTGTTTTTGTTTCAGATTTCCATGCAGTATTTTGCTTGTTGAAGATTTAGATGTTTTACCCAGTTTTGTCATTGTAATTTTTAAATAATCCTGGCCTAGCCATCGATGCCCAAATCCCATGAATGATTTTTTTAAAATGGAAATGGAAGCACTGGAAATGGGCCAATGAAGGGAATCAGGAACTCTTGCTTGTGGTGTTCAGGAGATTAATTTTTAATTCCTGTTAACTCCAGGACAATCCTGAAGAGATGGCAACTTGACCTTACTCAGCAAGCGGGACACAGCGAGAGCGGAGCTGGAGCATAAAGAGACCGGGAGAGAGAGCAAGAATTCACTCAGACAGTGGGAATTGCCTTCTGGGAACAGTCCAGGCGCGCCGGAGTTTTGAAAAAAAAGTTAACAGTGACATCACAGGAAAGCTGCAAGGTGATTGGTTGGTGAGTAGCTGCTGTTAGGGAATAACTCGAAATAGCTGGGTTCGGAATTAAAGTAAATAGAAAGGTCTACAGTTCTTTTTAATATAGTAGGTAGTGTTTTTTTTTGGGAGGGCAATCAAGGTACCTAGAGTAAATCTAATTTTTGGGTAATTTCTTCTTTCTTTGGCCTCCTTGTCTCGAGAGACAATGGGTAAGCACCTGGAGGTGGTCAGTGATTTGTGAAGCAGCGCTTGGAGTGGCTACAAAGGCCAATTCTAGAATGACAGGCTCTTCCACAGGTGTTGCAGATAAAATTGGTTGTCGGGGCTGTTACATAGTTGGCTCTCTCCTTGCTCTAATGGCTTTTTTCCTGCCAACTGCTAAGTCCCTTCAACTCGCCACACTTTGCCCCCGCCTTTATGGCTGTCCGCCAGTTCTGACGATCACTGGCAACTGACTCCCACGACTTGTGGTCAATGTCACAGGACTTCATGTCGCATTTGCAGACTTCTTTAAAGCAGAGACATGGACGGCCGGTGGGTCTGATACCAGTGACGAGCTTGCTGTACAATGTGTCCTTGGGGATCCTGCCATCTTCCATGCGGCTCACATGGCCAAGCCATCTCAAGCGCCGCTAGCTCAGTAGGGTGTATATGCTGGGGATGTTGGCCGCCTCGAGGACTTCTGCGTTGGAGATACGGTCCAACCACCTGATGCCAAGGATTCTCCGGAGGCAGCGAAGATGGAATGAATTGAGATGTTGCTCTTGGCTGACATATGTTGTCCAGGCCTCGCTGCCGTAGAGCAAGGTACTGAGGACACAGGCTTGATACACTTGGACTTTTGTGTTTCGTGACTGCGCCATTTTCCCACACTCTCTTGGCCAGTCTGGACATAGTGGAAACCTTTGCCATGCGCTTGTTGATTTCTGCATCGAGAGACAGGTAACTGGTGATAGTTGAGCCTAGGTAGGTAAACTCTTGAACCAGTTCCAGAGCGTGGTCGCCGATATCGATGGATGGAGCATTTCTGACGTCCTGTCCCATGACGTTCGTTTTCTTGAGGCTGATGGTTAGGCCAAATTCGTTGCAGGCAGCTACAATCCTGTTGATGAGTCTCTGCAGACACTCTTCAGTGTGAGATGTTAATACAGCATCGTCAGCAAAGAGTAGTTCCCTGATGAGGACTTTCCGAACTTTGGTCTTCGCTCATAGACGGGCAAGGTTGAACAACCTGCCACCTGATCTTGTGTGGAGGAAAATTCCTTCTTAAGACTTGAACGCATGATTATTTCAGGGGTAATGCCGTCCTTCCCAGGGGCTTTTCCGCTGGCTAGAGAATCAATGGCATCACTGAGTTCCGATTTTGTTGGCTGTACGTCAAGCTCATCCATGACTGGTAGAGACTGGGCTGCATTGAGGGCGGTCTCAGTGACAACCTTTTCCCTGGAGTACAGTTCTAGAATGTGCTCCACCCAGTGGTCCATTTGCTTGCGTTGGTCAGTGATTGTGTCCCCTGATTTAGATTTGAGTGGGGGGCGGGGGGCGATCTTCTTGATGGTTGGCCCAAAAGCGCTCTTAATGCCATCATGCATTCCTTTGATATTTCCAGTGTCGGAGGCCAGCTGAATATGACTGCATAGGTGTTGCCAGTAGTCATTTGCGCAGCGCCTGGCTGTTCTTTGTGCAGCGCTTCTGGCTGCTTTAAGTGCTACGGATGTTAACTCGCTGGGGGCTTTCTTGTAGTTCAGCAGTGCAATGCGCTTAGCGGCTATCACAGGTTCCAGCTCTTCAAAGTGAGATTGAAACCAGTCTGCATTCTGCTTCACATGTTTGCCAAAGGTGGTCATTGTTGAGTCATGGCTGGCGTCTCTGATGTGGTAATTTAAGGGAGTAAAAACAGAGTGAAAAATAAAACAGAGTGTCATCACAGGAAAACCGTAAGTTCATTGGTTGGTTAAAAACTGCTGATTTGAATTACCTATTCTATTACCTATTCTAAGTTGATTTCAAATTAAAGGTGAATAGGAGAAACATTTTACAGATTAAAAACTAAAGACCAGTCGAAAATTTAAAAAAACAAATTAAAATCTAATTAAATAAAATAGAGATGCAGGGCCAGGGGATGTGTTTGTGCCTACATGATGTGGGAGCTGGTGGACCCCATTGTGGTTTGTAGTGACCACATCTGCAGCAAGTGTTGGCTGCTCGAGGAGCTCTGGCTCAGAGTTGATGAGCTGGAGTCTGAACTTAGGACACTGCAATACATCAGGGAGGCGGAGAATTACCTGGATGCTGTGTTTCAGGTGACAGTCATACTCCTTAGATTAACTACTGTGAATTCGGCCAGTGGTCAGGGACTGGAGGGTGTGACTGAGTGAGGCAGGTAGAGGGATCCAGGAGGTAGTGTTGCAGGAGCCTCAGCCATTGTCCTTGGCCAACAGGTTTGAGATTCTTGCTCCCTGAGTGGACGATAGCAGAGACTGTTGGGAGGATGAGCAAACTGACCACAGCACTGTGGTGCAGGGAGCCATCCAAGTGGGGGGAGAAAAGAGAAATGTAGTCGTAATCAGGGATATTATAGTTAGGGGCATAGACACTGTTCTCTGCGACCAGGATCGAGAGTCCCGAAGGCTCTGTTGTCTACCTGGTGCCAGGGTTCAGGATATCTCATCTAGGCTGCAGAGGAACCTGGAGTGGGAGGGGAAAGATTCAGTTGTCGTGGTCCACATAGGTACCAATGACATAGGTAGAGAGAGGTTAGAGGTTCTGCTGAGGGATGATGAGCAGCGAGGGGCTAAATTAAAAAGCAGAACCAAAAAGGTAGTAATTTCCGGATTACTACCTGAGCCACGAGCAAATTGGCAAAGGGTCAATAAGATTAAAGAGGTAAATGCGTGGCTCAAAGATTGATGTGGGAGAAATGGATTCGAATTCGTGGGACATTGGCACCAGTACTGGGGAAGGAGGGAGCTGTTCTGATGGGACGGGCTTCACCTGAATCATGCTGGGACCAGAGTCCTGGTGAATCGTATAACTAGGGCTGTAGATAGGGCTTTAAACTAAATAGTGCGGGGGGGTGGGGGGGAGGGTTCAGTTGCATGGAGAAACAGGAAGTTAAAGGAGAAGGTAGGAGTGCAAGTTAGTGGTGTGGCTGATTTTTACCAAACTGCAAGAAGTATACTGGTTAAACCAGAAGGGAGAAATAATAAACAGGCGAATAAAGCATCAGTGCTGAGGGACAGGTTTGGGGGTTTAGCCCAAATTAGAGTTCTATATACAAATGCACGGAGTGTAAGAAATAAACTAGATGAACTGCAGGCGCAAATTCAAATGGAAAATTATGATGTGGTGGCCATTGCGGAGACGTGGCTGCAGGATGGTGGGGACTGGGAACTAAATATACCTAGTAATAAAGTTTACAGGAGGGGCAGGGAAAATGGGAGAGGGGGTGGAGTAGCCTTACTGATTCGAAATAATATCACCTCATTGGTGAGGGAGGATATAATGAGGGGAAAGCATCCAGTGGAGACCTTATGGGTGGAATTGAGGAACAGAAAAGGATCTAAAACTGTAATGGGTGTTGTGTATAGACCCCCTGGTAGCAGTTCTGAGGTGTTAGATTATATAAATGCACAAATTAGGCAAGTGTGTAACAAAGGCAGAGTCGTATTAATGGGGGATTTTAACTTAGACATAGATTGGGAGAGGCAGACGAGCACCTGTCAGAAAGGTAGTGAATTTCTGGAATGTGTCCGGGATAGTTTCCTACAGCAATATGTCCTAGATGTAACAAGGGGGCAGGCAATATTCGATTTAGTTATGAATAATGGGCCAAATTTAATTAGTAGCCTAACTGTGTGTGAACATTTATCAAATAGTGATCACATGATTGAATTCAAGGTAGCGTTTGAAAGTGAAAAGCACGAATCAGCTACTAGAATTTTAGACTTGGGTAAGGCTGACTTTTCTGGAATGAGACAGAGACTGTCCACGGTAAACTGGGTAGATCTGTTAATGGGTCAAACAACTGAAGAACAGTGGAGAATATTTAAAGAAACATTTAACGAAATACAGAGCGAGTATATACCCCTGAGAGGAAAAAGCTCCACTTCACAGAAAAAACAGCCATGGACAACGAAAGAGATTAGGGATAGCATAAGACAAAAAGAAATGGCTTACAAAAATGCAAAACGCAGCACGGATCCGGCCGAATGGGATCGATACAAAGACCAGCAAAGGGTCACAAAGCAGCTTATAAGAGCTGCTAAAAGAGATTATGAAAGGAAACTTGCAAGGGACATCAAAATCAATAAGAAGAAATTTTATAATTACATAAAGGGAAAAGCGGGTGGTCAAGAGCAATGTCGCCCACTAAAAGCTGAATCTGGAGATATTGTCATTGATGATGGGGAAATGGCAGACATGTTGAACAATTACTTTGCCTCAGTATTTACAGTTGAAAAGGAGGATAACTTGCCGGAAGTCCCCAAACAATTAATAGCCAATAGGGGACAGGGACTTAATACAATTAACGTAAGTAAATCATCAGTAACAAGGAAGTTAATGGAACTGAAGAGTGAGAAATCCTCAGGACCTGATGGTTTCCATCCGAGGGTGTTAAAGGAAGTAGGGGAGCATATTGTAGATGCCCTAACTATAGTCTTTCAGAGTTCCCTAGATTCAGGAGTGGTCCCTCTGGATTGGAAAGTTGCACATGTCACTCCACTTTTTAAGAAGGGTGAAAGAGGGAACCAAGGAAATTACAGACCAGTTAGCCTGACATCTGTGGTGGGGAAGTTGCTGGAGTCTATAATCAAGGATAGGGTGACTGAATGCCTTGAAAAATTTCAATTAATTAGGGACAGCCAGCATGGATACATGACGGGAAGGTCATGCCTGACAAATATCATTGAATTTTTTGAAGAGGTGACTAAGGTAGTGGACAGGGGAATGTCCATGGATGTTATTTATATGGACTTCAAGAAGGCATTTGATAAAGTCCCACATAAGAGACTGTTAACTAAGGTAGAAGCCCATGGAGTTGAGGGCAAATTATTGACATGGTTAGAACGTTGGTTGAGTGGTAGGTGACAGAGAGTGGGGATAATGGGTAAGTACTCCGATTGGCAGGATGTAACTAGTGGTGTCCCGCAGGGATCTGTGTTGGAGCATCAATTATTCACATTATTCATTAATGACTTGGATGATGGGATACAAAGTAAGTCATATATCCAAATTTGCTGACGATACAAAGTTAGGCGGCATTGTAGGCAGTCCAGATAGCATAAAATTGCAAAGACATATTGACAGACTAGGTGAGTGGGCAAAACTGTGGCAGATGGATTTCAATGCGGGCAAGTGTGAGGTTATCCATTTTGGACCAAAAAAGGATAGAGCGGGGTACTTTCTAAATGGGAAGAGGTTAAGTACAGTGGATATCCAAAGAGACTTGGGGGTTCAGTTGCATAGATCTTTAAAATCCCACGAGCAAGTGCAGAAAATAATCAAAAAGGCTAATGGAATGCTAGCCTTTATATCTAGAGGATTGGAGTATAAAGACAGAGGTTATGCGGCAGCTGTACAAAACCCTGGTTAGATGCCACTTGGAGTACTGTGAGCAGTTCAGGGTACCACAGCTTAGGAAGGATATATTGGCCTTGGAGGGAGTGCAAGTTAGGTTTACAAGAATGATACCTGGACTACAGGGGTTAAGGTACGAGGAGAGATTACACAAATTAGGCCTGTTTTCGCTAGAATTTAGAAGGTTAAGGGGTGATCTGATCGAGATATTAACAGGAAAAGACAGGCTAGATAAAGGTAAACTATTTCCACTCATTGGAGATTCTAAAACTAGGGGGCATAGTCTAAAAATTAGGACCAGACTGTTCAGGAGAGATGTTAGGAAGCACTTCTTCACGCAAAGGGTGGTAGAGATTTGGAACTCGCTCCCACAAACAGCAGTTGAAGCTAGAACAGTGGTTAATTTTAAATCTGAGATAGATAGATTTTTCTTAAGCAAAGATATTAAGGGATATGGGCCAAAGGCAGGTATATGGAGTTAGGCTGCGGATCAGCCATGATTTCATTGAATGACGGGACAGGCTCGAGGGGCTGAATGGCCTACTCCTGTTCCTATCTTCCTATGTTCCTATGTACCTTCTATTCTTTTTTATGATAGTCTTTGGGAATTGTGTGTACTGAATTATCCAACTGAACTGGAGTGGGTGGAGGGGCTTGTTGTGGAGGGTGGGTTTGGGAAGAGAGGGAAGGTGGAATATGAAAGAAAAACTTTAGGAGCAGAGCTATTTCCATCTCTCTCCTCTTCACTCCTAAATATTGTATGTTTTCTGAAGTTTCCAAAGCAATGCGGAGTTGTGGTTTATTAAATTAATTTGGATTAAATTTTAGTAAGATCACCATGACAGCAACATTCTTCTGCATATCACACATGATTACCTTGAAAGCAATATAGAAATTAGTGTCCAGTGGTGCTGCCATGTCTTTAACTTTACTGTATATCATATTTTAAATGTTTTTGAGAATTTATTATGTTGACTTCTTTTGCCAGTTTACAGTGCCGAACTTTAAACTATTTTCAGAACCGAAGCTTTGATATTCAAAATTGAAGCAGTGTTTTGTAGAATGGCAGCTGTATGTAACACTAGCATTTAAATAAATTATCTCATTCAAAGCTGTAGTTTAAAAGATTTTGCTTTTTTAAAAAGGGTCACATATCTTGGCTGTAATCTCATCACAAGTGATGCAGTGCTGTTTTTTTTAAAAGTACACCTCGCTCAAATGTTTCAAAACAATGGAGAACAATTACCGTGCTACCACTCAAGATAAACTTGGGGGCAAGATTTCCTTCTGTATGTTGTGCAACAAAATCTCAAGTGTTGCTAACTTGCAACGGTGGGAAAGTCATTCTACATTTATGATTAAAGGAGAGAGGCCAGAGGACATGTGAGAAACTAATGAATACAGCTTTTAATATCGCAGGTGGTAGGGAATATAGGATTACTGTAGGGTTAATATAAATGGGTGGTTGTTGGTCGGCACAGACTCTGTCGGCCGAAGGGCCTGCTTCAGTGCTGTATCTCTAAATAAAAATAAAATAAATAAAATAAAATCAAAATACTGCATGCTGGAAATCAAATTAAAAACAGAAAATGCTTGAAATACTCAACTGGTCAGGCAGCTTATAATATTCGACAGAATCTGCTTTATGCAAGAATGTTGCTTTCAGATTCTTCATCATGCCTGCCTAACATTCTTTCGCTGTCATGCTTACAATTTCTAATCCTATCCTACTTCCCTCTGGCCATTCTACCCATATGACTCACACTCCAATTCTGCTAAGTGGACAAAATAATGGTCGATGAAAATTAATGTCAACAAATGTCAAGTACAATACATAGTGAGAAAAAATTATGATATGTCTACTCATTGATTAGCATTGCCAACCCTGCACAACGGGCATATGATTTCCTGGGTAGTTGTTGGTGACCTGGGAGGCAAGTACTTTTTCATCCAGTATTTTCTGTTTTTGTTTTATCAGTTTTCCAAGAAAACCCTTAGAAAGAAAATCAGGTCCTCAACATCGACCCTGGACCCCATGAAGTCTCATGGCATCAGGTCAAACATGGGCAAGGAAACCGCCTGCTGATTACCACCTATCACTCTCCCTCAGCTGATGACTCAGTATTCCTCCATGTTCAACAGCACTTGGAGGAAGCACTGAGGGTGGCAAGGACACAGAATGTACTCTGGGTGGGGGACTTCAATGTCCATCGCCAAGAGTGGCTTGGTAGCACCACTACTGATCGAGCTGGCTGAGTCCTAAAGGACATAGCTGTTAGAATGGCTGTGTGACAAGTGAAGAGAGAAAAACATACTTGACCTCACCTTCACCAATCTGCCTGCAGCAGATGCATCTGTCATGACAGTATTGGTAGGAGTGACCACCGCACAGTGCTGGTGGAGACGAAGTCCTGCCTTCACATTGAGGATACCCTCCATCGTGTTGTGTGGCACTATCACCGTGCTAAATGGGATAGATTTAGACAGATCTAGCAATGCAAAACTGGGCATCCGTGAGGCGCTGTGGGCCATCAGCAGCAGCAGAAATGAACTCAACCACAATCTGTAACCACATGGCCCAGCATATCCCCCACTCTGCCATTACCATCAAGCCAGGGAATCAACCCTGGTTCAATGAAGAGTGCAGGAGGGCATGCCAGAAGCAGCAAAAGGCATACCTCAAAATGAGGTGTCAACCTGGTGAAGCTATAACACAGGACTACTTGCATGCCAAACTGCGTAAGCAGCATGCGATAGAGCTAAGCAATCCCATAACCAACGGATCAGATCTAAGCTCTGCAGTCCTGCCACATCCAGCCGTGAATGGTGGTGGACAATTAACTAACTGGAGGAGGTGGCTCCACAAATATCCCCATCCTCAATGATGGGGGAGCCCTGCATATCAGTGCGAAAGATAAGGCTGAAACATTTGCAACAATCTTCAGCCAGAAGTGCCGAGTCGATGATCCATCTCGGCCTCCTCCTGAGGTCCCCAGCATCGCAGATGCCAGACTTCAGCCAATTCGATTCATTCCGCGTGATATCAAGAAACGACTGAAGGCGCTGGATACTGCAAAGGCTATGGGCCCTGACAATATTCCAGCAATAGTACTGAAGACCTGTGCTCCAGAGCTTGCTGCGCCCCGAGCCAAGCTGTTCCAGTACAGCTACAACACTGGCATCTACCTGGCAATGTGGAATATTGCCCAGGTATGTCCTGTACACAAAAAGCAGGACAAGTCCAACCCGGCCAATGACCGCCCCATCAGTCTACTCTCAATCATCAGTAAAGTGATGGAAGGTGTCATCAACAGTGCCATCAAGTGGCACTTGCTTAGCAATAACTTGCTCAGTGATGCTCAGTTTGTGATCTGCCAGGACCACTCGGCTCCTAACCTCATTACAGCCTTGATTCAAACATGGACAAAAGAGCTGAACTCCAGAGGTGAGGTGAGAGTGACTGCCCTTGACATCAAGGCAGCATTTGACCGAGTATGGCATCAAGGAGCCCGAGAAAAACTGAGGTCAATGGGAATCGGGGGAAACTCTCCACTGGTTGGAATCATACCTAGCACAAAGGAAGATGGCTGTGGTCGTTGGAGGTCCATCATCTCCGTTCCAGGACATCACTGCAGGAGTTCTTCAGGGTAGTGTACTAGGCCCAACCATCTTCAGCTGCTTCATCAATAACCTTCCTTCAATCATAATCTCAGAAATGGGGATGTTGGCTGATTGTACAACGTTCAGCACCATTCGCGAGTCCTCAGATACTGAAGCAGACCTTGTAGAAATGCAGCAAGACTTGGATAATATCCAGGCTTGGGCTGATAAGTGGCAAGTAACATACGCGCCACACAAGTGCCAGGCAATGACCATCTCCAACAAGCGCGAATCTAACCATCTTGCCTTGACATTCAATGGCATTACCATCGCTGAATCCCCCACTATCAACATCCTAGGTGTTACCATTGACCAGAAATTGAACTGGAGTAGCCATATAAATACCGTGGCTACAAGAGCAGGTCAGAGGCTGGGAATCCCGAAGGAGTAACTCACCTCCTGACTCCCCAGTCCTTGTCCACCATCTACAAGGCACAAGTCAGGAGTGTCATGGAATATTCTCCACTTGCCTGGATGGGTGCAGCTCCAACAACATTCAAAAAGTTCGACACCATCCAGGACAAAGCAGCCCACTTGATTGGCACCCCATCCACAAACATTCACTCCCTCCACCACTGATGCACAGAGGCAGCAGTCTGTACCATCTACAAGATGCACTGCAGCAATGCACCAAGGCTCCTTAGACAGAACATTCCAAACCCGCGACCTCTACCAACTAGAAGGACAAGGGCAGCAAATGCGTGGGCACAACACGACCTGCAAGTTCCCCTCCAAGTCTTTCACCATCCTGAGTTGAAACTATATCGTCGTTCCTTCACTGGCGCTGGGTCAAAATCCTGGAACTCTTTAACAGCACTGTGGGTGTACCTACCTCACATGGACTGCAGCGGTTCAAGAAGGCAGCTCACCGCCACCTTCTCGAGGGCAATTAGGGATGGGCAATAAACGCTGGCCTAGCCAGCGATGCCCACATCCCATGAAATAATTTTTGAAAAGGGAACTCTGTGACACATAGACAGTAGAGTTTAAAAATAAGGGGTATCCCATTTAAGACCGAGCTGAGGAGAATTTTTTTCTGAGGGTCATGAGTCTGTGGAACTGTCTTCCCCGGAGGGCGGTGAAGGCAGGGTCATTGAATGTTTTCAAGGCAGAGGTAGACAGCTTCTTGACAAACAAGGGAGATAAAGGGTATCGGGGGTAGGCAGGAAAGTGGAGTTGAGTTCACGAGCATATCCAGCATGATCTTATAGAATGGCGGAGCAGGCTCGAGGGGCTGAATAGCCTACTCCTGCTCCTATTATGTATGTATGTTTGTATATAGTACAACTCTGCAAAAGTTCTTTCATAAGAACGTCAATGAAAACAGGAATAGTATTTGTGCATGTGAAGTTTCAATAAACTACATATCGCCCATAAGGTAATCTAAATCCCTTGTGCTAAATGAACCAATGAAGTCGAAAGTCGATGATAGACTAGACTCCATTATAGGAGCAGTGACCTGTGGCATTTTGTACAGCTGGTACTCTGTCCACTGCTGTCTATACTTGTAATAATGTGATGATGGTGATATTACCAGGTAATCACCATTGATACAAATTGTGGTTTTTTTTATTTGTTCATGGGATGTGGGCGTTGCTGGCAAAGCCAGCATTTGTTTCCCGTCCCCAGTTGCCCTTTGAACTGAGTGGCTTGCTATGCTATTTCAGAGGGCAGTTGGTCAACCAGATTGCTGTGGGTCTGGTGTCACATGTAGACCAGACCAGGGATTAAGGATGGCAGATTTCCTTCCCTGAAGGACATTCATGGACCAGATGGGTTTTTGCAACGATCGATGATTTCATAGTACCATTACTGAGACTGGCATTCAGTTTGAGATTTTTATTGTTTAATTGAATTTAAATTCCACCAGCTGGGATTGCAAGTCCAGTGACATTACCACTGTCACCGTCTCCCCATAGTTCCATCAGTGACTGAACTCAATGTCTATTAATATAACCTGTTGTATTTTTGTACAGGAAATATTCAATCGTTGATTGTTACCTTAGAAAAGAAATTGGTTGTTTGGTTACAATGCTGATATGCACAATGTGGATTCAATGCAACCCAAGGGCACCTAATTACATGGTATTTTGGTACTATTTTGATAGAGCAATTACTTTTCCTTGAATAGTGCCCACATGATCGTCACCACCTTTTGTTATCCGTGGACATCATCCACAAGCATGGATTCAGCTTTTACATGTATGCTGATTGCATCAAAGTCTGCCTTTAAATCATTATCATTGACAGCAGGCCTGCTTTGTGCTAAGTGGCATCAGGTTCTAGATGAACTGAAATTTCCTACAACTTACTCAAAACTAAATGAAGTGTGCTTAATTGTGGACTATAATAAATGTATTGGATACGATAATAACTTGTATTTATGTAGTGTCTTTATCGTGATGAAATGTCACAAGGCCCTTCACAGAACGTTATAAAACAAAATTTGACTGAGCCACATGAAGAGGTACTAGGGAAGATCACCCAAAAGCTTGATCAAAGAGGTAGATTTTAAAAAGAAAGACTTGCATTTATATAGAATATTTCACAACCACAGAATGTCCCAAGGTGCTTTTGTCAATGAAGTACTTTTGAAGTGTAGGCACTGTTGTAATGTAGGGAACACAGCAGCCAATTTTCATACAGCAAATTCCCAGAAAGGGCAAGGTGATCATGATCAGATAATCTGTTTTTAGGATGTTGATTGAGGGATAAATATTGGCCAGGACACAGGGGAATAACTCCTGTATTGTTCAAAGTAGTGCCAAGGGATCTTTTATATCCACCTGAACAGGCAGACAGGGCCTCCCTTCGTACTGCATTGGGAGCGTAAGCCTAGATTTTTGTGATAAGTCCTGGAGTGGGACTGACGCACACTTTAAAGGAGGAGAGAGCAGTAGAGAGGCGGAGAGCTATAGGGAAGGAATTCAAGGCATGAGGGCCTTGGCAGCCGAACCTTGCGCGATCACCAACGGTAGAGCAATTAAAATTGGGGATGCTCAAGAGCGTATTTCAATTCTCTGAATCATTAGGCAACAGTGTATTCTCCACGTTTTCGCAGCTGTACACAGATGTCCCATGTGCAGTATTCTTATTTAAATGATGCACATCAGAAAGCCTGGTTACAAAAGTGTCCAGATGGTATTAATGAGTACCTGCAGACCTTAAAAAGCTTGCATAACAAGCCACTGCTTTTTATTCTCCTTCTTCCTGTCTGTTCCACTACTCCTTTAGTTTAGTTTAGAGATACAGCACTGAAACAGGCCCTTCGGCCCACCGAGTCTGTGCCGACCATCAACCACCCATTTATATTAATCCTACACTAATTCCATATTCCTGCCACATCCCCACCTGTCCCTATATATTCCCTACCACCTACCTATACTAGGGGCAATTTCTAATGGCAAATTTACCTATCACCCTGCAAGTCTTTGGCATGTGGGAGGAAACCGGAGCACCCGGAGGAAACCCACGCAGACACAGGGAGAACTTGCAAACTCCACACAGGCAGTACCCAGAATTGAACCCGGGTCGCTGGAGCTGTGAGGCTGCGGTGCTAACCACTGCGCCACTGTGCTGCCCTCTTAGCTGCCTAATGTACCGTACTAAAATAATCCTGCCCCTCTTCTTCAGTGATGTGTTTTCAGTACCTTTCTAGGACAGATCCATACTCTTGATTTCAATAAGAAGACTTAGCCACAAAAGCTAGACATCAGGACCTACATTTATTTTGTGACAACATGCCAAGATTATTATGTACCAAAACAGATGTATTAAATTCAATGGCAAAAATGCTGGTGTCAGAGCAATATCATTCAGCAACAGTTCAGCAATTTAAAACTAATGTCCATGTTCCACTTTAAGTTTGTATGCAATTGTCATTTTCCACCTGTGCTTAGCTGGCAGGATAGCAGTTGAAAAAGAGGGTGGAAGACCAATTGCCCATTTCCAAACTGTAAGTAATACTAGTTTACACACTTGGAATTCTGAGAATAAGGAGATTTTGAACTGTTCCTTACAGCATTTCCACTGTATTTAAAAAGTGAGAAAGGTTGCATCTTCACAGAATCACAGAATTGTTACAGTGCAGAAGGAGGCCATTCGGCCCATCGTGTCTGCAGTGGCTCTCCGAAAGAGCAATTCACTTCGTGCCATTCCCCTACTTTCTCCCCGTAACCCTGCACATTCTTCCTTTTCATATAACTGTCTAATTCCCTTTTGAATCCTTCAATTGAACCTGCCTCCACCACTTTCTCAGACAGTGCATTCCAGATCTTAACCACTCTCTGCGTGAAAATGTTTTTCCTCATGTCGCTTTTGCTCCTCTGACCCATTACTTTAATGTGCCCCCTCATTCTCGATTTTTTTACGTGGGAACAGTTTCTCCCCATCTATTGTCCAGACCCGCATTTGTCCATGTGACTATTAATTTTGTCCCGAATTATTCTTTCTCGAAGTTTCTCCACCACTGAAGTTAAACTGACTAGGCTGTAGTTGCTGGGCTTATCTTTACATCCTTTTTTGAAAAAGGGTGTAACGTTTGCAATTCTCCAGTCCTCTGGCACCACCCCGAGTCTAAGAAAGACTAAAAAAAATTATGGCCAGTGCCTCTGCGATTTCCATCCTCACTTTCCTCAGTAACCTTGGATGCATCTCCTCTGGTCCTGGTGCTTTATCCACTTTAAATAATATCTAATACATCCTCATTAATTTAAAACCCTTCTAGTGACTGAATTACCTCCTCTTTCACCATTTCCTGGGTGGTATCTTCTTCTTTGGTAAAGACAGATGCAAAGTATTCATTTAATACCTCAGCCATGCCCTCTGCCTCCATGAGTAAATCCCCTTTATGATCTCTAATGGCCCAACTCCTCCTTTTACTATTTATATGTCGATAGAAAACTTTGGGATTCCCTTTAATGTTAGCTGCCAGTGTCTTTTCATGTTCTCCTTTTGCTTCTCTTATTTGCTTTTTCACATCCTCTCTGGACCTTCTATATTCAGCCTGGTTCTCAATAGTATTTTCTACCTGGCAACTGTCATTAGCACACTTTTTCTTCTTTATCTTAATCTCTATCTCTTTTGTCATCCAGAGAGTTATGGATTTGTTTACCCTACCTTTCCCCTTTGAGGGAACATACCTTGACTATGCCTGAACTCTCTCCTCTTTGAAGGTTGTTCATTGTTCAGCTGCCATTTTTCCTGCTAACCTTTGACTCCAATTTATTTGCTCAGTTCTATCTTAACCCACTGAAGTTGACTTTCCTCCAGTTAATTATTCTTACTCCGGATTGTTCTGTTTCCTTTTCCATAGTCAGCCTAAACCTTCTACAATGATCACTGTCCCCTAAGTGATCATCTACTGATACTTGATCCACTTGGCCTACCTCATTCCCAAGAACCAGGTCTAGCAGTGCCTCCTTTCTCCTTTCTTGGATCTCATGTTTTTAATCTCTTGCATTTATGGAGGGAGGGGAGGGGGGGTGGGTGGAGATGGAGGGGGCAGTGGTGGAGGAAGACCATTTTGTTTGTGGTTGGAATGCAAATGTCCAATTCATAATCAAATTGTCATTAATTCTTGCCCATGTTCTGCTTGTTTCCATACTTTTTGATTTTTGAAATTTAGGTGTGGAGGATCTTCTTTGAGAAATCCAAATTAACCAGAATGCTGATTAAGATCAAACAACGCACATTTTTGGAAATAATTTATTGTAGTGGCTTTGATAAGCATTTAAAGCTGTTTAAATTACAGATTAGGTGCAAATACTCTTGTCAGCAGAGTATTTCATTGAATATGAAGTGCTTTGAGATGCTGTGGGGATATCATGGGTCAGATTTTGCTCTGAGTGGTGAATGAATAGCACCAGACGTTGCTTAGACTTGCACTTTTCTATTCCCATGGACTTTTGCTGTCAACAACCATCTAAAAATGTCCAGCATCCCTGTAGGGCATTTGGTGCCTGTAAGAACAGGGCAAGTAACTGTGTATCTCCTTAACTAATCAGATTGAAGAATCATTAGTGAGCTTCGCAGTGTCTGAACCAGGAAGTTTCAGAATAATGAATTCAATGTCAAATCAGGTAACGAAAGCAAAGAGAGGGAAAGAAAGATTGGATTAAGAGAGAAATAAGCAACATAGTTTTTTTTTAGATCTACAACAATAAAAACTGAAAGAATGAGACTCCACACTATCGAAAGTTAATTTGAGTGTCAGAGAGTTTGATTGACAGTAATTCAAGCTTACCATATCATTAAAAGGGTTTTTATACTGGAATGAACAAGCTATAACTTTTTAAATGAGCTTAGTCAATATTTGAGGTGAGGACAGCAACTTCATGTTGTTCAATACATTTGAATGGTCAGTCATACAGCAAGATGCCATTTCCACACAGCTTTTGGAATGGTGCATATTGGACAGGAGCTACTGAATTTCTGTATTGAAGTGCTCATCTGCACTCCAGTTGCTGTTTGATTTACCCATAAGTAATGATGTATGCTGTTAGCTTCATTTTTTTTATTTACATTGCATTCAGCAATTGTACTTAAGAATTGCCAAGTGAGTGAGGTAACAAAGGATACCAGTGCCTCAGGAACCATGTACCAGTGTAAGACTATACCTTCAAAAGAAGAAATAGCAGTAGGGAAATCAAAAATTCTGTTTTTACCAGCAAAGAACACTTGATCAACTCTTAGATTTTCTTATCAGGAATTGTTAATCTATAGATCACAAGAACAGAGCATTTCTTGTCTAAAGAACTGAGTTTTTTTTTAAGTCCCAGAGATTCCAGAAAACTCAACTCGAACCAATCAGTTTACAGTAAAAAGTGAAAATCTAACTAAAAATGCATATAACATAAATATTGAGCACAAAAGGAACTCGTGACTCCAATCTACTTTATGCATGTTCGACTGTTGATTGGTAGCAATATTTGCATAGAATAAAAAAATTATAGTGGAATACACTGTATCAAATGCCTAAACTGACATACAAATTGCAAGCCAAAATTTGGCCGCAATGGAATTCAGTTATTTAAAAAAATTTTTTTTTTTTTTTAGAGATACAGCACTGAAACAGGCCCTTCGGCCCACAGAGTCTGTGCCGACCATCAACCACCCATTTATACTAATCCTACACTAATTCCATATTCCTACCCCGTCCCCACCTGTCCCTATATTTCCCTACCACCTACCTATACTAGGGGCAATTGCTAATGGCCAATTTACCTATCAACCTGCAAGTCTTTGGCATGTGGGAGGAACCCGGAGGAAACCCACGCAGACACAGGGAGAACTTGCAAACTCCACACAGGCAGTACCCAGAATTGAACCCAGGTCGCTGGAGCTGTGAGGCTGCGGTGCTAACCACTGCGCCACTGTGCCGCCCCGTATCTGCCGTAATAAGGAGTAACAGGTATTGCAATGGGCCTATTATACAGTGGCTATACCGCATTATGTTAAGGCACCAGAAACAGACTGTAGAATTGGATTTGAGGACAGTGGCAAGAGCACTGCACAGAGCCAGAAGCCCAAGCAAACACGTACAACAGTCACTGCAAAAACAATATGTTACATGAAGGATAAACTAAATGATTGAACTTTAGATTGAAGAATGTTTCTGTGTACTCAATTTGGAAGCTTAACAGTTACTCTGCTGGAGATTCTGTTGTGCAATATAATTTAGAGAAATAGGTAGGAAAATAACTTGTGAAGAGGACATAAGGGGGCTACAAAGGGATATAGATAGGTTAGGTGAGTGGGAAAAGACCTGGCAAATGAAGTATAATGTGGGCAAGTGTGAAATTGTCCACTTTGGCAGGAAGAATAAAAAAGAAGCATATTATCTAAATGGTGAGAGATTGCAGAGCTTGGAGATGCAGAGGGATCTGAGTGTCCTAGTGCATGAATCACGAAAGGTTAGTGTGCAGGTACAGCACATAATTAGGAAAGCTAACAATGTTATCATTTATCACAAGGGGAATTGAATACAAAAGTAGGGAGGTTATGCTTCAGCTATACAGGGCATTGGTGAGACCACATCTAGAGTACTGTGTACAGTACTGGTTTCCTTATTTAAGGAAGGATGTAAATGCGTTGAAGACAGTACAGAGAAGGTTTACTAGACTAATACTTGGAATGGGCAGATTGTCTTATGAGGAAAGGTTTTACAGGATAGGCTTGTATCCGCTGGAATTTAGAAGAGTAAGAGGTGACTTGATTGAAACATATAAGATCCTGAGGGGTCTTGACAGGATGGATGTGGAAAGGATGTTTCCCCTTGTGGGAGAATCTCAAACTAGGGATCACTGTTTAAAAATAAAGGGTCGCCCATTTAAGACAGAGATGAGGAGAAATTCTTTCTCTGAGGGTCATGAGTTTTTGGAATTCTCTTCCTCAAAAGGCGGTGGAAGCAGAGTCTTTGAATATTTTTAGGCCGTGGTAGATAGATTCTTGATGAGCAAGGGAGTGGAAGATTATCAGTGGTAGGTGGAAATGTGGAATAATCAGTTCAGCCATGAACTTATTGAATGGCAGAGCAGGCTCAAAGGGCCGAGTGGCCTACTCCTCGTAATTCGTATGTTCGTATGTATCAAGGGTACTGAGTCTATTATAGCGCTCATTGCCAGGAAGGCTGAGATCCAATAACTTTTCATCAACTGGGATCTAAACGTAGGACAGTTTAACTCTATGGGTCAGTCCATACCGGGTAACAAATGGGTAATAGCATTTTTTCCGCCTATCAAAACTTATTCCGTAGTTTCTTGGAATTAAGGAGAGAGAGAGAGAGCTCTGTTTAAACATTTTAGTACCAAAGACTGAATCCATTTTGTTTAATTAGGGTGCAGTAATGGAGCATTCATGTATACTGCGTTATTGACAGCTGACCTGTTGGGTGCTATGACTTTGGAATCAGTGGGGTTTTTTTTAGACAGACCCTGATTTGAAAATGAAACTGAAAGCTTCAATGGTCTAAGAGGTCAGAATGAGGTTAAAAACTGTTTTTTTTCCAGAGACATGTGATTAGAGCTTAGGTTTCAGTTTTACAAGTCAACTCTGGCGGGTGGAAGCCAGTTACAAAGCTGGGGGTTGTTTTCAAAAGTTTCCTCGAGCTGCTGAATTGAAATGAGCTGGGAGCTGATGGCTTTAAAAAGACAAGCTCTTTGAATTGGAACTGGTTTTCTAGGAGTTGACCCTTGGAAAATATAAGTTGTTGCTGTTTTTTGGTACCTTAAAAAGAGTTAAGTAAGGAGTGACCGGTGAAGCTACACCATGAGGACTGTTGAGAAAAACCACAGAAGTTTCAGAAGGGTGGAAGATGGTACCGGTGGAGTTCAGATTGCAGAAAAACTGCCATTGAGTGGTATCTGGTGGTTGCATTTTGGGAGACAGGATCTGGAGATCTACTTGAAAAGTTCAAAGACCTGAAGGACTTTGTGACGGTTCGGTGTCCTCCTGCTGATCGGACTGCAAAAGGATTTGAGATACATTCTTGTTGCATCTGATAGTTAATGTGTAACCTTTATGATACATTTCGACCGTGATTTAACCATTCATATTTTATTTATGTTGGTTTCAGTTTGAGTGTTCAAGTAAAATTTATAAAAGTCAAATCTTGCCGGTTTGGTTTTTGTTTCCTAAATTGGGGTCAGTGGGTGGATTCAATTATTTTGGTTTGTTTGTCTCCATTGGATCATAACAGATGCTATAAATGCATCAGAGAAAACTACATGGCGTATATAAAGCAAACTGATGACGGATGGCCAGTATGTACAAGTAATCATTATAGTAAGTATAAAAATGCTAGTTAATTAAGAACCCCTTGTCTTAAAAAAAAAATTAAGAAGTTGTAACCTGTGTTTATTCTGTCTTGATATTCAGCAGAAGTTGGATAACAGTGCCCGTGCCTCCACCAACCCCCACCCCCCCCCCCCACCCCACCCCTCCCCCGGCACCCAAAAAAGAAAACTGCATTATGGAGTTGGTTTAGTTTAGTTTAGAGATACAGCACTGAAACAGGCCCTTCGGCCCACCGAGTCTGTGCCGACCATCAACCACCCATTTATACTAATCCTACACTAATCCCATATTCCTATCACATCCCCACCTGTCCCTATATATTTCCCTACCACCTACCTATACTAGGGACAATTTATAATGGCCAATTAGCCTATCAACCTGCAAGTCTTTGGCATATGGGAGGAAACCGGAGCACCCGGAGGAAACCCAGGGAGAACTTGCAAACTCCGCACAGGCAGTACCCAGAATCGAACCCGGGTCCCTGGAGCTGTGAGGCTGCGGTGCTAACCACTGCGCCACTGTACCGCCCCTTGGGTCCTGAAATTTGTTGTATTTCCACAGTGAAACAGGAACCATTCATGCGAAAGGCCGAGATGCACCCTAAATTGCAGGGATGTGGCTATTTACATGGCTGGAATGGGTACGTCACAAATGAAGGACATTTCATTGTTTCAAATATCAGTGGTGCCATGCCACCCGGGTGGCACTCGTTTTCACCCCTTCTCCCAATGGAGTAATTGAACTTCTTGGCGAGATAATCCCCTCTGGCATCAATTACCCTACTCTAATGAGGGTTTAGAGCCTTCATAAATTCTTCAGGGGAACTTACACTGGTCATAAGAACATAAGAAATAGGAGCAGGAGTAGGCCATTTGGCCCCTCAAGCCTGCTCCACCATTCAATAAGATAATGGCTGATATTGTGGCCTTAACTCCATTCCCTTGGCTCTCAGCTAATATGAATTTCCCTGAGGCTATATAGGACAAAAAAGATGGAATTTTCCAGCAGAATCCTGGGACGCCTCAGGCATATTTCACTTGCTTTAGAGGGCGACTGAAATATCATCCACTCGTCACCCAAATTTAATGGAGCAGTAAGTGGGGGAGACCTACTGTGGATAAAAAGAAAAAAAACTTGTATTTATGTAGCACCTTTCACAACCTCAGGATATCCCAAAGTGCTTCACAGCCAATGAAATATTTCTGAAGTGTTGTCACTGTAGTTATTTAGGAAAGTGTGGCAGCCAATTTATGTACAGCAAGGTTCCACAAATATCAATGAAATAATAGATCAGATTTTGATGTTGAGGAACAAACATTGGCCACAACACCAGAAAACACTCCTGCTCCTTTTCAAATAATGCCATGAGCCTTGGACCGAAATAAAACCATATAGCTTATTCAAAGTGATATTTTGGGTTGAATATAAAGTAGCTGTTGCAACAAAATTCCAGCATAGTAGTGATAAAATAATAGCCTGGTTGAGATTTACCAATACATAATGATAAATTGTAATTTATTTTAATAACTGAGCAAATGTTTACTTTGGAGGGATATTTTTACCTCATGCTAAAGGAAAAGACTTTACTCTGCATTATAAACTGCAGCTACTAAAATAATATTTATCTGAAGCTTGTCCATTTAAAGTTAATAATTTAAGCTCATAATTTCCATGCTGATAAATTAATAAATAGCTAAATTAGTCCTAAAGCTATCTTGTAGAAGAGATATGTTGGGAGTTAAAATGTATTTTGAAATTTCTGCTGAGGAAGGCAATTTGCAAATGTAACTTTAAATGGTAGTTTTGTTTTAAAGCAAAACAGACATCAGTTGCCTAAAACTTCTGTTTAACAATGTTATATTTAATTAATCAGAGGGACTTCAGATGATGAAACTAATTTATTTCAAAGGTGTGAGCCATAAAGAAAATACTAACAGAACTGGTTTCCACCTGGTAAATTACAATTATAGGTTGAAAAAATATCTGAAGGTGATTTAAGTTTTATTTTGCATGAACCATAGATGTTTATACAAGAATAGGCCATTCATCCCATTGTGCCTAAGCTGGCTTTCTGTTCGACTAGTTGTGACTTCAATAGTTAACAGAAGATTTTGTAATTCAGACACACTCCCAGTATTTTTTCTCATGCTCAATATGAAAGTTCACTTTCTCAGACAAACAAAGCCAAATATTGACTAAATGTAACCTTATTTGCAGAGTAAACTGAGACAGCAGGTACAAGGCGCTCAAAAGATATGTCTGAAAATAATACAGGTTGCTGCTGCGTGCTTCTGATCTCTCCAACTATCTGACAAATAACACTCTGACCGTTTACCTCCAAGATACATACTACAAATTACATTTATTAAGACACAAAATGCCATAAAAGAAGATATAAAATGAGTTAAGTACAAATGTAGAAAAGAATCCGATATCAAAGAGTAAATGACTGAGGACATAGAAAGTCTCACCAACAAACTTAAAATGGGGTAGTTATTTCACAAGGGTGAAAGCTCTTTACTCTCGAATGAGGATCATTCCTTTTAAGTGACTCCTGGAGCTCAACATGTATATGATGTCTTCTGTTGGTTCTAAAAGCCTGAATCTTATATCTTCCCGCAAAATTATTTTTCTATTTACCTCCTCCTTTTCCCTCCCAATGCCACAATTTTCTTGTTGCAGGTTCTGAATCTTAAAGCTGCGCTACATGCAGGTTCAGTTATTTCTATTTGGTACAAAGACACTTCTTCCAATAGTTTTATTTTGCTTATGTCAAATCCAGCAAGTAAGCATTCTCAGTATTTGATTAAAAAGAGTATTTTGTCAGCCCAAGATTCTCCTCTGGTGTTTGCTGAACATCCAGTTCCACCTTTTTCCATTTCTGTTTACACTGCATCTTGGACATCCATCAGAACAGGTTATGACATGGGCAATTGTCCCTACCACGTAAATTAATAGACTTCCCTGACCCTGCATACTCTGCCAGGAGAGTTAATAGCAATCTCCTCAGTTTTGACTCTTTGCAATAATATCCAGGTATAAAATACAGTAAAGAAACATTTGTAGGTAAGTGTTCATAATTACTGCAAAAAGTTTTGTGAGGAGGCCATTTGGTCCATCATGTCTGTGCTGGCTCTCTGCGAAAGTAACTCACCTGGTCCCACTCCCTACCCTTTCCCTGTAGCCCTGCAAATTTTTCTCTTCAGATTGTTATCCAATTCTCTTTTGAAGGCATCAGTTGAATCTGCCTCCACCACACTGTCAGGTACTCTCCAGACCCTAACAACTCGCTGTGGAAAAAAAAATTTTCTTCATGTTACCGTTGCTTCTTTTGCCAATACCTTAAATTGGTGTCCTCTGGTTCTGTACTCTTCTGCAAAAGCTTTGCAGTAATTATGAACACTTGCTCTTTGCATCCTACCACAGTATCCAGGATGAGGAGATCACTTAAATTCCACATAATCTTTCTGGTTCAATGTTTTTTTCTCCTCTTTATGAAATGTCTTGTGACTTTTTTGAAGGTGCTTGTCATGCCCAGAAAAGATTTTTACTTTTAAAATTCAAACTTCATTCAAGGTGGACTCTTTTTAAAATTGACTTTACCTTTTAAAACAAATGGACAATGCTGAAAAGAATGGCTGCCAAAGGTCAGATGACTTGACCTTGTGTATTCAAACACTGCCTCACTGTCTGTCAAGGACAAAAGGATACATTCCAGGCTAAGAGGTATAAATTACACCCGTCCTGAAACTGTCGAGACATTCCTGAATTGAATGAGTTCTTCTGAAACAAAGGTGGTGTGGAGTTGACACACCATAACCAGAATGATTCCTATTCAAACATCATGGTTATCATGTCTTCGCCCATTGTGTGGTCACAACAGGGGAGATGGCCATGCATCTCCTAACAAAAGCTAATGTGAGAGATTGTTACCTTAAAAGGTGGCTCTGGAGAGAGGAAGAGATCACAAGAACTCAGAGAAGCAATCCAGCGAAGCAAGGAAGGAGCCCTGCTGTTAATTCTACACTTCAACTTGGAGCAGAAGAGAACTGAAAGTGACCCACCACTTTTTCAAATGATTGATAGCAAGATTGGCCATTCACTGAACATGCCAGGACCAGTTCTATATAGAATCATAGAATGGTAAAAGCACAAAGGAGGCCATTTGGTCCATCATGTCTGTGCTGGCTCTCTGCAAGAATAACTCACCTGGTCCCACTCCCTGCCTTTTCCTTGTAGCCCTGCAAATTTTTCTCTTCAGATTGTTATCCAATTCTCTTTTGAAGGCTTCAGTTGAATCTGCTTCCACCACACTCTCAGGCACTCTCCAGACCCTAACGACTCGCTGTGTAAAAAAAGTTTTTCTTCATGCCACTGTTGTTTCTTTTGCCAATCACCTTAAATTGGTGTCCTCTGTTTCTGTACTCTTTTGCAAATGGGAACAGTAACTCCCTACCTACTCTGTCCAAAACCCTAATGATTTTGAACACCTCTATCAAATCTCCTCTTAATCTTCTCTTTTCCAGAGAGAACAGCCCTAGCTTCTCTAATCTATTCACGTAACTGAAGTTCCTCATCCCTGAAACCATTGTCATCATCTTTTCTGCACCCTCTCTATTGACTTTACATCCTTCCTAAAGTGTGATGCCCAGAATTGGACACAATACACCACTTGAGGCTGAGCCAGTATTTTATACAGATTTATCATAACTTCCTTGTTCTTGTGCTCTATACCTCTATTTATGAAGCCCAGGATCCCGTACGTTTTATTAACCATTTCTCAACCTGCCCTGCAAACGTCAATGATTTGTGCACATATACCCCCAGGTCCCTCTACTCCTGCACCCACTTTAGAATTGTACCCTTTAATTTATATTGCTTCTCATTCTTCCTACCAAAATGAATCACTTCACGTTTTTCTGCATTAAATTTCATCTGCCATTTGTCCACCCATTCCATCAGCCTATGTCTTCTTGAAGCTTATCACTATCTTCCTTGCAGTTCACAATACTTGCAAGTTTTGTGTCATCTGCAAATTTTGAAATTGTCCCCAAATTTAGGTCATTAATATATATCAAGAAAAGCAGTGGTACCCCACTATATACCTCCCTCTAGTCCGGTAAACAGCCATTCACAACTACCCTCTGTTTCCGAAATTGGTCGAGTGACAGGATCCATGCTTCTACTTTCCCTTTTATTCCATGGGCTCTATCTTTGCTGCCAAGCCTATTGTATGGCACTTTATCAAATGTCTTTTGGAAGTCCATGTACAGCACGTCAACTACATTACTCTCATCAACCCTTCTGTTACCTCATCAAAAAACTCAAGCAAGTTAGTTAAACATGATTTTCCCTTAACATCCATGCTGGCTTTTCTTAACTAATCCATATTTGTCCAAGTGACTATTAATTTTGTCCCGAATTATAGTTTCGAAAAGCTTTCCCACCACCGAGATTAAACTGACTGGCCTGTAGTTGTTGAGCTTATCTTTACACTTTTTTTGAACAAAGTTGTAACATTTGCAATTCTCCAGTCCTCTGGCCCCATCCCTCTAAGGAGGATTGGAAGATTATGGCCTGTGCCTCCACAATTTCCACTCTTACATCTGCAGCAATGGAGAAGCACTGATTACACGAACAACCAGAGAAAGTAGTTTAACAACAATGGAATTATATGCATTCTCCCCACCTTAGTTCTGTAGATGTGGAAAGCCTATTGCAAGTGCAGGCCCAATTCTGCCCCTTCTGGAAAGTCCCAGAAATCCCAGAGCAATGTAAAAAGGAAAGAGATCTGAAAAAAAACAAGACCATGGCCCTTTTTGCCTGACTTACCAGCCAGGGAAATAGCCATTCCCCAGAGATCAAGGCCAGGAAAATTGGCCTTTACATCTTTCAGCATCGGTAACACATAATATTACCTTGTATTATTCATGTGGTATGTTGCTTCAATAAATTTGTTGTATGACAGCTGGGCAACCCATTATCATATCAAGGCTACTTCAGGATCATGGTAAACTTCAGAAATTGTGATCCAGGTTGGAAATAGCATGAACATTACTATAGATTATCTACTATTTAGTACATAATATAGCAAGAAGCCACATTCTTATGATGAATGTTCCAAGTGAAGATCTCCACAGATGACAGATGGTTATTGATGCAGATAAGTATACGGTAATTCATAATACAAAGGAAAATGTATACACAATAAGTTATCCATTAGCAAATGTGGAAAAATAAAAGGATTAGGTGATTAATGTTGACAATGCACTTAAAGTTTCCAGCCAATGTGAGACTCTTACTAAAAGATAACGTTGAGGCCAAAATCAGCTAATATATAAACTGTTCATATAACAAGCTGCGAATGCCAACATGGGAATGAAAGATTGGAGAAAAATCAGGACCATATTCCAGAAGGATGACACTAATTGCACACCTGTGCTTCCACAGTTCTCAAGTGAAGTGTAGCTTAGTGGGCTGCCCCCACAAAAAAAGAAACAAACATCTGGAATTTCATGCCATTTACCTCATTAAAATGTGTTCAGCTGTGTTATGGAAACGTTAACTGAGATATAATCTTTTAAACTCTGGTTGATCTTAAAAGGGTCCTTTTTATCTGAGGCCTATCCTTAGTCCCAAAACTCTGTTTCACTTGGTAACTATTCTGTACCTAGCATTTTCATTACTCACATATTTTCCACAATCAAAAATAATTTGTCTTGTATGAAGATTACAAATTGTCATTGAGTATTCAGGAATACAGTCCTGTGTTCCAGAATTCATTTCATAGAAATTACAGCACAGAAGAAGGTCATTTGGGTTCAACTGGAACTGTCTACTCTAATCCTATTTCAATGGCCCTGTCTGTTATATTCTTCCTTTCCAGTTCCCTTTGATATGATGCTACAGCCTGTGGCTCAATAGCTACTTAGGTTAAAGTATTCCATGTTCTAATAACTGTTGTGATTTCTTGTAACTTCTGTCTTTGTTCTTGTAATGACAATCAAGAGTTTATGCGGCTTATTAATTTTCCAACCAGTGGAAAGAATTTTTCACTATTTACTGTCTCAGAACCATTCATAATTTTGAAAACCTTGATTAGATTCCACCTCTTAACATCCTCTGGTCCAGCAATAAAAGACCAGATTGTTTGCACCTTTCCCATCATTCTTAATTACAACAAAATGATTCATAACACACTTTAATATTATTTAACTATATCATCACCAATGTATTGTTTTGCTTTTATAAACACTGATTATTTATTTTCAGGAAAATTCCTTGGTTGTTACAAGTGATGCAATCATAATATGGTCTTTGTTCCAACAGAAATTTCTCTCTAGTGTCTAGGACAGCATTTGTTGCCCATCACTAATTGCCCTTGAGAAGGTGATGGTGAGCTGCCTTCTTGAACCGCTGCAGTCCTTGGGGTGTAGGTATACCAACAGTGCTGTTAGGAAGGGAGTTCCAGGATTTTGACCCAGCGACAGTGAGGGAACGGCGATAGTTCCAAGTCAGGATGGTGTGTGGCTTGGAGGGGAACTTGCAGGTGGTGGTGTTCCCATGCATCTGTTGCCCTTGGCCTTCTAGGTGGTAAAGGTCATGGGTTTGGAAGGAGCCTTGGTGAGTCGTTGCAATGCAACTTGTATATGGTACACACAGTTGCCGCTGTGCATCGGTGGTGGAGGGAATGACTGTTGAAGGTGGTAGATGGAGTGCCAATCAAGTGGTCTGCTTTGTCCTGGATGATGTTGAGCTTCTTGAGTGTTGTTGGAGGCAAGTGGAGAGTATTCCATCACACTTGTGCCTTGTAAATGGTGAACAGGCAGTGGGGAGACAGGAGGTGAGCTAGTCGCCGCAGAATTCCCAGCCTCTGACCTGCTCTTGTAGCCACAGCATTCATGTGGCTGGTCCAGTTCAGTTTCTGGTCAATGGTGACCCCCAGGATGTTGATATTGGGGGATTCAGTGATGGTAATGCCAATGAATGTCAAGGGGAGATGGTTAGTTTCTCTCTTGTTTGAGATGGTCATTGCCTGGCACTTGTGTGGCACAAATGTTACCTGCCACTTATCAGCCCAACCCTGGATGTTGTCCAGGTCTTGCTGCATTTCTACACGGACTGCTTCAGTATCTGAGGAGTCGCGAATGGTGCTAAACATAGTGCAATCATCAACGAACATTCCCACTTCTGAACTTTCTGACCCACACTATAAATTTCTTCAGATAGACTGATGTCAGATTTTCTAAAATATAGCATGCAAACTCTTAAATCACCTATTATTTCAGGTACAACATGAAAGACCAAACATGAGTATACAGAGCTTGATTCTGGATATTAATGGTTGCATTATCTGGAAAAGTTCAATAACCAGCTCATAGATACACGATTTGGATTCCGCCAGGACTGCTTGGCTCCAGACCTCGTTTTAGGCTTGGTCTAAATATGGACAAAAGAGTTGAATTCCAGAGGTGAGGTAGTGTGACTGCGCTTGACATCAACACAGCATTTGACTGAGTGTGACATCAAGGAGCCTTAGTAAAATTGAAGTTAATGGGAATCAGGGAAGTTATACCTA
This sequence comes from Heterodontus francisci, assembly GCF_036365525.1. NCBI lineage: Eukaryota > Metazoa > Chordata > Chondrichthyes > Heterodontiformes > Heterodontidae > Heterodontus > Heterodontus francisci. The sequence goes on along the minus strand of NC_090372.1, from coordinate 171,149,885 downwards.
ACACAAAGGAAAATAGTTGTTGTTGGTCAATCAGCTCAGGATATTGCTGCAGGAGTTCCTCAAGGTAGTGGCCTAGGCCCAACTGTCTTCAGCTGCTTTATCCATGACCTTTCCTCCTTCATAAGATCAGAAGCGGGGAAACTTGCTGTTGATTGCACAGTGTTCGGTTCCATTTGCAACTCCTCAGATACTGAAGCTCCATGCCCACATTTCGCAAGACCTGGATAGCATTCAGTTTTGGGCTCATGTGTGGCAAATAACATTCATGGCACGCAAGTGTCAGGCAATGACCATCTCCAACAAGAGCAACTCCAACCATCTCCCCTTGACGTTCAACATATCCTTGCTGGATCCCCGAACAGTAGCATCCTCTGGGTCCCCATTGACTAGAAACTGAACTGGACAGGCCACAGAAATACTGTGGCTTTCAGAGTAGATCAGAGACTGGGAATTCTACGGCGAGTATCTCACCACCTCACTTCCCAAAGCCATTCCAGCATCTCCAGGGCACAAGTCAGGACTGTTATGGAATACTCTTCATTTGCCAGGATAAGTGCAGCTCCAGCAACACTCAAGAAGCTCAACATCATCCAGGACAAAGCAGCCCACTTGACTGGCACCCCATCCACTCACTACCTTCAACATTCACACTCACCACCACCAGCACACCATGGCTGCAGTATTTACCATCTACAAAATGTACTGCAGCAACTCGCCAAGACTTCTTCGACAGCACCTTCCTAACCCCCTGGCCTCTATCGCCTAGAAGAACAAGGACAGCAGGCTCATGGGAAGACCACCACCTGTACATTCCCCACCAAGCCGCACCATCCTGACTTGGAACTATATCACCATTCCTTCATTGTCGCTGGGTCAAAGTCCTGGAACTCCCTACCTAACAGCACTGTGGTGTACCTATACCACATGGACTGTAGCGGTTCAAGAAGGCAGCTCACCATTACCTTTTCAAGGGCAATTAGGGATAGACAATAAAAGCTGGCCTTGTCAGCGATGCCCACATCTGTGCAAGAACAAAGCAAAATCACAAAGCTAAGAGAGGTTGTATCAAAGAATATAGTTTAATTGACAAATGGGTTAAAATTGAGGAGATCTGATAAAGCTAAGATGAAAAATAATTAAGAATTGAGAAATATACAAAGTGTAATAAGATGAAAGAGTAATGTGAAGGACTAAACAGGAATATGAAAAAAGACAGATATTGTTTAAGGATTGAAGGGCTTTTATATGATCAAATTAAAATGGTTAAAAAGAGTGCCGGACCGCCTTATAGGTGATGGGTTGAATCTGATAATGTAGAATGAAGGTATTACAGTCAGGATGGTGATGGCAGAGGTTCTGACCACAATTTTTCAATCCTCCTTGGATATATAAATTATATCAGAGGACTGAATATAACATGTCATCGAGAAGGTTTAAACTGGTAACTAGAACAGTTAGTCTAATATCAGTTGGAGGCAGACTCTTAGAATACACAATTCAGCATCAAATTAGCGAACATCTGGGAATGTACATGATCAGGATAGCTAGTGTGGATTTGCTAAGGGAAAGCTGCTTTGATAAATATAATGAAGTTTTTCTGAAGAAATGACCAAATGATCAATAAAGGGAGAACAGTAAGTACTTTCGGAAGGCATTTGATGAGGTGTTTCACAGGAAACTCATTGGAGAAGTTTAGCTGTACTGGATAAAGAAATGCAACAGTAGGGATAGAAAATTGGTTGAGAGACTGGAAACAAGAAGTTATTGTATTGCTTGCACTATAGAAAAATTGGAAATGCTCTGTGTTAGCTCCACTTTTGCTTTGTGCATATAAATGATTTTAGTTTGTGCATAGGAAGCACAATCCTGATATACATGAAAGAGGAAAAAGCAGCTGGTTTCAGCAATTCTGATTGGTCAATTGTTGTAAATGCTGGTTTATGGGGAGGGTGCGGTGGTGGGGGGAAGTTAGGGTTTGATTGTTTTCTGCTGATTACTTGTTTTGTGTTGGTACTTTGATTACTTTTGTTTATATTTAATTTAATTAGATATTTGGAATAAGCTCTCTCCTGTTCTTAAGCAATCATTTATTTCATGGATGTGTTAAGTTGTGACACCCTGATGTGTAACTCTTTGGAGGTGTAATGCTGATGTGATGGATCTGCATTATATGATAGATATACATAACTGGCAATTATGCATTTAGAGTCCATATGATATATAATGAGAGTGTTTTATAATTGCTAATGTGTCAATTCAATATTGTGATATTTAACTTTGCTAATATTCTGAATAGGTCTGGAATTATTACATTAATGTAAATAACTGCACATACCAGGCTCAGCAGTAGCTTCTGATCTCCTTCAGCCATGATTAAGTCTGCCAGCACTCTGTGGTAGTGGGGGTGGGGCAGGGTGGGGAAGTGGAATTCAAAACACAGTAGCTGTCTGTCTTGCAGCTGAAAAACAAGCGGCCAGAAGTTGAAAAGCAGAGGTGGGGGTGGGCAGCTTAGCTGCCCCATTGACATCCTATGTAAATAAGCAAGACACCCGTACATTTGAATCATGCATCCGGCTGCTTTACTGTGTAAATCAGGGTCCTAAGGCAGTTGTATGACCCTGATGCAAAATTCAGGTACAACACCACATAAGCTCTGCCCAGTTGTACCAGGTCTTGAGCAGTAAAACAAGGGACTATTGTCTCAAGGTCTCCTGCTTTTTTTTGGAAAAAAATCAGCT